>NC_041385.1:23770386-23785233 GCF_002162155.2 Triticum dicoccoides
GGACTAAAGGGGACACGGTCCCGGTTCGTGGCACCAACCGGGACCGGTGCCCCCTTTAGTCCCGGTTGGTGCCACCAACCGGGACCAAAGGCCTTGTGCTGCTGCGCCCGCATCGAAAGTTTAGTCCCACCTCGCTAGTTGAGAGGGGGGCGCAGTTGTTTATAAGCCCCACTGCCGCACCCCTCTCGAGCTCCTGTGAATTGCAGGCTTACGGGCCTAATCTAACACTGCTATGTCTGTGGGCCTACTGGGTCTTTTGCGGGCCTGAATCCTGGCCCATGGATGGGTTTCTAGTCGTATTCAGGCCATGGTGGCCTAGTAGGTGGCATTTTTTTACTTTTTCTTAGTTTTTTTGTTTTCTTTTTTGCTTTATTTATTTTGTTTTGTTTCTACTTACAACACAATACTTATTTATTTTATTTTATTTTGTTTCTAATTACTTATTTATTTTATTTTATGATAATTCTTTTTGCTATTAAAGTTTCTAACAAAAAAATCTTTATGAAAATTCTTTTTGCTTTTATTGATTTTGACCAGAAAATACCTTGATAATTTTAGTTACATCAATTTTATATAATTTTAGATTCAATAATACTAGAGGTTGCTTATAATGTTTTCAACAGAAAATACTTTTATAATTTTAGTTTCATAAATTTTATTTGTGTTATTGAAGTTTATTTTATTTTGTTTCTACTTATATATTTTATTAAAGTTTATATTAATTTGTTTCTAATCACTTATTTATTTTATTTCATGATAATTCTTTTTGCTATTAAAGTTTGTAACAAAAAAGTTCTTTTTGAGAAAACTATAAGACCCTGAAATTGAAAAACAATACAAATGAACTCTGAAAAGGTTGAAAGTTGGCATGGTGTCATCATTTCACCCACATAGCATGTGCAAGAAAGTAGAGAGGCTTACGGAAAAAACTGGATGCACTTCGTGTACAAAACGGACAATCTCATTCGAAGTATCAGGGTTTCACACAGAAACTCATCTGTTGCAAAGGGATTTTATTTTCTTGAACTTATTTGAACTCCATAGTTTTTCTGTGTTCAAAACGCACCATTCAAAGCCACATCATCAATTTTCAACCCATTCTGACTTTATTTATTATTTTTCATGCATTTATTGACCAAAGTACATACATAGTTCAAATTGAACAACATATAGCTCTCCAGAGCATCTAATTAAACCATACATTGAAACTATGTAAAACCTTTCAATGCAACAACAAATGCGATCATAATCACAACTAAGGTAACAATTGATCCAATGGCATAATGATACCAAGCCTCGGTATGAATGGCATATTTTCTAATATTTCTAATCTTCAACCGCATTGCATCCATCTTGATCTTGTGATCATCGACGACATCCGCAACATGCAACTCCAATATCATCTTCTCCTCCTCAATTTTTTTGTTTTTTCCTTCAAGTAATTGTTTTCTTCTTCAACTAAATTTAACCTCTCGACAATAGGGTCGGCTGGAATTTCCGGTTCAACCACCTCCTACATAAATAAAATCTATGTCACGTTGGTCGGCATAATTGTCTTAAACAATAAATGAACCAAATAGTTATAAAAAGATAATATATATACCACATCCGAATCATAGACAGGACGAGGGCCGACGGGGGCAGATACCAAAACCATCGCACTATATAATAACAAGGAATGATAAAAGTAAGAAAATTAGACAAGTATCTATCTGAAGTAAGAATTTTGTTTTCTTTCAGAAAGAAGATAAGAACAATAGGCTCACCACGGTGGTGCCGGCGATGAGATCGGCGCAGGAGATCGACGGCGGTGAAGACGGGGACGGGACGTGACGGACCGCTAAACCTAGAAAAATCTCGGGGAAAATGGAGCTCGGAGGTCGAGCTTCGAGAGAAGAAATATTAAGTAGTGTGGCTCGGACATTTCATCGAACACCTCATGTGCATAGGAGGTGAGCTAGAGCACCACAAAGCCCTCCCCTCGCCGGCCAGAGAAAAACAAAGCAGTGGAGTGCTCTGCTCACGGGCGAGGGGGTATATATATATAGGCACCTCATTGGTCCCGGTTGGTGGCATGAACCGGGACTAAAGGGCAGCCTTTGGTCCCGGTTGAAGCCACCAACAGAGACCAATGGTGGTGGGCCAGGAGCGAGACCCATTGGTCCCGGTTTGTCCCACCAACCGGGACCAAAGGGGCCAGACGAAGCGGGATCAATGCCCCCACGAGGCCCGGCAGGCCCCTGGCCTCACGAACCAGGACCAATGCCCCCATGGATCCCGGTTCTGGACTGAACCGGGACTAATGGGCTGACCCGGTCTGAACCAAAGCCCTCTTTTCTACTAGTGAAACCGTCACCGAGTGCTGGCAAAAAGGAACCGAGAACCACTATCTTAACTGACACGCAATGGCCTCCCTCACCATGCGTGTTTCTTGGACCATTCGGAACGAGAGAAACATCAGCACATTCTGTCACAAAAGCGCGCCATCGACGATCCTCCTAACTAACATTTTAGAAGATGCCAAACTTTGGGTTACCGCTGCCGCATCATACTGTATGAGTGATTGTTGTGCCATTTTGTTTGTGAGTGCGTTGTAAAACAATAAACTCTACTCTCCTTTACTTAATTGAAGAGGCGAATCTCTTGCCCCCGTTTCAAAAAAATAAATAAAAAATTCGGAGCACATTTGAATGGGATGTTGAACGAAATTTACGTTCTGGCCTTTTTACTGGCCGGTAAATCAGTTAATGCTTAGAAAATAATAAATCAACTAAAAATGTACTCAAATTTGACAATAATGCTTCAAATGGTCTTTACTAATTAACTTCCGTGTGGCAGTTGGCGGTTCCCGCTCGGATCCCTTACACTTCGATTTTGTGATTTACTCATCGATTTATTTGTACGTAACAACCTTCGTAAGAAAAGAATTGGTGACATCAGGGGTGAGGCGCTGCTTTGTCTGCACGCCTTTGACGGAATACTTACCTTTAATTGGATTGATACATTGGTTTCATAACTGAAGGAAATACTTACCTTTGTTGTGCTACATCATCCTCTTCTCTTCGGAAAAATACCAACACAATTACAAGCAATCAGATGTATACAACCTTTTTCTCGATGAGGATTGTCCTTGGTTGGTCGATGCACAAGAGCTTTGTTCCCGTGTGATGGGGTTCAAAGCCATTGTTGGCGATGCAAAAGGAAGGCTTCATCACAAGTGCATTAATCGTGTACCTTTGCAAACTACAAGAACTATTACATCACACCATCTAGGTATACGTATACCTTGGTTGTTGAGATGTTGGAACTAGAGCTATAAACTGAAAGGAGGAAAAGTAACTAACTAACTAGCTAGCATTTGCATATACTTCAACACATGTCAATATTTGTAACAAAAGATGGTGGATTTCAACTAATAATTTATTACTCTTTTTAAATTTCTTTCATCTTCGTTAGCTTTAACTTTTTAATATAAACTTTAGACACTTATATTGTACCTAAACAAAATTAGATTGCGATCTTCTATATTGTCTCATCGTTTCTTCTCTATTTTTTCTCACACTTAAAATCATCATTTGTTGTAACACGTCCTCTTATATTCTTATTGTGCCATATTAATTTATATGCCCTTGATAAGTATACGTGTAGCTAGCAAATATGACAATAAAAATGACCAATACAACCACTATATGAGCTCACGTAGACGAACAATCATATATTTTCTGAGTTCTTTCTATCATGGACTCGACAAAGCTGTGACCCATGAAATTCCAATTTCAAGAATTGAAAAAGAGAAAGTGTTATCCTATTCTCTTTTAGCCGAAATTCAGCAAAGTTGTCACCCCTGGAATTCCAATTTAAAGGAATGAAAAACAAAAAATGTTTTCCAAGTCTTCGTTAGCTGAACATGGCAAAGATAGATCGCGGTCATGGCTCAGTTGACTGCTCTACGGCAGGGCCAGCCTGTCAGACTTAGCCAAGTTTTTTCTATCATGAACTCAATGAATTTGAGATTTTGCCGAGTTTATTTTGTTCACCCGAGTCGTTTTTCATTGAAGTTAGGCAAAGTATGAAATCTGATAACTTCCTTAGCATTGCCGAGTCCAATTTTAAATCAAACTCGACGGACAAAAGTTTGCCGAGTTCCTGATAGAATGAACCCGCCACAAAATCATAAATGTTGGATTATAATGTTTCTTACTTCAGAAATTAGTGGTGTGGAGAAAGTTACCTTTTTCATAGGCCAAATAATGCAAATTCTTGGAGGACACATTTCTTTGTTGGCATTTCCTTGGAACGCACAGATCATGTATATTTTGGCTGGTACACATGTGGAAGGCAAACTTGTAGCATTTGATATGTTTGCCTCAATAGAGCTTAATTGCAAAAAAATATTTTCCTGAGGGTAATTGTAAGAAATTTACTGTATTCCTGCCTAGTTGCTCTCAGTATAGGATGAATTATAATTCAAGGCCAAAGCTTTATTTATTCAAGCCATCTTAATATTTGGAATTCAATGCATCAGAGCGTCGATCATGGTTGTGATGTCAACCAGCAAGGAGCCAGTCGAGGCCATTGCAGTGAAAAAAATTGCTTAAGTGTATCGGCTCTGTAAATACATTCTTAAAATACCATGATTATATGGTACGAATAACGATTACAAGATACATGTAATCAAACATAAAAATTTAATCAATAAATACTATATTCTGAAGCGCCGGGGTGGGGGGCAACGGCCCCCTGCACCTTGCTGACATTACTTTCTGCAATTCACATTTTTGTAATTTATTTTTGAGGGGGAAGGTGGGGTCACAATGATAATCATCTTGGCAGTGAGTTTTTTTTGAGGTCTTGGCGGTCAGTGCAGCCATAAGACGGTGACACTAGGTACCGGCACGGTGGGCTCCCATAAAAAGATGTCATCTAGCATTATGTGGGTCTAATATCTTTGTATTTCACTTCTTTTCTGGATTTCCTACCTCCGTATTTTTAGTTTACTTGACATGCATGCATGACAGCGTGGCAGTATCACTCTCTCTTCTCCCACATAATAAATCCAACAATTTATTTCTCCTTGGCTAATTTAAAAGATCTCTATCTTTTAATCCATATACTCATTTGTGAAAATATATATTTGAACTACCTGCGCCAAATCCTTTAAAATGTGATCAATCTTGGATATTTTTCGACCATGCTTAAATTCAAATAAATATTTCACATTTTGAAATAATCAGTTTCAAAATGATAAATTGTAATTTCATACAAATCATATCTATTTCACAAACTATTATACATTTCTAAAAAAATCAGTTTCGAAAGTGGACATTTCAGTTTTTTTTTTAACTTTCAGAACCTATAGTTCACTTTTCACAGCTTGTTTCACAAAAATCACATCTATTTAATTGCACATTTTTAAAATGACATATTTCACACATCTGAAATAAACTAGTACACATTTCCAAATAATTAGATTCACAAGTTGACATTTTAGTTTCATATTGATTTTCACTTTTAGAACCTACATTTCACTTTTCAATGGCTTGTTTTACAAAAAAATGACATCTATTTCAATTGCATTTTTTTTGAAATAACATATTTCAGTCTTTCGAAACTTGTAGCTAGCTTATTTCACAAAAGTCACATATATATCAATTGCACATTGTTTATATAACATATTCCACTCTTCTGAAATACACTATTGCACATGTCCGAAATAATCAGTTTCACAAGTTGAAATTTCAGTTTCATATTGTTTTCACTTTCAGAACCTACATTTCACTTTTCACATGCTTGTTTTACAAAAATCAAATCTATTTTATTTGCACATTTTTAAATAACATATTTCAATCTAATGAAATAAACTGTTATACATTTTCAAATAATTAGTTTCACAAGTTTTCATTTCAGTTCCATATTTGGGTTAATATATGTTTCTAGTGAAATAGGTTGTTTCACATACTTCTATTGAAAAATGTTTATTTCACATTTTTCATGTGAAGCAGATTTGTTCGACATAGGGAATGTGAAATGTTGAAATTTAAATGTGTTTGAAATGTATCCAAGATTGGTCTAGTTCTGAAGGTCTTGGCGCCAGCAGTTTGAATATATAAATTATTTCAAAACAAACTTATGTTGGTAGTTAGACTCACTTCAGGGATTGTGACCGGTGATAAATGTGCTCAAGGGTCATGCCATCGGAATTCAAGGTTGGTACATATGCCATAGGTAACAGCTGGCTGCTACTAGCACGCATGGTGATCTGATGTTTCGATTTTCACTATAAATTTTGCTGAATTAACAAGGAATTCGATTGTTCATATTACACATGTTTCATGATAAAAAAATCTTCCGGACATTGGATACATGGTGTTGTAATTCACCTGTATTTACAGTGCACTCTATAACACACTTCTAACTACCAACATTAGTGTATATGTGAATAGTTCAAACTTCCAACACGTGTGCACACATACAGTGATTGTTATTGAAAAGTGTAGCAGGTAAAAACAAGTATCTTCAATTTTCAACATGGACAATATTTTAGAAGAAAATCATTACTTATGTTGAGCAACATGTTGTGTGGTAATAGTGGGAGAGTCACAGAGTAAATAATTTCTTGTGTTGTGTGCTAATTGGTAATAGTGTTCTAGTAATTCTCAAAAATTCAATCGACGCCCAAAAATCATGAAAATTCATATGGAGTCATGACATGACCCCCAGAGGTTGTGGTAAAATATATGATAATGTTTTGTGGAAGTTTTCATGCAGATTGCTTACGCACAGGACCATTTCTGAGAAAGAAATTAGGTTTCTAGAGGGAACATGTCAAGTTTGCATGTGAATCGAATGCTACTTTGTTGGTTGACCTTGAAATTTTTTCCACACTCAATGTGGCATGTGGGGCTTTACATTCGTCCGAGAGTGTTCGATTTGTACACGAAGTGCATCAAGTTTTTGTCGTAATGCTCTCAAATTTTTACCATTCTACATGGATCATATGAAAACACCAAACCAATTTTCATCAATTTCGGAGCTCGTTTGAGTGGTATGTTGAACGAAATTGCATTCTGATCTTTTTAGTGGCCGGTATATTAGTTAATGTTTAGAAAATAATAAACCAACTAAAAAAGTGCACAAATTTGACAGTGAGGCTTCTAAGGGTCTGTGTTAATCATAGAAAAAGTTCTAAGTTGAATTGACTCATAAAAATTAAATTCAGTGTGGCATGGGCGGTTTTCGCTCGGAACCCTTGCACTTCGATTTTGTGATTTACTCATGGATCTATTTGTACGTAACAGCCTTCGTAAGAAAAGAATTGGTGACATCAGGAGTGAGGCGCTGCTTTGTCTGCACGCCTTTGACGGGATTCTTAGACGAGACACACGAGGACGGCATGCACCTCGTGTTGTTGTCCCTCGCTTTGTCTGCAGGCTGCAGCACGAGCGCATATAATGCAGAAAATCTCCAACCAACAGCCTTGAGAAAGCAAGAAAAGCGCACAGGGCAGGCACCTACACATTTATCATGGCAAGCACTACCAATGCCGTGGTGATTTTCTGCATTGTCCTAGTTTTTCTGCAGGTGTCGTGTGCCGTTTCCAGGCACCCCACGGAAGGTAAGTTCGAGCTTCGACAGAACGTCCCGGCGGTGATGACGGTGAACGGCTTCCAGGAAGGAGAGGGGGGCGGTGGGCCGGCGTCTTGCGACGGCCAGTACCACAGCGACGATGAGTTCGTGGTGTCGCTGTCCTCGGAGTGGTACGCGGGCGGGGCCCGGTGCGGAAGGGGAATCCGCATCCTCGACACTTCCAATATCGGCATAGACGCCAAGGTAGTTGATGAGTGCGCCGGCTGCGACAACGAGGTGGGCGCCTCGTCCCATATCTGGAACAACTTCCATCTTGACACCAGCCTCGGCCAGGTGGACATCAGATGGTCGGACCTGGACTCCTAAATCAAACATATGCATGCATGGTGTCGGTCGATCGTTCAGCTCCGGCTGGTGATGATGAGTTCGTTGTTCACGGTGGATCGAGTTATTTGCTTTCAAGTTTTAGTTTGAAGTCTGTAACTGGGATATGTATGAATCCCTTAATGTGTCAGCGTTGTTTACTATTTGCCCGACCGTCTAAGAAGCAGAAGTAGCTTGTTTGCATGGTGTATGTGGGTAATCTACTTATTTGTAGTAACCATTAAGCACTGTAAGTTTGTAAGTGTGTAATAACTCAGATTAACGTGATCTCAGCTCGTTGTCCCCTTTGAGCACTGCATACATTGGGCATCTCGTGCCTTAAAATGCATGCAAACGTCCTGGCCGACGTGTTCAGATTTTGTTGCCATCCAATGTGATGGCAAAACATTCGCAGACACGTTTGGCTTTCAAATTCCCGCAGACCTGATGCAAAGCCGGGGAAGGTTTGCGAGAAGGGGCGACGGACAAGATGACACAGAAGCTCGAAGGCTTCTTGGACAATAAAGAGCAGGAATGTGTCGATCGCCATGGAATCAAGGAGGAAAAGAAGGCGGAGAGCCTTGACACCTTCATGGCGGCGACAGAGAAAAAGATCAACCTTAAAAATAAAAAGACAAAGCTCAAAAAAAGAAGACCAAACTCGAAGAGAGGAGGTTTGAGCTCGCGGCTGCTTTAGAGGAAACCAAAATGTTGACCACCAAGATGGACGAGCTGGATCCCGATGTGCCAAAGGTCATGTAAGCGGTCCTTGCAAAGATGTTGAAGCGTTTGCCGACACAGGTAGCAGAGGCAGAGGCCACGGAGGAGCCGGCGATAGGATGATGAGGGGGGAGGCATGGACAACTTGTCTGGGTTGGCACAATTTACATGGACCTGAACTTCTATGATTGGGCGCATGTAAGATCTAATGAACATCCGTTGTGTTTTGGTTGTAAAGATTGCATATGGATGCACTTTTATTTGCTCATAAAATTTCTATGACCAATATTTGCATTTTTTTTCTTCCAAATTTGCAGTCATTTTTAATTTCAGGAACATTTTTTATAACTTGTGAATATTATCTAAAATTCATTTTTTAAAATACTTGGCCATTTTGAACACTTTTGTATAAGTTAAATGAACATAGGCAAATTTAATGGAAACTACACGATCAAATGATCTCAGGGGGTGGACCCCTTCCTCGCCTAGTTCCAATTATAAACCTCCACGGTTGCACGTTCCCACCTCGTAACCCCACTTGGCCCGTAATCTCTCGTATCTGTAGAAAAACTCACATCACAGACACGGCAGAGTAGAAAGCTAAAAAGGTTGTTTTGCACCCCCCCCCCACCCCGTACCAGTGTACCACCTATCTAGATCATTCAGTTTGCGTCAAGATTCGTGCTATCCACAAGTGTCACAGGCGCGAAAAAGCATAAAGCTAAAACAACTCCTCAGCTAAAACTTTGTAGATCAACTACACACAAGTGTTACTCATTGAATAAAATATTTTTGATTTTTTGATGAAACATAAATTTCTCAAATTTCAAATTCCGAATGAACTGTATCATTTTTAAAATTTATGTTGTGTTAAAGATACTACAGGCAAATTAGACAAGAAAGAATGAAAACAAGCAGGAGACACGTGATTTTAACGTGGAAAACCCCTCCAACACGAAGGAAAAAAAAACAGGCGCCAGCCAGCAAATCTTCACTAATCAGGGGAGGTTACAAACATCAGGGATTTACATTGATCAACTCATCCCGTGCGGCGGCTTACAAACAATATATATAACACAGGTGACCTAGGTCAATACCGACCCATGTCTCGCTCTGCTCGCTCGTCAGAGCCTTTATCTTTACAGTTGAATTTGGATCATAACATAACATGTTGCGCTAAAAAATCCAAAACTTTTCACATTATAGTACTTATGTGATGTTGATATGGAAAGTTTCGAGTTTAATTGTCTTTTTATTTTAGGGAAACAGAAAAGAGAAATTTTCTTGCATTAACTTTGATGGAATAATGGATGGTGAGGATAGAGGGTAAACTCCTTTGCCTCGTTGTAATTCTTCCGGTCCCCTGGTTCTATTTCATGATATCCTTTCTTGCTGATTCCCGGATTCAAAATTTTGTGGTATTGAACCTAGATATTAGCTACTGGCTGTAATAGCTAGAGAGAAAGTGATCTGTGAAAAAACTTGGGTCGCTTGAAGAAAGAAATTAGGTTTCTAGAATGAACATGTCAAGCTTGCATGTGAATGAAATGCTACTTTGGTGGTTGACCTTGAATTTTTTTTCCACTCCCAATGTGGTAGATGGGTGTTTCTGCTCGAACCTTACACTTCGTCTGAGAGTGTTTGATTTGTTCATGAAGTGCATCAAGTTTTTGTCGCAATGCTCTCAAATTTTTACCACACTCACATGGATCCTATGAAGACACCATGCCAATCTTCATCAATTTCGGGACACCTCCGATTGGCATTTCGATGAAACCGTCACCGAGTGGTGGCAAAAAGGAACCGACAGACACAATCCTAACTGACACGCAATGGCCTCCCTCCCCATGCTCGTTTCTTGAACCATTTGGAACGACAAAAACATCCGCATATTCTGTCACAAAAATGCACCATCGGCGATACTCCTAACCAACATTTTGAAGATGCTAAACTTTGGGTGACCGCCGAAGCATCATATTGTACGAGTAATTGTTGTGCTATTTGTTTGTGAGTGCATTGTAAAACTCTAAACTCTATTCTCCTTTATTTAAATGAAGAGGCAAATCTCTTGCCGCCTTTAAAAGTATAAAGGACCGGGCGGCTCAATGCCTTCCTTGGCCAGCCTCCTCGTATATCTATATCTCCAGGGATTTGCAGAGTTTGTTTACAACACAACAACATAGGTAGATATGCAAACTATCTATTAGATAACAACTTCACGTACGTATGGATGCAAGAAATGAGAATGAATGTCAAACACCCTACCATCGTCATTCGGCCACAAACATTGAGATACCTGATTTTTAAATTCTAGTAAATCAAAAACTCGTCTGTAATTCATGAAACATGACATGTTATCATGGACACTACTAGGAAAAAGCCTACTAGTGGCGCACCAGTTTTGCCTACTAATGGCGAACTACTGGTGCGCCACTAGTACCACGCCACTAGTATTAAATACTAATGGCGCACCACTCGTGCGCCATTAGTATCTGGTATACTAATGGTGCATCACGTCGTGCATCATTAGTATAGACCAACATGCGCCATTAGTATGCCTCCCAGGGGGCCATATTTACCGATGTGCTTTGGCATACTAATGGCGCACTGTGGGGTGATGCGCCATTAGTATCCTTTGGCATACTAATGGCGCACTTTGGGGTGATGCGCCATTAGTATGAATATTAGGTATTGTTTTTACTTTTCTGATTTTTGCACAGGTTACAAAATATATTATTGGACAGAATATAGACAGCACCACACAGCAATAGCAGATTCATCGAATACAATAGAAGATTAGTCTCCGAATACAATTCATCATATTAGTCTTCGAATTCAAAAGACCGAACAAAGATAGAACATTACAAGTCTCGAGACCGCGAGTAGCGAGTTTGTCTTCACATTACAAGTCGATATCGATCATCTAAACTACCATCACATAGAAGAGAGCTGCGGTCATCACGATGAGCATCATCGCGATGAAACTGGTCTTCATCCGGTTCCTCCAATGCTCCCTCCTCTCTCCCGCTAGATAGCGGGCGTATCTAGATTCCGCCTCCGCCCTAGTGGTGTACCCTTTGTAACTGTTACCGCTGAAATGGTGAACCAGTCTCCGACACTCCTCCCAGTCGTCGTAGAATCCGGGAACCTTACCCTTGTACACGACATACGACGGCATCTCTATGCACTAGCCAAACAACAGACAATACATAAGCAATATATAAGTATGCAACAAAAGGATCAGAAGAGAAAAGCAAGATATTAATAGCACGATTCATGGTCCTACTAATAAATAGCGTCGACTACATCTAAGTTGAACGACTGTCCAAACCAAAGAGACATACAAGTTCATTAAAGTTTAATTACAACATGAGCTAATCGATGTTTCAGAACTACAAATAGCATCACTACTTTCGACTCGACTCATGGGACCGGAGCGTGGATGAAGCCGCCGTCTTTCGTGATGGTCATGAAGTCGCGGGCGTTGTCAGCCTGCATTTGTAGCGTTGTGTCTATCTCACTGTTGGACGGTTGATCTCTGAGGTAGAACTGCTCCGAGGTACGAAGGACATCTTGATGGATGATTTCTGCAAACTCCGACTGGATGCGAATGAATTCTTGTCAGAGGTCCGCATCCTGGATTGCCGCCAAGCTTGTGGCCCAATCTTTGAGATTATTTGGTAGCAGAAGGTGATTATGGTCCCGTACGATCGCCTGCATGTGTGGAGGGCGTAGTAGGCATCCTTCTGACCGCCAGGCGGCTGCTTGACGCAGGAGAACGTCGTATTGTGGGTGAACATGTGCCTGCCGTACCTATGAACTGGCCTCTTAAAGGTGCCTCCAGATGTGGCGTAGCCGGGGAGAGCATCATCAAGAACTTTCTTGATATTTGTGTAGTCTATCTTGGAGTCACAGTCCGGGTCGAAATACTTGGCCATGAAATATTTCGGGCTTATGAGGATGAGTGTGCAATGTGTGTCACTGCACAAAACACGGAATGTTAGGAAGAAAAAGAACGATCGAAATCTAAGAAATCATATGTTATGGGGCAGTGAGGGGATGACTTACTCGGGAAAGTAAGGCACGAGGAAGTTATCCTTATCTGGGTTTCCCAGAATGACACCTTCGAGTTGTGAACTCGCGACTTGCCGGTCCCCAGCGCTACCCAAGATCTTGGCACGCATGTAGAAGGGGTCGACTATCACGATATCCGGGGTCTTGTCTCGGATGATCCGCATCTCCATACTCAGCGAAAACAGCCCGACAAAGGTGTAGTGCAGCGGATGAAGGTTAAACATAGCAAAGATGTCATCAAACCGCAGGACGATCGTACCCCCTATGGGGCCATCCACAAAGCCCTTGCCCTCTGGCATCTTGGCCACGAAAACCGGGTATGCAACATCATTCTGGGAGAGACGCTGCTTCTCCAAAGAAAGAACACTGTCATGCAGACTCCGCATAGCACCAGTTGCAGCATTGAGAATATTTGTCGGTAGCATCGCCCTACCCGCCACATGCACCCTCCTCGAGATATCCTTAGGTGAAGGTGACCCGTCCTAAGCACAGATCTTACACGGTGCCGGCTGGCTCGCACCGACGCCCTTGTTAGTCTTTCGTTTCCGTCCCTTCTTCTTGATCTGCTATAATGGGATCGAGTTCTGCTCACAGACCGCCTTCTTGAGCGTGTTGGGGCTAATAATATTTTGCACCTCGGCTATCTGAGGCTCGGTGAAGGTGGCAGCTGGAGGCGTCTCCTGAGAACTGAACGCCAGACGACGCCTGTTGCAATTAGGTTTCTCCGCGGTACCAGCTAGATCGCGGTCGTTTTGGTTGGGTTCTTGAGAAGGAGGCACGCAGAACTCGTCACCGTACCCATGTTCGGCAAATTACTTATCAACGTTGGTAAATGTACCGCCGTCATTGTCGTTTTCCGGATCCTGTGCCATATGCATGTCCGGAACCCGTGCCATAGGGATGTCCGACATGTCCGGTAGCATTGCGGCGTTCTTGCCATGGCTTGGCGCCGGAATGACTGGCGGTCTTGTCTGTGGGGTGGTGTCCCCTTCCCCCAAACGAATCTGGCTCTTCGGCCAAAGCAGGGACCAGTTTACACAGGAGCTGAGGGTCATCTCATCTTCTTCGTTGGCCCCAGCGGGTAAAATCGGAGGTAACAACTCGTCGCAGCCTAACAGCACCCGAACCAGTTCAACCCTGTACACTGTGGGTGGCATCGGATTACCGTGGAACACAGGGTTGCCCGGTTGAACGATTCTGTCCTTGGTGACATAGACCAACTCGCCGCCCATGAAGTGCAGGAGAGTGCAAGGAACGTCGGCGGCGCCCTGCGAAAACATGTAGGGCGTCAGGGATGCCCAGTCAAAGGCAAAGGCATGAAATCATCGGCCGAGAGGCTTAGTTACCGTGATGCCGTCGATCTCGGCTAATGTCGAGGCACCGCCAACGGCGGGCGTGCAACTGACGGAGGGGCCGCTTGCTGGCGAGGTGCCGGCCGGCGTACACCCGGGTGCACTAAGCTCCAATGCCCGTGCCGGCGCCGGAGACACGAATACCGCCTCCGCCGGAGACACCAATGGCGCCGCCTGAGACACCAATGGCGCTGCCTGCGCGTTGTGTGAGTTGCTGGCCGTGAAGCTGGGAACTAGGGAAGGCCCCTGTTGGCCGCCTGCAATCCACGTCGTCAGCCCCTGAATCAACGTAGGCACCATGGCGGTGAGCGTCGTTCCCAGTTGTTGTTGCACTTGCTCTTGGATAATCTCCGGAATCCGCGCCACTTGTGCCTTGAGTGCTTCAACCTTGCGCGACTGGCTTTCTGAGCTGGTCTTTTCTCCTTTCGCCCACCACCGGTATAGTATGACGACCATTTTGTGGACAAGCCTTTGCCGGCCACACGACCAGCTGACGACGTCTTACTGAGCTTATCCTTGTTTTTCATTATGTTCAACGCCCTATTTAAAGGGGTGTCGGAAGGGGAGCTCTGAGACGACCCCGCGCTACTGCTTTCATTGTCCTGCGGAGGAAACGTGAACCATTTAGAAATATTGGCGATTAATTAGAATGCAACCATATGGAGCTAATTACGCGGGGGTGTATTCCTTACCAGAACAAGCTCAAGCGCCCTGGTCTTTGGATCCGTGGTAAGCTCCTTTGTTACCGGGT
>NC_041385.1:23785899-23791806 GCF_002162155.2 Triticum dicoccoides
CTCCTTGTACCGGGCCCTGATAAAGTTCCTGGTCTACTTGTCACTGTATTTCTCGAAGCGGGGCGATAGGCCTTGCTCGGCACGCTCCGCGTCCTCCTTGTCCCATATAGGCTCCGCCACTCTGTAACCGCCGGGACTAAGTTGGTGGACCCCTAAGTTCAACTGTCGCATTTCTTTCCCCCACTGACTTGATTCAGAGGTTGCGCTGCTCTCGCACTTGATCTTGAACTCCTTGTAGTCATCTTCGTTGATCAAAGGATATTTCGCCTTGATCTTCTCATAACTATCACGTTTTTCAATCATTTCCTTCACCGTGCTTCTCCAAGTAGACAGGGCCGTGCTCATCCTCGTGAGGGCGGCACTGTTCACTTTATTCCCTGAGAGGCGTGTGTTTGCAAAGTCAGCGGGGAACTTGTATCGTTCGTGCAGCTTCATGAAGAGGAGGCTGCGCAAATTCCCTCGGTCCTTATGCCTTAGGTTCTCCGTGTTGATCGAGACGGTGCTCCGGAGAATGCACCCGAGCTGCACCGAGTACCCCTTGACTAATTCTTTGGGCGCCGTTGGATGCCCGTCGTAGTTCACTTCAGTAAATTCCTCCTTGATGGTGCCGAGCACGCTCGGGCGCCGGTCCTTCCGTTGCCTCTTCGGTTGGCTGCCATTTGTGTGTGCGCCGCCATCATCACTGGTGGCATCCTCGGCGGCACCATCAGTGGTGTCATCCCCGACGCCACTAGGGGTTGTGTAGTCAGGATTGGTGTCTTCCGTGGCGTCCTCATAGAGGTGAGGTTCTTCCTCCATCTCCTGGGACAACTCCCAGAATTGCCTGCCGCCCGAACTGCCAACCTCATCGTTGTGGGCCATATTTCGCTCTAAGTAGGGAAAAAATTTGGTCAAAAAGTTGGTTATTGGCAAGGAACAAGATCATGGTCTCATCATTTCGGGTTTGTCGACACCGAGGCATCCTAAAAGCTAAGCTTTTATCATTTAGGGTTTATCGACGCCCAGGCACCCTAAAAGCCTAAGCGTACATAATTTAGGTTCTCATTGACACCGAGTCACCCTATAGAAGCCAAGGTTTCATCATTTAGGTTGGGCCTAATCACTTGCCTCTATTGCCACCTATGGTTTAATGCAGCAAGAATGGCGGGGCAGTTGATCCTACTTAATTAAGTACTAAGATACCTCGACCCATGCATTAGTCGCAAGTACCTCATATGTATTATTTTTAGCAAAGTCACCACCTTTTACTAAGCTTCTGCATTTCGAAGAGTGAAGTCATATTATATGTGAGTAAATTTACTCAATAAATACTATATTCTGAAGCGCCGGGGTGGGGGGCAACGGCCCCCTGCACCTTGCTAACATTACTTTCTGCAATTCACATTTTTGTAATTTATTTTTGAGGGGGAAGGTGGGGTCACAATGATAATCATCTTGGCAGTGAGTTTTTTTTTTGAGGTCTTGGCGGTGAGTGCAGCCATAAGACGGTGACACTAGGTACCGGCACGGTGGGCTCCCATAAAAAGATGTCATCTAGCATTATGTGGGTCTAATATCTTTGTATTTCACTTCTTTTCTGGATTTCCTACCTCCGTATTTTTAGTATACTTGACATGCATGCATGACAGCGTGGCAGTATCACTCTCTCTTCTTCCACATAATAAATCCAACAATTTATTTCTCCTTGGCTAATTTAAAAGATCTCTATCTTTTAATCCATATACTCATTTGTGAAAATATATATTTGAACTACCTCCGCCAAAGCCTTTAAAATGTGATCAATCTTGGATATTTTTCGACCATGCTTAAATTCAAACAAATATTTCACATTTTGAAATAATCAGTTTCAAAATGATAAGTAATTTCATACAAATCATATCTATTTCACAAACTATTATACATTTCTAAAAAAATCAGTTTCGAAAGTGGACATTTCAGTTTTTTTTTAACTTTCAGAACCTATAGTTCACTTTTCACAGCTTGTTTCACAAAAATCACATCTATTTAATTGCACATTTTTAAAATGACATATTTCACACATCTGAAATAAACTAGTACACATTTCCAAATAATTAGATTCACAAGTTGACATTTTAGTTTCATATTGATTTTCACTTTTAGAACCTACATTTCACTTTTCAATGGCTTGTTTTACAAAAAATGACATCTATTTCAATTGCATTTTTTTTGAAATAACATATTTCAGTCTTTCGAAACTTGTAGCTAGCTTATTTCACAAAAGTCACATATATATCAATTGCACATTGTTTATATAACATATTCCACTCTTCTGAAATACACTATTGCACATGTCCGAAATAATCAGTTTCACAAGTTGAAATTTCAGTTTCATATTGTTTTCACTTTCAGAACCTACATTTCACTTTTCACATGCTTGTTTTACAAAAATCAAATCTATTTTATTTGCACATTTTTAAATAACATATTTCTATCTAATGAAATAAACGGTTATACATTTTCAAATAATTAGTTTCACAAGTTTTCATTTCAGTTCCATATTTGGGTTAATATATGTTTCTAGTGAAATAGGTTGTTTCACATACTTCTATTGAAAAATGTTTATTTCACATTTTTCATGTGAAGCAGATTTGTTCGACATAGGGAATGTGAAATGTTGAAAATTAAATGTTTTGAAATGTATCCAAGATTGGTCTAGTTCTGAAGGTCTTGGCGCCAGCAGTTTGAATATATAAATTATTTCAAAACAAACTTATGTTGGTAGTTAGACTCACTTCAGGGATTGTGACCGGTGATAAATGTGCTCAAGGGTCATGCCATCGGAATTCAAGGTTGGTACATATGCCATAGGTAACAGCTGGCTGCTGCTAGCACGCATGGTGATCTGATGTTTCGATTTTCACTATAAATTTTGCTGAATTAACAAGGAATTCGATTGTTCATATTACACATGTTTCATGATAAAAAAAATCTCCCGGACATTGGATACATGGTGTTGTAATTCACCTGTATTTACAGTGCACTCTATAACACACTTCTAACTACCAACATTAGTGTATATGTGAATAGTTCAAACTTCCAACACGTGTGCACACATACAGTGATTGTTATTGAAAAGTGTAGCAGGTAAAAACAAGTATCTTCAATTTTCAACATGGACTGAATATTTTAGAAGAAAATCATTACTTATGTTGAGCAACATGTTGTGTGGTAATAGTGGGAGAGTCACAGAGTAAATAATTTCTTGTGTTGTGTGCTAATTGGTAATAGTGTTCTAGTAATTCTCAAAAATTCAATCGACGCCCAAAAATCATGAAAATTCATATGGAGTCATGACATGACCCCCAGAGGTTGTGGTAAAATATATGATAATGTTTTGTGGAAGTTTTCATGCAGATTGCTTACGCACGGGACCATTTCTGAGAAAGAAATTAGGTTTCTAGAGGGAACATGTCAAGTTTGCATGTGAATCGAATGCTACTTTGTTGGTTGACCTTGAAATTTTTTCCACACTCAATGTGGCATGTGGGGCTTTACATTCATCCGAGAGTGTTCGATTTGTACACGAAGTGCATCAAGTTTTTGTCGTAATGCTCTCAAATTTTTACCATTCTACATGGATCCTATGAAAACACCAAACCAATTTTCATCAATTTCGGAGCTCGTTTGAGTGGTATGTTGAACGAAATTGCATTCTGATCTTTTTAGTGGCCGGTATATTAGTTAATGTTTAGAAAATAATAAACCAACTAAAAAAGTGCACAAATTTGACAGTGAGGCTTCTAAGGGTCTGTGTTAATCATAGAAAAAGTTCTAAGTTGAATTGACTCATAAAAATTAAATTCAGTGTGGCATGGGCGGTTTTCGCTCGGAACCCTTGCACTTCGATTTTGTGATTTACTCATGGATCTATTTGTACGTAACAGCCTTCGTAAGAAAAGAATTGGTGACATCAGGAGTGAGGCGCTGCTTTGTCTGCACGCCTTTGACGGGATTCTTAGACGAGACACACGAGGACGGCATGCACCTCGTGTTGTTGTCCCTCGCTTTGTCTGCAGGCTGCAGCACGAGCGCATATAATGCAGAAAATCTCCAACCAACAGCCTTGAGAAAGCAAGAAAAGCGCACAGGGCAGGCACCTACACATTTATCATGGCAAGCACTACCAATGCCGTGGTGATTTTCTGCATTGTCCTAGTTTTTCTGCAGGTGTCGTGTGCCGTTTCCAGGCACCCCACGGAAGGTAAGTTCGAGCTTCGACAGAACGTCCCGGCGGTGATGACGGTGAACGGCTTCCAGGAAGGAGAGGGGGGCGGTGGGCCGGCGTCTTGCGACGGCCAGTACCACAGCGACGATGAGTTCGTGGTGTCGCTGTCCTCGGAGTGGTACGCGGGCGGGGCCCGGTGCGGAAGGGGAATCCGCATCCTCGACACTTCCAATATCGGCATAGACGCCAAGGTAGTTGATGAGTGCGCCGGCTGCGACAACGAGGTGGGCGCCTCGTCCCATATCTGGAACAACTTCCATCTTGACACCAGCCTCGGCCAGGTGGACATCAGATGGTCGGACCTGGACTCCTAAATCAAACATATGCATGCATGGTGTCGGTCGTTCGTTCAGCTCCGGCTGGTGATGATGAGTTCGTTGTTCACGGTGGATCGAGTTATTTGCTTTCAAGTTTTAGTTTGAAGTCTGTAACTGGGATATGTATGAATCCCTTAATGTGTCAGCGTTGTTTACTATTTGCCCGACCGTCTAAGAAGCAGAAGTAGCTTGTTTGCATGGTGTATGTGGGTAATCTACTTATTTGTAGTAACCATTAAGCACTGTAAGTTTGTAAGTGTGTAATAACTCAGATTAACGTGATCTCAGCTCGTTGTCCCCTTTGAGCACTGCATACATTGGGCATCTCGTGCCTTAAAATGCATGCAAACGTCCTGGCCGACGTGTTCAGATTTTGTTGCCATCCAATGTGATGGCAAAACATTCGCAGACACGTTTGGCTTTCAAATTCCCGCAGACCTGATGCAAAGCCGGGGAAGGTTTGCGAGAAGGGGCGACGGACAAGATGACACAGAAGCTCGAAGGCTTCTTGGACAATAAAGAGCAGGAATGTGTCGATCGCCATGGAATCAAGGAGGAAAAGAAGGCGGAGAGCCTTGACACCTTCATGGCGGCGACAGAGAAAAAGATCAACCTTAAAAATAAAAAGACAAAGCTCAAAAAAAGAAGACCAAACTCGAAGAGAGGAGGTTTGAGCTCGCGGCTGCTTTAGAGGAAACCAAAATGTTGACCACCAAGATGGACGAGCTGGATCCCGATGTGCCAAAGGTCATGTAAGCGGTCCTTGCAAAGATGTTGAAGCGTTTGCCGACACAGGTAGCAGAGGCAGAGGCCGCGGAGGAGCCGGCGATAGGATGATGAGGGGGGAGGCATGGACAACTTGTCTGGGTTGGCACAATTTACACGGACCTGAACTTCTATGATTGGGCGCATGTAAAATCTAATGAACATCCGTTGTGTTTTGGTTGTAAAGATTCCATATGGATGCACTTTTATTTGCTCATAAAATTTCTATGACCAATATTTGCATTTTTTTTTCTTCCAAATTTGCAGTCATTTTTAATTTCAGGAACATTTTTTATAACTTGTGAATATTATCTAAAATTCATTTTTTAAAATACTTGGCCATTTTGAACACTTTTGTATAAGTTAAATGAACATAGGCAAATTTAATGGAAACTACACGATCAAATGATCTCAGGGGGTGGACCCCTTCCTCGCCTAGTTCCAATTATAAACCTCCACGGTTGCACGTTCCCACCCCGTAACCCCACTTGGCCCGTAATCTCTCGTATCTGTAGAAAAACTCACATCACAGACACGGCAGAGTAGAAAGCTAAAAAGGTTGTTTTGCACCCCCCCCCC
>NC_041385.1:23791993-23801143 GCF_002162155.2 Triticum dicoccoides
TGTACTAGTGTACCACCTATCTAGATCATTCAGTTTGCGTCAAGATTCGTGCTATCCACAAGTGTCACAGGCGAGAAAAAGCATAAAGCTAAAACAACTCCTCAGCTGAAACTTTGCAGATCAACTATACACAAGTGTTACTCATTAAATAATTTTTTTTGATTGTTTTGATGAAACATAAATTTGTTAAATTTCAAATTCCGAATGAATTGTATCATTTTTTTAAATTTATGTTGTTTTAGAGATACGACAGGAAAATCAGACGACAAAGAACGAAAACAAGCAGGAGACAAAGGATTTTAATGTGGAGAACCCCTCCAACATGAACAACAACAACAACAACAACAACAAAACCCCTCCAACATGAAGGAAAAAAACAGGCGCCAGCCAGCAAGTCTTCACTATATCGGGGGAGGGGATTTACAACTGATCAACTCATCCCGTGTGGCGGCTTACAAAGAGTATATATAACACATGTGACCTAGGTCAATACCGATCGCGTCTTGCTCCGCCCGCTCGTCAGAAGTTAGCCTTTATCTTTTTAGTTGAATTTGGATCATAACATAACATGTTGCGCTAAAAAATCCAAAACTTTTCACATTATATTACTTGTGTGATGTTGATATGCAAAGTTTGTTTAATTGTCTTTTTATTTGAGGGAAACAGAAAAGAGAAATTTTTTTGCATTAACTTTGATGGAAGAATGGACGGTGAGGATAGATGGTAAACTCCTTTGCCTCTTTGTAATTCTTCCGGTCACCTGGTTCTATTTCATGATCTCCTTTCTTGCTGATTCCCGGATTCAAAATTTTGTAGTATTGAACCGAGCGATTAGCTACTAGCTGTAATAGCTAGAGAGGAAGTGATGTGTGACAAAAAACTCGGGTTGCCTGAAGAAAGAAATTAGGTTTCTAGAGGGAACGTGTCAAGTTTGCATGTGAATGAAATGCTACTTTGGTGGTTGACGTTGAATTTTTTTTCCACACTCAATGTGGCAGGTGGGTGTTTCTGCTCAAAACCCTTACACTTCGTCTGAGAGTGTTTGATTTGTATACGAAGTGTACCAAGTTTTAGCCGTAATGCTCTCAAATTTTTACCACACTCTACATGGATCCTATGAAGACACCATGCCAATTTTTATCAATTTCGGGACACCTCCGAGTGGCATTTGGATGAAACCGTCACCGAGTGGTGACAAAAAGGAACCGACAACCACAATCCTAACTGACATGCAATGGCCTCCTTCCCCATGCTCGTTTCTTGAACCATTTGGAATGACAGAAACATTCATGTATTCTATCACAAAAGTGCGCCATCAGTGATCCTCCTAATCAACATTTTGATGATGCTAAACTTTGGGTTACCGTCGACGCATCATATTGTACGAGTAATTGTTTTGCTATTTGTTTGTGAGTGCGTTGTAAAACTCTAAACACTAGCTAGTCTCCTTTATTTAAATGAAGAGGCAAATCTCTTGCCGCCTGTAAAAGTATAAAGGACCGGGCGGCTCAATGCCTGCCTGGGCCAGCCTCCTCGTGTATTTATATCTCCAGGAATTTACAGAGTTTGTTTACAACACAACTGCATAGGTAGTTATGGAAACTATCTGTTAGGTAGCAACTTCACGTGTACTCCAAGTTGATCACTAGGACGCGAAGCCGGCTGATGAATGTCTCTAGAACCCCGTTTCAAAATAAATAAATAAATAATTCGAAGCTCATTCAAATGGTATGTTGAATAGAATTACGTTTTGACCCTTTTAGTGGCCGGTAAATCAGTTAATGCTTAGAAAATGATAAATCCACTAAAAGAGTACTCAAATTTGACCATGAGGCTTGAAATAGTCTGGGTTTTTTCTCGAATACGCATGAGTGTGCGTACTATATATTAAAGAGGAGGATGTGGGAAAGAAGCCCCTCCACGTTGGCGTTACCAAAGTTACATAACCCCAACTCCACACAGCTACTCACATGCTAACTACACGCCGCATTACCCACCTCCATGGCCGCTAGGAACCGGTCCACGTCTGCTTTAAGTAAGCATGCCAGCTTCCATGCCCTACACTCTAGTATCCGTTGTTGCTGCCTTCTCATCGACCTCTCTCTGCGATGGGAGGCGGGTGACTACCGTGATCTCATGCACTTGTAAGTAGTGGCGCAGCTTCCTCGAGGCCATAAGGAGGCCGAAGAGCAGCTTTTGCACACCTGAGTACCTCGACCTAGCCCCCTGCAAGAGGGAGCTGACGAAGTACGCTGGGTGCTGCACCATTTTCTTTTTCTGCGCCTCTTCACCCGGTCGTGTGGGTCCTGTCGTGCTGGCGCCGGCCCTTGCCGGGGACTCGATCTTGCCGGGATCGAGCCCTACCGGAGAGGGTTTTGGTTTGCCTTCTGTTGGCTCTGCCGCTGTTGCTGCCTTCTCATCGACCTCTCTCTGCGCCACTAGTGCGGCGCTAACCACTTGATTTGTTGCCGCTAGGTAAAGCAGCAACGGTTCTTGTGGTTTGGGCGCAACCAGCACTGGGGTAGAAGAGAGGTATTTCTTCAAATCTTGCAGCGCTGCCTCGGCTTCTGGGGTCCACTCCACTAGCCCTGCCTTCTTCAAGATCTTGAAGAAAGGTAGGGCATGCTCCGCGGACTTCGAGATGAACCAGCTCATGGCTGCAACGCAGCCAGTGAGCCGACGCACGTCCTTGATCCACTTGGGTGCCTCAATCTGCTCGATGGCCTTGATCTTATTTGGGTTTGCTTCAATTCCGCGCTGGTACACAAAGAACCCGAGAAGCTTGCCGGACGGGACGCCAAAGACACACTTCTTAGTGTTCAATTTGAGGTTGATCTTGCGCAGGTTCCCGAATGTTTCCTCCAGATCTTGCACAAGCATTGCTTTGTACTTGGTTTTTACCACTATGTCGTCCATATAAGCTTCCATATTTTCATGTAGCTGGGGTTCAAAACCAATTTGGACTGCTCTTGCAAAGGTCGAGCCAACACTCTTCAACCCAAAAGGCATTCGTAAAAAGCAGTACATACCACATGGGGTGATGAATGTTGTCTTTTCCTCGTCTTCTCTCGCCATGAAGATCTGGTGGTATCCCGAGTAGGCGTCAAGGAACGATAACAGGTCGCATCCAGCCGTGGAGTCAACAATCTGGTCGATGCGCGGTAACAGGAAGGGATCCTTTGGACAGGCCTTATTGATGTCTGTGTAATCAATACATAGCCTCCACTTCCCATTTGCCTTGCGCACCACTACCGGATTGGCCAACCACGTCGGATGGAGTACTCCCCTCACCAAGCCTGCCACTTCTAGCTTTCTGATTTCCTCAGTGATGAACTCTTGTCTTTCCAGAGCTTGCTCCCTGACTTTCTGTTTGACGGGCCGTGCATGAGGACAGACAGCAAGGTGGTGCTCAATCACCTCCCTAGGAACGCCGGGGATGTCGGAGGCTTGCCATGCAAACACGTCAACATTCGCCCGCAGGAAGGTGACGAGCTCGCTTTCCTATTTGCCGTTAAGGGTGGAGCTTATGGTGAACGCTCCCCCTGTGTCATCCTCCTTGACGGGCACCTTCTTAGTCTCTGGTGGTGCAGCCCTGGACTTCTTGCTCTTGCCGGTGGAACTCTCTGGCATGTTCTCAAGGGAAGCGCGACATCCCGAAGAGGTGCGCTTGTCGGAGTGGGTGCGAGGGATCTTGCCGGTCTTCTTCTCCTCCGGGGCTCCGTCGGCAGGAGTGGGTGCCTTAGCGGCAGCTGCTGCAACTGCTTCCCGGTAGAGTTGGTCGGTGCATATCAGCGCATCTTTCTTGTCGGAGGGGACGGTGATGATGTTCATCGGCCCGGGCATCTTCAGCATGTTATAGGCGTAGTGTGAAGCCGCCATGAACTTGGCTAGCGCCGGGCGGCCGAGGATCCCGTTGTAAGGCAAGGGGATCTCGGCCACGTCGAAGACAATCCTCTCCGTCCCGTGGTTCAACTCGCCCCCGAACGTCACGGACAGCGTGATCTTCCCCTTCGGCTGGCTCCTCCCCGGGTTTACCCCTTGGAACGTACCCGTCTCCTCGAGGTCTCCATCAGGGATCTGCAGCCTTCTAACCACAACGGGCGAGATCAAGTTCAGGCCGGCCCCGCCATCAACCAATATCTTCGTCACCTTGAGGTTCCAGATTGTTGGTGAAACTATCAACGACAAGCACCCGACCGCGGTGGTGCAGTCAGGGTGGTCCTCGGTGTCGAAGATGATGGGGGTGCTGGACCATTTCAGCGGCTTTCGTGCGTCGAATGATGGTTCCACCCCCGCGACCTCACGCGCCCACTGCTTGAGTTGGCGGTGAGACATATGTAGCGAGGCGCCACCATCGACGCACATGGCCTCTGTGGCTTTCTGAAACTCGTGGTCGCCGTTCTCGTCGTCCTTGTCATGATCATCGTCTTCCTGCTTCTTGTCATGGCCCCGGGCGGGCCTCTCTTGTTGATTATCCTTGCCGCGGCGGCCTCCTTGGCCGCCACGTTTCTTGCTGGATCCCTCGGCACCATCTGGGCCTTTCTCCTTGTCCCGCCGCTCATACTCGGCTTTCTGCTTCTCGGCGAGAAGTTCTACCTGCCGGCAGTTTTGGAGATTGTGGCCCTTGGTGCGGTGGATCTTGCAGTACTGCTTGTCGGAGCCTCCTGCCTTATCGGTGGCCGCCAAGGCCCGGCAAGCATCACACCCGGCAACCTCCTTGCCGGGGTCGCTCGCCTTGGTCTTCTTGATGGTACCGGTGTCTTCGGATCCCTCAACGGCAAGCACGGCCTTGCCCTTGCGCTTCCTATTACGGCGTCGGCCTTTCTTTGCTGGGGTGGCGGTATCGCCAGCGGAGTCGGTTTCCGCACCGGCATCTTCGCCGGGGTACTTCCTTCCTTCCTCGGCATGAGCGCACCGATCGGACAGAATATAGAGCTCGGCCACATCCTTAACCTTGTTCATCGCCAGTTCTTCACGCATTTTGCGATTCCGCATGTTCTGGTGGAACGCACTGATCACGGTGGCGGGATGAACATCGGGGATGTTGTACTGCACCCGGCTGAACCTATGGATGTACTTGCGTAGGTTTTCTCCTTCCTTCTGGGGGATGATGTGTAAATCACTCACCTGGCCATGAGCTTGGTGACCTCCAGTAAAGGCGCCAACAAACTCATGGCACAGATCCGCCCAAGAAGAGATGGAATCCACCGGCAAGTGCATCAACCATGACATGACATTAGGCTTGGGTGGCAACGGGAAGTTGTTGGCAAGCACCTTATCATCGCGGGACCCAGCAGCTTGCATCGCGATGGTGTAGATGCTGAGGAACTCTGACGGGTGGGTCTTTCCATAGTACTTCTCGCCAACATCAGGTTTGAACGTACGGTGGGAGGGCCACTGGAACTGCCGCAGCTCACGGGTGAAGGCCGGACAACCCACCTCGTAAGGTAGGCCACCGTAGCCTCCCGGCGCTGGGTGGTCCGTAGTGGTCCCCGCCCGCCTGTCCGACTGGTGGCACGCGTCACGTTGGCGCTTGATCGTAGTTCGAGTGTCCTCGTGAGCCCGCTCCCGGAGGACCTGGCGCTGATCGCGGTTGGTTCGCGGGTCGGACGACGCGATGGAGATATCATCACGAGCGTCGCTGCGGCGGGGCGACGCCTGGGGCGGTCGGGATGGAGGCGGGGAATACATCGTGGCCGCGTCGCCTCCGGCGTGGTCTCCGCTAGCACGTGGCAGCCCGGTGGAGCGACGGCCGATGGGTTCCGTCGGGGGCTGCCCGTCATTGTTGTCGATGCCGACGAGGCTCCGGACAGTGGCCCTCCATTCGTCAAGCTTCTCCACGGTGGGAGGAAAATCGAGGAGCAGTCGTGCGTGCGCTAGGGCTTCCGCTGGCATGGGTGGCGGCGAAAGCTGGGTGGACAATGCACCTCGACTCCTAACCATGTTAGAAGGAGCTGCATCACAGCTCCACAGCCGTTCGCCACCTCCGTTAGCACCCTGGTGCGCACGCTAGCCCTCCTCTTCATGTGATGGGCGCACGGGACTCTTCCCAGGGCGGCGCGCAGGATCTCTGGCAGGGTGACGCTGCTCATTACGCACAACCTAAGAGGAGCGCCGTGGGTGCCGGTGTTGGCGTCTTGGAGGTCGCCGTGCCGCCGCCTGGCGGGATGGCGGCACCCCTGAAGTACCCCGTGCCGCCTGCGGGGGGCCTGACTCTGTCTCTCGAGCCTGCGAACGGCGCCACTCGCCTGGCCTGAACCGCCAGGGTGATGTGGATGTTCGCGGGCCGCGCCACGGGTTCTCTCCGCGACTGGCCCGCTACTGGTCTGCACCGGTGCCGGCAACTTGGTCCCGGACGAACCGATCGCCGTGGTCGTCTTCTTCTTAGGAGCCATGGCGATGAAGAACAACTAGGCCAACTGCTAGACCAGATTCTCGCAATAGCGCTGCCCCCTACCTGGCGCGCCAAAGATGTCGGTGGGAAACGACACCTATGGAATCACTGGAATCCCTTCTGCGGTTGCGGGGCGCGGAATCGTGAGAAGAGCGGGACTAGGGGATGGCACACAGGGGATTTACCAAGGTTCGGGATGCAAAGATGCGTAAAACCCTATGATCCTGCTTTGGTGGTTGTATTAGTGTTCTTGAGCTCTCGAACTAGCTCTCGGTGTTGCGAGGTTCAAAAGAGCCGAATCCCCTCTCAGTATGCCATGGGCCTCCTTTTATAGGCGAAAGGGGCTACACAGTGGCACACAGGAGATGGAAAGTGCTACAGTGTTGCGAGGTTATCGCTAGTATTACAGGACAAGACACATTAAATGCGGGGCTTAGGTGTCCGTCACTTTATTGGGGGACGGGGGTGAGGCCCGTCCCGTCCGTCGCCGCCCCTCCTGGCTTCGACAAGCGCCTCGGCTAGCAACGCATGCAGCTCCATGTAGGCAGGCAGGCAGCTGAGGTGGCACAGTGGTGGAGCCTCCACGAAGGTCTACATGCTGCCACACAGGTGCCTGCCCAACCGGTTGGGTCGGTGGTTGCGCATGAACGGTGGTAGGAACTTGGTTGGTGCGGGCCTGGCAGTGGCCTTGCCGGCATGCTTGGCGACGGTCTTGCCGGGTGGCCCGGCAAGGGTCTTGCCACGGTGCGCTAGCTTCCTCGGCAAGAATCTTGCTGGGGGGTCCTATGGGTTTCTTCGGTGGGGACGGCTGCTCTCCTATCCCCATTTGATCTTGATTGCTCCATGTCTTCACAAAGATCTGCATGCCACCACGGAGGTGCCTCCCGAACCCTGTCCCAACGCGACTGCTCAGCGTCGGTGGGCTCGAAGGTGGCTCGCTCAGCGGGTGTGGACGAGCTGCCCCGGCAAGGATCTTGCCGGGGCTACTGGGGCTGCCCTCGGCAAGGGTCCTTGCCGGGGCAAACTGTATTGCCCGTGCAATCTTTGTGGTCTTGGTCCTTTGTTGTTTTGCTTTGCTTGTCCCTGTGGCCTTGGCTCTTCTCCAGTTTCCCTCTCTTGCCTTGCTCATGTGTGGTCGTGGCAGGTGGCTCTGACTGCCCGTGCACAAGTAAAGGGGTCAAAAGCTAGGCCCCTACTTTTGTACACCGACAGAGTCCCTCATGGTGAATGTCAAGGCAGAGCATTACGTCCATGAGAAAGCTCTGTGCGTTGAGTATTCAGAACTATTTCAGTTATACAATCAAGACGCACTCGACAAATCTATCGTCAGTTGCTATTGTCTGTAAGTGATTTCTTTCTGTAATTTTTGATCAATCATTACATGCAATTATCCTCACTATATATTCTTTTCTGTGGTATTATATGCAGGATAAAGATGTATGAAATGAAAAAATCTGGACGCTATGGCATTGGGTTCATTGACCCAAATACCATTAATGAGTACACATGGAATCTTGCAACTTCTCAAGCAAGTGTAGAGGAAAGCATGCTAGAGTTCTTGAAGCGCCTCAATACCAATGAAGATATACTACTTCCTTACAACTTCCTGTGAGTCACACTGTCTTGTAATACAAATTCTATTTTTGCTTACTAGCTAGCTAGATGTTAATAATTAAGTGTATACGGTTTACGATAGTTGATTAATTTTATGCACATGCCCGCTTAATTAAGACATGCAAACGTGTGCGCATGCAGTTTCCATTGGATCTTGTTAGACATTAAAGTTGACAAAGGAACAGTTGAAGTACTGGACTCACTACTTAAAGAAGATAAAGACTACATCATCATGAAGGGGATAGTCAACAGGTAATTTCAATCATTATTAACTATATCTCGGCCTATTATTAGTTCGTCATTTCCTGATATGAACTATTTAATAACCCCTTTATTAATTTTCTTTGCCGGCGGGGAGGGCTTGGGCAAAGTTCATCAAGGTGACTCCACGTAAATGGCCAAAAAAGTTGTTTTGGCATCGACCAAAGGGAAGTAATTAAGTAGTACTAGCTAGCTACCATCTCTTTAATTCTTGTTTCGATACCATTAATTAATTATCATGCTTGATTAATCATTATTTGATTCAATTCCATTCTCGTAAAGGCCCTGAAGCAGGCGCCGGGGAATGATCTGTGTGCATTCTACGTTTGCGAGAACATTCGCATGATGGCGTCCGAAAGGATCAGATCTCAAAGATAGGACTGGGTACGTTTGTCAGAACACCATTCACACTATTATCGACATCTTGTCACACAACTAATACACATGCATATTGATCTCCTTCTTAACAGTTCATAGAGGTGCGGGATAAGCTCCTACCAGCGGACCGCATACTAGCACTTCAAGAGGAAATAGCCGGATTTTTGCTCGACCAGGTCATAGATCCCAAAGGAGAATACTATTACCCGCTACCGCCCCCATGAACCACTTGTCATCGTGCTCCGAACGCACCAAGGCAACATGTAGGAGAAAGTGTATATGTATATGCATGTGTATGTGTGAATAATTAATGATGTTGGTTGTGATACATTCGATGATACATATATATATATATATATATGTGTGTGTGTGTGTGTGTGTGTGTGTGTGTGTGTGTGTGTGTGTGTGTGTGGTTCTACGTACGAGAAAATCTATTTATATATATGCATAACGTGTACAATTTGTAGTATCGTGAAATACCAGCAAACAAAAAAGAATTAAAT
>NC_041385.1:23801540-23817060 GCF_002162155.2 Triticum dicoccoides
CCCCAACATTTAGTACCGGTTGGTGTTACCAACCGGTACTAATGTCCTACACGCACCCGGGTCTGGATCGTGCCACGTGGTCACACTTTAGCGCCGGTTCATGACAAACCGGTACTAAAGGAAGGGACCTTTAGTCCCCACTCTTTAGTGCCGGTTGCCGAACTGGCACTAAAGGCCGTTACGAACCGGCACTAAAGGCCGGTTCTGCACTAGTGTTGATACTTTCCTCCACCTGGTCACAGAAAGGGCATACTTCCTTATGGTCCAATCCTCGGCTCGCTAGCCTATCCGAGGTCCAGCCTCTGTTCTGAAGTGCGAGCGAAGTAAAGAAACGACATCTAAAAGGAGCTTTGGACTTCCACGTGAACTGCGTCGTTGGAACGACTTCCTTTGCCCAGAATTTTCCTTGGTATGCCGATCGCGTGGGGAAGCACCCCCTTGGCTCCCAAGCCCACTAAATGGAGTCGACCGTGTCTTGGTGCAATTGGACCAACGCTATTCGCTCCCACAATCGCTGGAGCATCTGGCTCGTAACCTCCGGGCCTATGTCCAATGCACATGCCCCGTTCTTCAATCCTTGGCTAACTGTATGGGTGTGTCGTATCTTCGCTCGCACCGTGCCATAGATTGTTGGTGCCAACTCTTCCACTCTGTAGCCATCCACCCATCTATCCTCCCAGAACAACGTGTTTTCTCCATTCCCCATTGTTGCGTGGGTGGCAGCCTGGAAGATTTGCATTGACCTTTTAGGAACTGTAATATCAAACTCCGCCCACGGTCTCGATGGATCCCCTCATTTCAGCCAGGGCGATCTTGCCTGCATGGCAATATTGAGCCACTTGAGGATAGGGATACCAAATCCACCCGCCCACCTTGGTGAGCACACGGTCTCCCACGCCACTCTGCACTGACCACCCGACGCCTGCTCTTTGGCACACCACAAGAACCCTCTGCAGATTTTGTTCATGGCCTTGATAACATTCTGTGGGATGTCTAATGCCATCATCACATGGATAGGGATTGCGTAGAGTACGAATGAACAAGAGTCATTCTACCACTCTTCGGCATGTTTGCGGCCATCCATCGAGGGAGGCACCGTGCAAGCTGATCCACCATTCCCGTAAGGTGCGCGGCTGTGTGCTTCCGCAAGGTGAGCAGGAGCCCCAAGTATTTGCAAGGATGCGTGCCCTGGGGGCATCCAAGGATTTGAACCACCCGCTCCATAATTCCCGAACTGCACCGGATTGGTAAGGCTGCGCTCTTGTTTAGATTGACCCTGAGCCCCAATGCCTCGCCAAGAAGACGCAGCAGAGCTGCGCAAGTAGTGAGGTATTCCACTTCTGGCTTCAGAAAGATCATGACGTCTTCAGCAAACATAGATACTCTCTGGGATAGACCTCTCGATGCTAGCGGAGATAAGGTGCCTCACTCAAGAGCAATGTCAAACATTCTTTGAAGTGGTTCCATTGTGAGGATGAATATTATCGGTGAGACTAGATCCCCTTGTCGCAAGCCTTGACAATTGTATATAGGTTCACTCGGCACTCCATTGACCATAATCCGTGTTGAAGATGTTGAAAGCAGACCACATATCCAGTCAATCCACCTTGTACTAAAGCCCATGCATCGCATTACTTCACAATAAAGGGCCACTGGACCGAATCAAATGCCTTCGCGATATCGAGTTTGAGCATGATGGTTGGCTCTTTGAGCGCATGTAGGGGGTGTTCGTTTTCAGGGACTTTTTTGTGTAGGGACTAGAAAATTCCCTCTTAGAGACTTTTTAACCAAACAGGAGGGACTACTAGGGACAAAAAGTTGCTTTTTGGGACTGAATGAAGAAGAGTCTCAAGGAGAGTCTTTTTTTGGACTTTTCCAACAATGCCCCTCCCTGCACTCATTGCCCCGCCGTCCCATGGTGTAGTTTGGTTGTTATTTTTCTGTATATTAGGGGTAACTGTTGGAAATATGCCCTAGAGGCAATAATAAAAGTATTATTATATTTCAATGTTCATGATAAATGTCTTTTATTCATGCTATAACTGTATTATCCGGAAATCGTAATACACGTGTGAATACTTAAACCACAATATGTCCCTGGTGAGCCTCTAGTTGACCAGCTCATTGTGATCAACGGATAGTCATGGTTTCCTGACTATGGACATTGGATGTCGTTGATAACGGGATCACATCATTAGGAGAATGATGTGATGGACAAGACCCAATCCTAAGCATAGCATAAAAGATCGTGTAGTTCGTTTTGCTAGAGCTTTGCCAATGTCAAGTATCTCTTCCTTAGACCATGAGATCGTGTAACTCCCGGATACCGTAAGAGTGCCTTGGGTGTATTAAACGTCACAACGTAACTGGGTGACTATAAAGGTGCATTACAGGTATCTCCGAAAGTAGCTGTTGGGTTGACACGGATCGAGACTGGGATTTGTCACTCCGTATGACGGAGAGGTATCACTGGGCCCACTCGGTAATGCATCATCATTATGAGCTCAATGTGACCAAGGTGTTGGACACGGGATCATGCATTGCGGTACGAGTAAAGTGACTTGCCGGTAACGAGACTGAACAAGGTATTGGGATACCGACGATCGAGTCTCGGGCAAGTAACGTACCGATTGACAAAGGGAATTGTATACAGGGTTTGATCGAATCCTCGACATAGTGGTTCATCCGATGACAACATCGAGGAGCATGTGGGAGCCATCATGGGTATCCAGATCCCGCTGTTGGTTATTGGCCTGAGAGCGTCTCGGTCATGTCTGCATGTCACCCGAGCCCGTAGGGTCTACACACTTAAGGTTCGGTGACGCTAGGGTTATTAGGAAGACTAGTATGTGACTACCGAATGTTGTTCGGAGTCCCGGATGGGATCCTGGACGTCACGAGGAGATCCGGAAGGGTCCGGAGGTAAAGATTTATATATGGGAAGTTGTCAAACGGACACCGGGAAGATTCGGGGTCATACCGGTATTGTACCGGGGCCACCGGAAGGGTTCCGGGGGTCCACCGGGAGGGGCCACCCCTCCCGGGGGGCCACATGGGCTGCGTGGGGCAGGGAGCCAGCCCCTGGTGGGCTGGCCGCACCCCCCTCCCTTGGGCCCATGCGCCTAGGGTTGAGGGGGAACCCTAGAGGGGGCGCCCCCCCTTGACTTGGGGGGCAAGCCACCCTCTCCCCCTCTCCCCTTGGCCGCCGCACCCCCCTAGATGGGTTCTAGGGGGCCGGCCCCCTTCTCCCTTCCCCCTATAAATAGAGGGGTGAGGGGAGGGCAGCCGTACCATCCTCCAAGGCGCAGCCCTCCCCTCCCCAACACCTCTCCTCCTCCGTTGTGTGCTCGGCGAAGCCCTGTCGGAGTACTGCTTCTCCACCATCACCACGCCGTCGTGCTGCCGGTGGAGCTGTCTTCCTCAACCTCTCCTTCCCCCTTGCTGGATCAAGAAGGAGGAGACGTCTCCCGTCCCGTACGTGTGTTGAACGCGGAGGTGCTGTCCGTTTAGCACTTGGTCATCGGTGATTCGAATCACGTCGAGTACGACTACATCATCACCTTGCAAGCTTCCGCACGCGATCTACAAGTGGTATGTAGATGCAAACTCTCTCCCTTGACTCGTTGCTTAGATGAACTCATAGATGGATCTTGGTGAAACCGTAGGAAAATTTTTAATTTTCTGCAACGTTCCCCAACAGTGGCATCATGAGCTAGGTCTATGCGTAGTTCTCTAATGCACGAGTAGAACACAATTTGTTGTGGGCGTGGATTTTGTCATCTTACTTGCCTCTACTAGTCTTTTCTTGCTCAACGGTATTGTGGGATGAAGCGGCCCGGACCAACCTTACACGTACGCTTACGTGAGACCGGTTCCACCGACTGACATGCACTAGTTGCATAAGGTGGCTGGCGGGTGTCTGTCTCTCCCACTTTAGTTGAAACGGAATCGATGAACAGGGCCCTTATGATGGGTAAATAGAAGTTGACAAAATCACGTTGTGGTGAATCGTAGGTAAGAAAACGTTCTTGCTACAACCCAATTGCAGCCACGTAAAAGATGCAACAACAATTAGAGGACGTCTAACTTGTTTTTGCAGCGATTGATCATGTGATGTGATATGGCCAGAAGTTGTGATGAATGATGAATTGTGATGTATGAGATCATGTTCTTTGTAATAGGATTCACGACTTGCATGTCGATGAGTATGACAACCGGCAGGAGCCATAGGAGTTGTCATTATTTTTTGTATGACCTGCGTGTCATTAAACAACGCCATGTAAACTACTTTACTTTATTGCTAAACGTTAGTCATAGAAGTAGAAGTAGTCATTGGCGTGACAACTTCATGAAGACACGATGATGGAGATCATGATGATGGAGGTCATGGTGTCAAGCCGGTGACAAGATGATCATGGAGCCCCGAAGATGAAGATCAATGGAGCTATATGATATTGGCCATATCATGTCACAACCATATAATTGCATGTGATGTTTATTATGTTTATGCATCTTGTTTACTTAGGACGACGGTAGTAAATAAGATGATCCCTTACAAAATTTCAAGAAGTGTTCTCCCCTAACTGTGCACCGTTGCTACAGTTTGTTGCTTCTAAGCACCACGTGATGATCGGGTGTGATGGATTCTTACGTTCACATACAACGGGTGTAAGACAGTTTTACACAGCGAAAACACTTAGGGTTAACTTGACGAGCCTAGCATGTGCAGACATGGCCTCGGAACACGGAGACCGAAAGGTCGAACACGAATCGTATAGAAGATACGATCAACATGAGAATGTTCACCGACGATGACTAGTCCGTCTCACGTGATGATCGGACACGGGCTAGTCGACTCGGATCGTGTAACACTTAGATGACTAGAGGGATGTCTAATCTAAGTGGGAGTTCATAATTTGATTAGAACTTTATTATCATGAACTTAGTCTAAAACCTTTGCAAATATGTCTTGTAGATCAATGGCCAACGCTAATGTCAACATGAACTTCAACGCGTTCCTAGAGAAAACCAAGCTGAAAGATGATGGCAGCAACTATACGGACTGGGTCCGGAACCTGAGGATCATCCTCATAGCTGCCAGGAAACAATATGTCCTAGAAGGACCGCTAGGTGACGCTCCCGTCCCCGAGAACCAAGACATTATGAATGCTTGGCAAGCTCGCGCTGATGATTACTCCCTCGTTCAGTGCGGCATGCTTTACAGCTTAGAACCGGGGCTCCAAAAGCGTTTTGAGCACCACGGAGCATATGAGATGTTCGAAGAGCTGAAACTAGTTTTTCAAGCTCATGCCCGGGTCGAGAGATATGATGTCTCCGACAAGTTCTACAGTTGTAAGATGGAGGAAAACAGTTCTGTCCGTGAGCACATCCTAAAGATGTCTGGGTTGCACAACCGTATGACCCAGCTGAACATTAACCTCCCAGATGAGGCGGTCGTTGACAGAATCCTCCAGTCGCTCCCACCAAGCTACAAGAGCTTTGTGATGAACTACAACATGCAGGGGATGGAAAAGACCATTCCTGAAGTGTTCTCGATGCTGAAGTCAGCAGAGGCTGAAATCAAGAAAGAAGATCAAGTGTTGATGGTCAATAAGACCACTAAGTTCAAGAAGGGCAAGGGTAAGAAGAACTTCAAGAAGGACGGCAAAGATGTTGCCGCGCCTGGTAAACCAGTTACCGGGAAGAAGTCAAAGAATGGACCCAAGCCTGAGACTGAGTGCTTTTATTGCAAGGGGAAGGGTCACTGGAAGCGGAACTGCCCCAAATACTTAGCGGATAAGAAGGCCGGCAACACCAAAGGTATATTTGATATACATGTGATTGATGTGTACCTTACCAGTACTCGTAGTAACTCCTGGGTATTTGATACCGGTGCCGTTGCTCATATTTGTAACTCACAGCAGGAGCTGCGGAATAAACGGAGACTGGCGAAGGACGAGGTGACGATGCGCGTCGGGAATGGTTCCAGAGTCGATGTGATCGCTGTCGGCACGCTGCCTCTACATTTACCTACGGGATTAGTTTTGAACCTTAATAATTGTTATTTAGTGCCAAGTTTGAGCATGAACATTGTATCTGGATCTCGTTTAATACGAGATGGCTACTCATTTAAGTCTGAGAATAATGGTTGTTCGATTTATATGAGAGATATGTTTTATGGTCATGCTCCGATGGTCAATGGTTTATTCTTAATGAATCTCGAGCGTAATATTACACATGTTCATAGTGTAGATGCCAAAAGATTTAAAGTTGATAACGATAGTCCCACATACTTGTGGCACTGCCGCCTTGGTCACATTGGTGTCAAGCGCATGAAGAAGCTCCATGCCGATGGACTTTTGGAGTCTCTTGATTATGAATCATTTGACACATGCGAACCATGCCTTTTGGGCAAGATGACCAAGACTCCGTTCTCCAGAACAATGGAGCGAGCAACCAACTTGTTGGAAATCATACATACCGTTGTGTGCGGTCCAATGAGCGTTGAGGCTCGCGGAGGATATCGTTATGTTCTCACTCTCACTGATGACTTAAGTAGATATGGGTATGTCTACTTAATGAAACACAAGTCTGAGACCTTTGAAAAGTTCAAGGAATTTCAGAATGAGGTGGAGAATCAACGTGACCGAAAGATAAAGTTCGTACGATCAGATCGTGGAGGAGAATATTTAAGTCACGAATTTGGCACACACTTAAGGAAATGTGGAATCGTTTCACAACTCACGCCGCCTGGAACACCTCAACGAAACGGTGTGTCCGAACGTCGTAATCGCACTCTATTGGATATGGTGCGGTCTATGATGTCTCTTACCGATTTACCGCTATCATTTTGGGGATACGCTCTAGAGACAGCTACATTCACTTTAAATAGGGCACCGTCTAAATCCGTTGAGACGACACCGTATGAATTATGGTTTGGAAAGAAACCTAAGCTGTCGTTTCTAAAAGTTTGGGGATGCGATGCTTATGTCAAGAAACTTCAACCTGAAAAGCTCGAACCCAAGTCGGAAAAATGCGTCTTCATAGGATACCCTAAGGAAACTGTCGGGTATACCTTCTACTTAAGATCCGAAGGCAAGATCTTTGTTGCCAAGAACGTATGCTTTCTGGAAAAAGAGTTTCTCTCGAAAGAAGTAAGTGGGAGGAAAGTAGAACTTGATGAAGTACTGCCTCTTGAGCGGGAAAGTGGCGCAGCGCAGGAAACCGTTCCTGTGATGCCCACTCCAACTGAAGAGGAAAACAATGATGATGATCAAGGTACTTCGGATCAAGTTACTGCTGAACTTCGTAGGTCTACAAGGACACGTTCCGCACCAGAGTGGTACGGCAACCCTGTCCTGGAAATCATGTTGTTAGACAACGGTGAACCTTCAAACTATGAAGAAGCGATGGCAGGCCCAGATTCCAGCAAATGGCTTGAAGCCATGAAATCCGAGATAGAATCCATGTACGAAAACAAAGTATGGACTTTGACAGACTTGCCCGATGATCGGCGAGCGATAGAAAACAAATGGATCTTTAAGAAGAAGACGGACGCGGATGGTAATGTCACCATCTATAAAGCTCGACTTGTCGCTAAGGGTTAACGACAAGTTCAAGGGATTGACTACGACGAGACATTCTCTCCCGTAGCGAAGCTAAAGTCCGTCCGAATCATGTTAGCAATTGCCGCATACTATGATTATGAGATATGGCAGATGGACGTCAAAACGGCATTCCTTAACGGGCATCTTAAGGAAGAGCTGTATATGATACAGCTGGAAGGTTTTGTCGATCCTAAGAACGCTAACAAAGTGTGCAAGCTCCAGCGATCCATTTATGGACTGTTGCAAGCATCTCGGAGTTGGAACATTCGCTTTCATGAGATGATCAAAGCGTTTGGGTTTATGCAGACTTATGGAGAAGCCTGCGTTTACAAGAAAGTGAGTGAGAGCTCTGTAGCATTTCTCATATTATATGTAGATGACATACTCTTGATGGGAAATAATATAGAATTTCTGGACAGCATTAAGGCCTACTTGAATAAGTGTTTTTCAATGAAGGACCTTGGAGAAGCTGCTTATATATTAGGCATCAAGATCTATAGAGATAGATCGAGACGCCTCATAGGTCTTTCACAAAGCACATACCTTGACAAGGTTTTGAAGAAATTCAAAATGGATCAGTCCAAGAAGGGGTTCTTGCCTATGTTACAAGGTGTGAGATTGAGCTCGGCTCAGTCACCGACCACGGCAAAAGATAAAGAAGAGATGAGTGTCATCCCCTATGCTTCAGCCATAGGATCTATTATGTATGCCATGCTGTGTACCAGACCCGATGTAAACCTTGCCGTAAGTTTGGTAGCAAGATACCAAAGTAATCCCGGCAAGGAACACTGGACAGCGGTCAAGAATATCCTGAAGTACCTGAAAAGGACGAAGGACATGTTTCTCGTTTATGGAGGAGACGAAGAGCTCGTCGTAAAGGGTTACGTCGACGCTAGCTTCGACTCAGATCTGGATGACTCTAAGTCACAAACCGGATACGTGTATATGTTGAATGGTGGAGCAGTAAGCTGGTGCAGCTGCAAGCAGAGCGTCGTGGCGGGATCTACATGTGAAGCGGAGTACATGGCATCCTCGGAGGCAGCGCATGAAGCGATTTGGGTGAAGGAGTTCATCACCGACCTAGGAGTCATACCCAATGCGTCGGGGCCGATCAAACTCTTCTGTGACAACACTGGAGCTATTGCCCTTGCCAAGGAGCCCAGATTTCACAAGAAGACCAGGCACATCAAGCGTCGTTTCAACTCCATCCGTGAAAATGTTCAAGATGGAGACATAGAGATTTGCAAAGTGCACACGGATCTGAATGTCGCAGATCCGCTGACTAAACCTCTCTCGCGTGCAAAACATGATCAACACCAGAACTCTATGGGTGTTCGATTCATCACAATGTAACTAGATTGGTGACTCTAGTGCAAGTGGGAGACTGTTGGAAATATGCCCTAGAGGCAATAATAAAAGTATTATTATATTTCAATGTTCATGATAAATGTCTTTTATTCATGCTATAACTGTATTATCCGGAAATCGTAATACACGTGTGAATACTTAGACCACAATATGTCCCTGGTGAGCCTCTAGTTGACCAGCTCATTGTGATCAACGGATAGTCATGGTTTCCTGACTATGGACATTGGATGTCGTTGATAACGAGATCACATCATTAGGAGAATGATGTGATGGACAAGACCCAATCCTAAGCATAGCATAAAAGATCGTGTTGTTCGTTTTGCTAGAGCTTTGCCAATGTCAAGTATCTCTTCCTTAGACCATGAGATCGTGTAACTCCCGGATACCGTAAGAGTGCCTTGGGTGTATCAAACGTCACAACGTAACTGGGTGACTATAAAGGTGCATTACAGGTATCTCCGAAAGTAGCTGTTGGGTTGACACGGATCGAGACTGGGATTTGTCACTCCGTATGACGGAGAGGTATCACTGGGCCCACTCGGTAATGCATCATCATTATGAGCTCAATGTGACCAAGGTGTTGGACATGGGATCATGCATTGCGGTACGAGTAAAGTGACTTGCCGGTAACGAGACTGAACAAGGTATTGGGATACCGACGATCGAGTCTCGGGCAAGTAACGTACCGATTGACAAAGGGAATTGTATACAGGGTTTGATCGAATCCTCGACATAGTGGTTCATCCGATGACAACATCGAGGAGCATGTGGGAGCCATCATGGGTATCCAGATCCCGCTGTTGGTTATTGGCCTGAGAGCGTCTCGGTCATGTCTGCATGTCTCCCGAACCCGTAGGGTCTACACACTTAAGGTTCGGTGACGCTAGGGTTATTAGGAAGACTAGTATGTGACTACCGAATGTTGTTCGGAGTCCCGGATGGGATCCTGGACGTCACGAGGAGATCCGGAAGGGTCCGGAGGTAAGGATTTATATATGGGAAGTTGTCAAACGGACACCGGGAAGATTCGGGGTCATACTGGTATTGTACCGGGGCCACCGGAAGGGTTCCGGGGGTCCACCGGGAGGGGCCACCCCTCCCGGGGGGCCACATGGGCTGCGTGGGGCAGGGAGCCAGCCCCTGGTGGGCTGGCCGCACCCCCCTCCCTTGGGCCCATGCGCCTAGGGTTGAGGGGGAACCCTAGAGGGGGCGCCCCCCTTGACTTGGGGGGCAAGCCACCCTCTCCCCCTCTCCCCTTGGCCGCCGCACCCCCCTAGATGGGTTCTAGGGGGCCGGCCCCCTTCTCCCTTCCCCCTATAAATAGAGGGGTGAGGGGAGGGCAGCCGTACCATCCTCCAAGGCGCAGCCCTCCCCTCCCCAACACCTCTCCTCCTCCGTTGTGTGCTCGGCGAAGCCCTGTCGGAGTACTGCTTCTCCACCATCACCACGCCGTCGTGCTGCCGGTGGAGCTATCTTCCTCAACCTCTCCTTCCCCCTTGCTGGATCAAGAAGGAGGAGACGTCTCCCGTCCCGTACGTGTGTTGAACGCGGAGGTGCTGTCCGTTCAGCACTTGGTCATCGGTGATTCGAATCACGTCGAGTACGACTACATCATCACCTTGCAAGCTTCCGCACGCGATCTACAAGTGGTATGTAGATGCAAACTCTCTCCCTTGACTCGTTGCTTAGATGAACTCATAGATGGATCTTGGTGAAACCGTAGGAAAAATTTTAATTTTCTGCAACGTTCCCCAACAGTAACATGGTCATTTAATAACCTTTAGGGAGGAACTAGGGACTTTTTAGTACCTGGAAACAAACAGGGGGACTTTTTAGGGACTAGGGACTTTTTAGTTGGGACTAAAGAAAGTCCTAAGACTTATGAACCAAACATTGCCGTAATCTCCTTGCGGTACTTTGGACAAGTATTAAATTATCATGGATTGAGCGGTCCCGGACGAATGCACTCTGGTGCTTGCAAACCAACCCCGGCAGCTCAACTGCCAATCTAGCCGCGAGCACTTTGTCAAAGATCTTGATGACCCCGTGAACCAGACGCACTGGCTTGAAATCTTCAAATGGTCTGCGTTAATCTCTCCCTAATAATAATGTACGGATTGGGTCTCCGGGTTCACTGTCGTGGCTTCTTTGCATAAAGGTCCCTTATATTTAGAAAAATCAACGCGGAACACATCTTTGTTTTTCTATGCGGCAGTTGCCGCACAGGGACTACTGCTGACTGGGCCGGCCCGCTGTCACGTGAAAACAGTCAAAAATTCATTGAAAAAACTGCCGAGCAAAGGATCGAACCCTGGACCTACAACTTGTGAGCGCTCCTCAATCGCCAGATGAGCTGTTGAACTTCAACCTGTAATTACGAAATACAGGTTATAAGAACCATACACGTTTAATTACACAATACCTGATGACTTTTGTTGTGGACATAAACTGAACTAAACAAATTAGTACGTACCATTGCTGCACCGCTGGGCCTACTCAGCATAAAATCGCCGCAATGATGGGCCTTTTTTTATGCATAGCGAGACACACGGCAATATTATATGTTAAATTATCCCACCTCGCCTGTTTACACTGATTCTTACAAGTTTATATATGTTCGTAGTTGACCTTAAATATCAGCAAGATGACTAAAAACAGACAGTCAGAACCGATCATTGAAAGGAATTGTCGGCAGGAACCGGTGTATTAAAGCGATTATGGACTGGAGGATTGTAGAACGGAAGGATATTCACGTACTGATTCTTGAATGGAAGGATATTAACAAAAAAAAACAATTGTGGGTTGCAAAGATGCAAAGGAATTAAACCAGTGGTGATTGAGAAATAATGGTGGAATTAAAGTGAGAGAGCTGAATCGGGCCTAGACGTGTGCTGGTAGATGGAGGCATCGGGGAGCCAAGATGTCGGGACATCGAAGAATGACGATGCCGAGGAACGGCTATCTTGGTGCACCACATCGTCGACCAAGTGAGGAACGGCTATCTAGACCCGAGTGGATAATCGCCATTTTTGTTGTTGTTTTTATCCGTTGCAACAAATGAATCCTTTTGATAATGGTTCTTTTGCATTATTTGGGCATTGCCTAAACACAAGCACTTCACTTACATAGCACGCATGCATTTATTCTCTCTCTTAAAAAATAACATGCACGACTGGTGACAGTCAAACCACATGCACACATCTCTCTTCCAATTCCCTACTGTAAAAAATTACTTTCTTCTAAATGCCTCACCCTCCTGAGTAAACACAGTCATCGGCCGCCATTCTCGACCGACCCTGTCCGTCCGCCACGCCGCTCTTCATTAGCGTAAATTGATTATTTTCTCCTCGGGCGAATCCGCACACCTTCTTTGTAGGAAGCCTTGCGGCTAACCTTATCCACTCGGGTTTCTAACGTGTTTTCTTCTTGGATGCCAGCACTGCTTTCCTCAGGTGGACTTTCTTGATGTTGTCCATGTGGTTTAGCCATGCTTATTAGGCTGTGTAGTGTGATATTTTTTCTCCCGTTGCAAAGCACGGGCATTTTTGCTAGTCATAGGAAAAGTTTGAATTTGAATTGATTTATAAAAATTAACTTCAATGTGGCAGGTGGCGGTTTCTGCTCGGAACCCTTACACTTAGATTTTGTGATTTACTCATCGATCTATTTGTACGTACGTAACAGCCTTCGTAAGAAAAGAATTGGTGACATCAGGAGTGAGGCGCTGCTTTGTCTGCAGGCATTTGACGGGATTCTTAGACGATACACACGAGGGCGGCATGCACCTCGTGTTGTTGCCTGTCGCTTTGTCTGCAGGTTGCACCACGAGCGTAGTATATAAACTAGCTCCAACCAAGAGCCATGAGAAAAGCAAAGCGCACAGGACATTCTAGCTAGCTAGCTGATAAACGCAAGCACGTAGTGCTGCCATGGAGGGCACTACCAATGCCACGGTGATTTTCTGCATTGTTCTAGTAGTTTTCCTGCAGGTGTCGTGCGCCGTTTCCAGGCACCCCGCGGAAGGGAAGTTTGAGCTTCAACAGAACGTCCCGGCCGTGATGACGGTGAACGGCTTCCAGGAAGGAGAGGGGGGCGGCGGGCCGGCGGCGTACGACGGCCAGTACCACAGCGACGACGAGTTCGTGGTGTCACTGTCCTCGGAGTGGTACGCGGGCGGGGCCCGGTGCGGCAGGGCAATCCGCATAGTCGACCCTTCCAATTATGGCATAAACGCCAAGGTCGTCGACGAGTGCGCCGGCTGCGACAACGAAGTGGGCGCCTCGTCCCATATCTGGAAGAACTTCGATCTTGACACTAGCCTCGGTCAGGTGGACATGAAATGGTCGGACCTCGACTTCTAATAACTCAAACATATGCATTCATGGGGTCGGTCGATCGTTCAGCTCCGGTTCATGGTGGATCCCTCAATGTCTCAGCGTCGTTTACTATTTTCCTGGCCGTCTATGAGGCAGAAGTAGCTAAATAATAATGTGATAAACTACATGCCTACATGCATGCATGGTATATGTGGGTAATTTCTACAGTACTTATTTGTGAGCGTCAAATAATGTAAGTTTGTAAGTGTGCAAGTCAGATTTAAGGTGACCTCAGCTCGCTGTCCCCTATGAACAAATACATACCTAGGGCATCTCCTGCCTTAAAACGCCCGGGCCATCGCGTTCGGATCTTTTCTGCCATCCAACATGGTGGCATAAACATTCACGGACGCGTTTGGTTATCCAAATTCCTGCAAACCGGATGCAAAGCCTACCGAGGTTTGCGAGAAGGGGCGATGGACAAGATGGAGAATAAGGAGGACGCATGTGTCAATCGCCATGGCGTCAAGGAGGAAAAGAACACATAGAGGTTTGAGATCTTCATGGCGGTGACGAAGAATAGATCAACCTCGAAGATCAAAAGATAAAGCTCAAAGAGAGGAGGGTTGAGCTCGCGGCCGCTTAGAAGGAAACCACAATGTTGACCATCGAGATGGACGAGTTGGATCCCTATGTGACAAAGGTTGTGCAAGCCGTCCTTTCAAATATGTTGAAGCGCTTGCCGACAAAGGTAGGGGAGGCAGAGGTTGTGGAGGAGTCGGTGACAGAGTGATGAGGGGAAATGGGCTTTGACAGGGGTTGCCACATGTCCATCACCCATACATCACATTTTGCCGAGTACAATGCTGACTATCTCAGCACACTTTAGTTCTCGGCAAATATCGTTGGTCACATGACAGCCGCTCGTGTGTCTGTACTTGTCAGAGTATTTTGTTTCAGGTCTCGGCGAAGATGACATCCTGGTGAATGTTGGACGCCACGTGCCCCACTCCTGGGTGTTCAAGTTCGCCGAGTTCCAATGTCTGGTTTGGTTCTAGGCAAAGTCACATGCCACGTGACAGCAGCCGTCCCGTCAAGTGCATTTTTTGTGCGGAGTACCCCACCTAAGGCTCGACAACTGGTTTGCCGAATCCCTGATCGACGGCGTTCGACAAAATGGGCTTTGCATGAAGGCTTTGTGCCAAGATCTATACTCGGTAAACACGCTGCAGAATGGGAACCCCTTTCACCAAATGTTCCTGACACTTGAAAAACACGAAAAATGCAATTTGCCGAGTGGGAAACCACTTTCATCAAGTGTTCCCGACACTCGAAAATTGCAGTAGTGCAATCTAACTGACTGTACTGTGTATCGAAATGGAATCGTGCTTGGAAGATTACGCGACAAGATCTGGTTTTTCCGCCGACTGAGTCTGAGTCTCTGACTGATGTACTAGGACTAGTAGAAAAGGGAGCAATGGTCCAGGCCAGGTCAGCCCATTAGTCCCGGTTCAATCCAGAATTGGGACCAATGGGGGCATTGGACCCGGTTCGTGAGCCCCGGGGGCCGGCCGGGCCACGTGGGCCATTGATCCCGGTTCGTCTAGACCTATTAATTCCGGTTGGTTGGATGAACCGGGACCAATGCGCCTCACTCCTGGCCCACCACCATTGGTCCCGGTTGGTGACTTGAACCGAGACCAAAGGTTGTCCTTTAGTCCCGGTTCACGCCACCAATCGGGACTAAAGGGTTCGCCCTCGTGGCGGTCAAAGTTTAGTCCCATCTCGCTAACCGAAGGGGAATTAGACCGGTTTATAAGCCCCTCCCTCTCTCCCTTTGTTGAGCTCCTCTCAAAATGAAAATAGATGCCCTTATACAGGAAACTCAATTTAAATTCATATTGAATTTCTCTGAAATTAGTAAAAATTTATTATGAATTTAGGTTGAATTTTCTCTATAAGCGCATCTATGCTCATTTTGAGCAGTTTTTTATATAGTTTTTTTTCTTTTTATTTCTGAGTTGTAATAAGTCATTAAAATAAGTATCTATGCTCATTTTTTAGTTAAGTTAATCACAATTATTTTTTCTTTTATTTATTTCTGAGTTGTAATAAGTTATTAAAAATAAGCATCTATGCTAATTTTTTAAGTAAAGTTAATCACAACTATTTTTGCTTCTATTTATTTCTGAGTAGTTTTTTATATAGTTTTTTTTTCTTTTCTGCTAT
>NC_041385.1:23817264-23818187 GCF_002162155.2 Triticum dicoccoides
AAAATAAGCATCTATGCTCATCTTTTAAGTAAAGTTAATCACAACTATTTTTCCTTCTATTCATTTCTGAGCAGTTTTTTATATAATTTTTTTTTCTTTTCTGCTATATTTATTTTTTTCTTTTTATTTCTGAGTTGTAATAAGTCATTAAAAATAAGCATCTATGCTCATTTTTTAGTTAAGTTAATCACAACTATTTTTTCTTCTTTTTATTCCTGAGTTGTAATAAGTCATTAAAAATAAGCATCTATACTCATTTTTTAGTTAAGTTAATCACAACTATTAAAAATAAGTCATTAAAAATAAAAAAGAGGCGCAATGCTCGTTAATTTGCTTCAAGCCTTTCGGAATAGTGTCAACTGCACTGTACATAGCTCTGTGCAGTCTACCCTATTCCTCAAGGCTTGAAGCTAACCAACGTGCAGGTGAGCATTGAGCCTCTTCTTCATCGTCTCTGCACTCAGGGCTTATAAACAGCTGCGAGTGCCTCTCGCTTGGCGAGGTGGGACTAAAAAAACAGATGCAGAAAGAATCCACTAAAAGCCAGTTGCAGAAAATAAAAAATTAGACGGGTCCATTGGTACCGGTTGGTGGCGCCAACCGGTACCAATGCCCCTCTTTGGTACCGGTTGGTGCCACCAACCGGTACCAATGCCCACCTTTTGTCTTGGTTGGAGCCACCAACTGGGACCAAAGGTCCTTGTTTCCCGCCCTTTGGGCTGCCGAAAAGAGGCATTTGGTCCGGGTTGGTGGCTCAAACCAGGACAAAAGGCGGGCATTGGTACCGGTTTGCCGTACGAACCGGGACCAAAGCCTTTGTTATATAAGTAGCACTGTCGCCCCGCCCCGAGTTCGATTTCTCCCGCCGCCGCGCGCCGTCCCCTGCCGCCACCTCGTCGCCGCCGCCCCACCCCGACGCCTTC
>NC_041385.1:23818608-23829998 GCF_002162155.2 Triticum dicoccoides
GTCGCCGCCCGCCCCGACGCCGTCGCCGCCCCGCCCCGACGTCGCCGCCCGCCCTGCTACACCTCGTCGTCGCCGTCGCCGACCGTGAGCAACTTTATTTTATTTTTGTTAGATTTTTTTGTTAGTTCATAAATTTATTTGTTAGATTAGATTTGTAGTAATTTAGATATGTAGTTCATATTGTGTAATTTAGATTGTGTAATTTAGATTGTGTAATTAATTTGTTCACATTATGTTAGATTTTTTTAAGATTTTTTTGTTAGTTCATAGATTTATTTGTTAGATTAGATGTGGTGTAATTTAGATATGTAGTTCATATTGTGTAATTTAGATTGTGTAATTAATTTGTTCATATTATGTTAGATTTTTTTCTGTTAGTAGATTTTTTTGTTAGATTTTGTTAGATTTTTTAAGATTTTTGTTAGATTTTGTTAGATTTTTTTGTAGTTCATAGATTTTTTTGTTTGATGTGTAGTAATTTAGATGTGTAGTTCATAGATGTTTTATCATATATATGCAAAGATCGAATATGTCAAATTTTTATGATTTTTTTCTGTTCATAGAATCTTTATGATTTTTTTCTGTTGTAATTTTGTTTATAGAATTTTAATGATTTTTTTGTTCATAGTACGTATTTAGAAAAATACTAGTTTATTTTTAGTAAGTAATATTTTATTTTATTTATAGTAAGTGCTTCATATATAGTTGAACTAGCTAGTTGATTTAATAAACTACTTTATTTTACTATATATAGAAGTAGTTTGTTTTTAGTAAGTACTACTTTATTTATTTATAGTAAGTGTTTAGTAGTTGAACTAGCTAGTTGATTTAATTAATAAAACTACTTTATTTAACTATATATAGAAGTAGTTCCCGCATCGACGTCAGCGATGCCTATCCCGCATCCTCGTCGTCGTCGACTCGGCGGTGGAGGCTTGCTTGATCAGGACCATGTTCGGGATTGGACTTCGCCGGGCTGGTATTGGGAGGTGCTACCTTCCGGGGGATGTAGGTTGGTGAGGAGGCAGGACATTGTTGACCCGATCCTTGTTTGGTGGCCGTCGTGTGGGCCAGTGACGGTGCCGAGGCTTCCGGACACCGTGGAGGTGGTACGTCACCGTGTCAGCGAGGAGGACGAGCACGTCCGTCGCTACATGGTTGCATTGGAGGGCAGGTTCGACAATACCTGACAGGTTCTTCAGGGATCTCACTGGAGCTATGATCATTTGATGGTTCCTTATCTTTGGGTGTCCACCGCCCGCGTCGATACCCGTCGGGCACTACGGTTCTAGTTGTATTAGTGATGCTATATTAGTGATAATATTCGATGATGTACGGACACCAAGAGATGATGTACTTTTGCTTATAATTATTGAATGCATGCTAATTTGAATACTACTTTATTTTATGATTTGGTTTTGCTTATTTTATGATTTGGTTTTGCTTATTGAATGCTCATATTGGATAAGTTCTCCTTCATTCCCGTGTGCTAGACAATTTGATGTAATAATGCACTCGGGAATGAAAGGAGGAGCTACGTACATCACCGATAGTTAACCCATGATTAATAATCTAGTTTAATATTTGAATTATGAACATAGGCCGGAAATGTCGTACTCGGATGACGAAAACCGCCCGGGGGAGTGCGACTGGTGCCACGACGACCGAGGTATCTGCGACAGGTTCATTGAGCTGGACGAAGATCGTCGCTTCAGCATTAAGCTCGAGGAGACCTTCGATGTTCATACGGTACGCAACCGACGACAATAGTTTTTTTTCGTAATTACTCATAACTTCAACTATTTTAATCATGACAATATTTTTCATCTTTTCTAATCCGACTAGCTTATCCCATGCTTTGCAAGACGCTATGTCTTGGAGAGGATGGGTTTTGAAGACCATGAAAGTTTCGAAATCAAAAAAATTATCCTAAGTACCCATCATGGTGTGGATTTTCAAGTAAAGTTGTACAATGCTCAGAGTGTAACCCATTTTGGTTGCAAAAATTGGGAAACACTTTGCAAGATGTATGGTCTTGATGAGGGTATGCTTGTCACCATGGATCTTGGTGATCCTACAATCGAGCAAGAGAGACCTTCGATTTGGGTCCTTGTGGATACACCTCCAATTCTTCCCCCATGTGAGCTTAAATGGTTATTAAGTAATTTATATTGTTTATTTCAAAATAGTTGACAACTTATCTCCATTGACAACTTATTTTCATTCTTCAAAGAATGTGTGGAAGATGGTAGACAGAACCTACTACACCGAAGGCTCCGAATTAACTTATCAGGAGAAAAATCATCTGTTCACATTTTGTACTGATCTTGAGAATTACAATATCTACAATCAAATTCCTCAACATTATGGTCAATACGTGCCACTAGTGCACGTGTTGAACTACGGTAACTACCATGAAGATACTCTGGTAAGATTTTTTTACTATTACGACATCCGCGATCTTTTTGCACACTTCTAAAACTAGTACATCATTGCTAACTACGAAGTTATTACTATGTTTTTCAACAGATAATCCCAAATGATTGTGTGCCTCATCTGATGTATACGCATGGTAGCCTTCATGTTTTGAACATACAACCAGGTCGTCCTACGAATCTCAACTGTCCATACCGGGTTTCTAAAAGAAGTGGAGACATAACAATCAAAGAATGGAAAAAATGTATGGACAGTCGTAAGGAGCTTCTTGGAAGCAACAAGCAACGAAGGGCAAGAATTGGAGACAGGATGATCGCCATTCTTCATAATGGAGAGTCAGGGTCTATATTGGTTTATGATATTTTACCTTAAGGGTGTTTAGGTCCTACCTGATACTGATGATCATGTGCTAAGAACAATTATGTAGGGTTGGGTTCGATGACTATGAGGATGATGATCGTATGACTTATTATTAATAACGAGTAGAAGTTGTATGATGATGCATAGGACTTGTTATTATATATGATGATGTATGATGCGCATGCATGAGCATGTTATATCAGCGGGTGAAATGAACATAGCAGCAGCGTTGATAAACCAAGGACGAAGATATAAGAGAGGACACTTCTCTCTATTAGCTAGCTAATAACAACCTAAAAATAACCCCCAAAACCCCTAAAGCCGCCACATTTGTAAAAAAAACATGAACTTTTGGTCCCGGTTGGAGCCACCAACCGGGACCAAAGGCCCCCCTGACTGGGCTCGGCGGACCGGCCACGTGGAGGCACATCTGTCCCGGTTCGAGTTTGAACCGGGACAAATGGGTGGAGGTATTAGTAACGACCCATTAGTCCCGGTTCATGAACCGGGACTAAAGGCCCTTACGAACCGGGACTAATGGGTGTTTTTCTACTAGTGTTGATTAACTAATGCCTAAGATCTACTCCCTCCGTTCCAAAATAGATGACAGAGGGAGTATCGTGCGTCGAGTTGAAACTCACTAGAAGTCTACTATCTACTAGTCCATGTCCATCGGTTAAGGCAAGCATGCACGTTACCATCAATTTTCTATGCGTACGTGCAGGCCACTGAGGGTAAGAGCATCTCCACTCATTCGGACCCCAGCGCATAGGCCGGCGCCTTTTCGGGCGTCCATCCGATGATTTTTAGACCCTTGGGGCGATAAAGGCCCCAGCCACGCCCTCAGGTGCCGCCCCCCAAGGGCCCAGTCACGCGTCCCATATTCAAACTTGATCGTTTCTACTTCAAAAAAGGCCATAATCCAACGATCATCGCAATAGTTCGGCGATCAGTGTCATCGTTGGGCAATCAAATGAAGGATAGGCAATAGTTCGACGTACAAAAAAAGGAAGGGCGTGAAAGGAATGCATCAAACGTCGAGGTCGCCCTCCAGCGTCGTTCTCGGTGTGCGCGGACTGGGAGGAGTCGGCGCGGTTTCTAGACTTGTCGGCGTGGCTTCTTTGCTGCTGGGCGTCGCAGATGCATCATCAGTCAGGCTGGGCGTCGGCGTTGGAGTCGCCGGTATCTGGTTCAGGATGAGACCGCGCTCCGCCAGGAACCATGCCTTGAGCTTCTCGTCGCCGCTATGCAGCATGTCAGCGCCGCCCATCAAGAAAGCCATGTCGTTGTTCCTCTTCTTGGCGTCTTGAGCTTTGAGCTTCACGGCGACGTTGGTCCGAAACAAGTCGAGTTTGACGGCGCTGTTCATCATCAAAGCATCACACTGCGCCTCAGCTTTCTCTTCTCGCTAGGCGGCCCTGGTCTTGGCGTCGGTGAGGCAATGCTCGATGGACTCTTGCACGCGTGCGGCAGCCGACTCGGCGTGTTTCGCCTTCTTGGCCCCTTTGTTGCCGTCCGGGCGCCCGTCGGCCGCTCCCGGTGTCGGCGTGTCTGGCTTGTACGTCTCTTTGGCCTTGGCGAGGGTGCGCCGGATATCAGCCCCCTCCTCGCACTTGTTGATCTGTTTGAAGACGTGGAGGTAGTTGAACTCTTGGTCGCTGTTGTCGTCGCTGTACATGAGGAACATGCGCAGCAGCGGCGCCGAAGAGCGATCATCAGTGGGCGGGGGTGCGCAAATGGGCACGCGCACGACAAGAGGAATAGAGAGAGGGTGGCGTGCCGTACCGGATCCTCGACGCTGGTGCCGCTCTCCTGGCGAGCCACGACCTCCTCGACGACCCCATGCCATTTGTTGCACGCCGTTTGGATGAGCCCCCAATGATTCTCCATGGCCTTCGACCTCCGCTACATGTGGACGTCTTTGAAGTAGGGGTCGACGAGCTTGCGCTCGCTGAACTCGTCCTTGATGCGGTACCAATACGTGTCGATGTTCGGGTTCGTGCCGGTGATCGGGTCGAGGCAGACGACTTTCCACGCTTCGGCAAGGCACTCATCTTCCTTGGTCGCCCACTTGATGCGCGGCTCGCCGATCTTGACCACCCCTTTCTTCTTCTTCTTTTTCTTCTTGCCTTTCCTCGTCGGCGCCGGCTCCTCCCCTTTCTCCTCCTCTTCCTCCTCCTCCTCCGGCTCTTCCTCGCCGTAATCGAGCTCGCCATCCATGTTACCGAGATCAATCGAGCCGTCTTGGGTAGTGAACCCGGGGGAAGTGGCGGCGGCAGTCGAGCTGGCTACGATGATGGCTTCCATGTCGGCCTCCGTCGCTTCAGCGTCACCAAGATGCGATGAGGAGGAGGCTTGCGAGTAGAGGCCGCGATGGAGAGGTGGCGTCGGGGAGGCTACGTAGTCCGGCGGCGAGTACGTGTATGGAGGGTACTGCACGCTGGCGAACGCGGGCGAGGGCGTGCGCTGGACCGGGCGCCATGGGGGAAGGTGATGTTGGGGTTAAAACCGCCGTGGACGTCGCCGTCGGCATAGCCCGGCGACGGCGTGCTCCATGGTGTGGCGGCGATGAGAAGCCGACCGAAGATCCGACGCTTTGCTGGCTCCAGGCCGCGTGCGGGCCATGGCCACCGGGTGGATTCATCATCCCCGCGCGAGCCACCTCGGCTTGTTCGGCCGACGAGCGCTCTGCCTGCTCCGCCGCCGCCGCGGCCGCGAGCGCCGCCCCCTCCCGGGCCTTCTTGGCCCTGTTACGCCTATCGGCGGTGATGACGTCCCGGCGCTGCACTTCCGCCTCTCAGTCGACATTGGTCATGCCCGGGGGCTTGGACGGCGGCGCCCTCTGCTTCCTCTACTTCGGCTGGGCGACGGTGGCGGCTGTGGTATCCGTCGCGGCGTGGGGGAGTACGTCCTTCTTCGGCAGCATGGCGGTCGGCTTGCAAGGGAGGAGGCGGAGTTTGGCCGAAGGAATGAATAATGGGAGGGAAGCCGAGGGGGAAAGCAGGAGGAAACGGCGGGAAAATGGCCTCCTCTCGCCAACAAAGCAGCCCCACGCCCCTTTTCGTTTCTGTCGGCGCCCCCAGACGACACCCGGGTGCTTGGGTTCGGGTCGGGATCGCCGGCTCTGGATTTGGCCAAAACCGGCGCTAAATAAAGTCCTAGGGGCGCGACTAGGCCGATATTTGGCCACCGACGCTAAAAATTCACCTGGGGGTAGGCCAGTTTATTAACGTATAATGTGCTGTCTAGTCTCTTCCATCAGATCGGTCTTTTGGTTGCATTTGCTAGAGCATATACTTCTACATGGTATCAGAGCCAAGAGATCTTGAGTTCAAAATCCGGCTGGCGCAATTAAAATTCCAGCCCACTTTCGCCTCGACATCAATCATGCAGCGGTGAGCGGGTCTTCGCCTCCGTGTCCATCAAGATCTGTCCGCCAGATGGTGCTATAAACAGACCGCCTTGCCAAAAGCTTCACAAGACAAACAGGGCACTGCACAAGCCAAAGCTAGCAAATATTTGACCTGTAACGCGCGGTGCAGCCATGGAGAGTAGCGTCGCCAACATCCTGCTGGTGCTTTCGCTCGGGGCGGCCCTCGCCGCCGATACCTCCGGCGAGGTGTCCACCATTCGCCTCCCGCGAGCGATGGCAAAGGTGGGGCCCTCGGGCATGCCGCTATCAGATCAGGTCGATATACATATGTATCACTGAGTATGAGGTTATAACTTAGACAGTTCTTACGTACATACCCTCCATTGATCTCTTGACTACGATGTGGTACAGGTCTTGGTGGTGATGCAACAGTACTTGGGGCGCCCATGAAGGAGGACGAGAGGCCGTGGGCATGCTGCGACGACCTCCATTGCCTGAGAGTGCTCCCGAGGGCCTGCCTCTGCCGCGACACGGTGGCGCAGTGCGCCAGCGCGTGCCAGCACTGTGACGAGGTCAGCCATGGCCGCTACGTTTGCCTGGATTTGCACGAAGGTTGGCTCGGCCCAAAGTGCACGCACGAAGTGGACGTCGCCGGCGCCGGTAACTAGCTACCATAGCTAGGTAGCATGGCACGTACGCGTACGTTTTAGCGTGTTTCCATGATCCACACAGTAGTCCCAAGGCCTATCTACGTACTAGTTCAACTCCAAGGCCTCTTCGCGAGCCGCAGTCAAAGCCATTGCGGCCATCTTCGGGAAGGCGTTGCCAGTAAGCTTTGGCAACGAGATGGAGAGCACGATCGTCGTGTAGGAGGTGCGTGGCTTGTATGGACATTGGAGCTTTCTGCTTCTTTATGTCGTACACAGCCGTGGAGTTGGTTTGTTGGAATGTGAGGGGACTCAACAGCCCGGCGAAGCGTGACGCCCTTCGTGAACTAGCGGACTCCATGAAAGTAGCGATATGGTGTATCTTAGAAACTAAACTGGAGAGGGTGGATCAGTATGTAATTTTGCAATGCCTTCGGCCTAATTACGATGGGTTTGTTTACTTGCCAGCCTCGTCTACTAGGGGAGGTATTTTTGTCGCTTGGGATGCCTCGAAGGTGTCGATCACTAACACGGTGAACGATACCAACTTCACCACGGGTTACGTGACACCGAAGGAGGGCGTACCCTGGTGGCTGTCGGTGGTTTACGGGCCTCAGGAGGACTCTCAAAAGGTTGCAATGCTGGAGGAGCTCTCGGCTTGGAGGAAGCTTTGCCCAGGGCCGTGGATGGCAGTTGGCGACTTTAATATGATCCTTCATGCTGCCGACAAGAATAAATCTCTGTGGGATAGAAGGATGATGGGGAAGTTCAAGAGATTCATGGATGACAATGCGCTCAAGGAGTTATGTCTGCATGGTAGAAGGTTCACGTGGAGCAATGAGAGGGAGAGACCCACGTTGACCAAAATTGATCGTGCGTTGGTATCTGTGGATTGGGAGCTTGCGTACCCGGAAGGCTTGCTGCAGGCGTTATCTACGAATGCCTCAGACCATTGCCCGCTATTTCTTTCGTTGGAGGAGCATGTGCACCCACGTAAAAGATTTCGCTTTGAGATCTTCTGGACTAAGTTGGAGGGGTTTCTTGAGGCGGTGCAGGAGGGATGGAGATGTGACGAGTCCATCTCAGACCCGTTCGTAAGGCTGGATGTTCTGTTGAGAAGCTGCGCTAAAAACCTGACGGCCTGGGGGCAGAGGAGGGTTGGAAACATCAAGCTGCAGATCGCCATGGCAAACCTTGTGATCCTATGGCTGGACTGTGCGCAGGAGTCGCGGGTTCTCACCAGAGAGGAGAGATGGTTGCGTGGAACTCTGAAACACCTGGTCTTGGGGCTGTCATCATTGGAGCGGACGATTGCAAGACAGCGGTCAAGAATGAAATGGCTGCAGGAGGGAGACGCCAATGCCAAGCTTTTCCACTTGGTGGCCAATGGGAGGAAACTAAAGAACTTTATCCCTGTGATCTCAGTCGATGGAATCACCATCACAGATCAAGAAGCAAAGGAAGAGGCGTTCTTTGAGGCCTACAGTGAGCTGCTGGGGAGATGCGGCATGCGGAAGAACACATTAGATCTGGACTTCCTGGGCATTGAGCCGATAGACTTGGAGGACCAAGATCTAGTTTTCCAGGAGGATGGGGTTTGGAAAGTGGTGAGGGACATGCCCTCGGATCGCGCGCCTGGGCCGAATGGATTCATTGGAGTTTTTTTCCAGAAAGCTTGGTCTATTGTGAAGAAGGATGTGATGGCAGCATTGAACAAACTGTTCCTTAATAATGGGAGAGGGTTTGGGAGGCTTAATCAGGCGCTAATCACCTTGATACCCAAGAACCCAGAGGAATGTCAGATCAAAGACTTTAGGCCTATTTGTCTGGTTCATAGCATCCCAAAGCTAGCTTCAAAGGTTTTGGCTGCGCGTCTTTGCCCGCGCATGGGTGAGCTGGTGCATGCAAATCAATCAGCGTTTATTAAGGGAAGGAATATCCATGACAACTTCTTACTTCTCAGGCAACTTGCCAGGAAGCTTTACAAAAGGAAAACAAAGAGTGTGATGCTCAAGCTGGACATTTCCCGTGCCTTCGACTCCCTGTCATGGCCGTTCTTGTTCGAAGTGCTGAGAGCCAAGGGCTTCTCAAGAACTTGGAGGTCTTGGATCACAACCCTGCTCACCACGGCCAGCTCGAGGGTCGTTGTTAATGGGTGTGCTGGCAAGAAGTTTATGCATGCATGTGGTCTCAGGAAAGGGGACTCCATCTCACCCCTCCTCTTTTTCATTGCGATGGATGTCCTCTCGGCTATGATCTTGAAGGCACAGGAGACGAATGCAGTTAGCAAGCTACCTGGTTGTGCTCCGATACAAAGACTATCCCTGTATGCAGACGATGTTGTTATGTTCATCAGGCCGAGCTGGACGGATCTGTGGTTTACTCAGGAGGCGCTGAGATTATTCGGAGAGGCATCTGTCCTCAAGGTTAACTTCTCCAAGTCTACTGCCATCATGATCAGATCGAATGAGGAGGAGGAGGAGCTAGTGCGGCAGGCCATCCCATGGAAGATGGAGACATTCCCCATTAAATATCTAGGGCTGCAATTGGGGATCAAGCAACTCACGAGATCAGAGTGGCAGCCTATTGTGGATTAGGCGCTGAAGTTGATGTCAGGATGGCACACGTCCCGGTCGCCTCCTTCTGGTGAACCGGGTGGTGAGGGCCAGACCCATACACCACTTGATCGTGGCAGAGGCTCCTAAGTGGGCTTTGGAGAGAGTGGATAAGGGATGTCATGCCTTCTTCTGGGCAGGCTCAGAGGACATCCAGGGAGGATAGTGTGCAGTTGCGTGGCGCCGGGTTTCCCGGCCTAAGCAGATGGGAGGTCTCGGGGTGATGGATCTATATAAGCATGGTATAGCCCTCAGACTCAGGTGGGAATGGTTGAAACGGACAGACATCTCGTGTCCTTGGCAGGGCCTCGGTTACTGCTCCAACAAGCATGTCAGGATGGCCTTCGACAGCTTGGTCAAGTGGGAAGTCGGGGAAGGATCGAAGGCTTTGTTCTGGAGAGATCGTTGGATCAGTGGCTCCTGTGTGAAGGAAATTGCTCCGCTACTTGTTGACAAAGTGCGGCATCAGGTAGTTAATAAGAGGAGAGTGAAAGACGCTCTGTACCTGCATGGGTGGACGCATGATATCGTGGGAGAAATGAATACCGACGAGCTCTCACAGTTCATTAGGCTGTGGGAGGTGCTGGTAGACATTGAGCTCACTCCTGGCTCGGAGGACACACCGATCTGGCAATGGGATGCCACGGGCAAGTACTCGGCAAAATCGGCGTACAAAATGATGTGTGAGGGAGGAGTACGATTTCAGTGTGCTTCGGCTGTCTGGCGCAGTTGGGCTACGAAGACCTGCAAGCTCTTCATTTGGCTTGCACTTCAGCACAGAGTGTGGACTTCGGACCGCAGACAGAGGCATGGTCTACAAGATCATAGCTTGGCATGTTACCTTTGTGACCAAGAGGAGGACAATGTGGATCACATACTCATGCATTGTGTATTTGCGAGACAAGTGTGGTCTTTGTGCTTCAGAAGGCTGTGCGTTGACGAAGCTTTGATCCCAACCACGAAAGACACACTAGGTGATTGGTGGGTGTCGTCCAGGAAGCGAATTGACAAGAGACACCGGAGAGGATTCGACACACTCTGCATTTCTGTATGCTGGAATCTATTGAAGCAGTGAAATGACAGAGTCTTTCGCAACAGCAACATCACCAACGAATGGGGAGCAGCCAACCTTGTCCACCAGGAGCTTGGGCTATGGGCCTCGGCGAGAGGGAGATGAGTTCTACATGATATAGAGTAGTAGCCTAGCGTGTGGAGTGGAGAGGTGGACGTGCATGCCGTTTGTGGTAGTGCACTCCATCGTGTCTAATTCTTGTACATAATCCTCTTTCATCTATAAAGCTAAGGTACGCAATTTGCGTACTCTTGAAAAAAAAATAAGTATACGTGCCGTGCCGATCGATCAAAAGTGCCAAGTGCTAGATTACTGTTGTTGAACTTTGATTTGATTCGCACGAACAGAAATATGTTCTACCTCAACACACATATTTTTTAATAAACACCATATGGATGCAGACGCTAACATACGCGCATCCACGCTCATCCCAATGAATGCACACAAACTATAACCCTACGAGCACATTCGAGAGATGAAGCCGCAGATCATAAAATTATCAAGCTCACCATAGACGTCTCGTAGTTGACGAGCTCACTACCTTGAAAGAGTAACACCCAAGATAAATCCAGAAAATGCGATCACCCTCGGCAAGCCTATAAACTAGAACCGAATGGGCAGCTCACATCATATGGAACCTAGCCATCAGAGTTATGCTTAGCTTGCACGCGTACTTAATTCTTCACGCCATTGTGCCTCGATTCTTGCGCTTCTCCTACGGGTCCGACATGCATCGACGTTGGCGCACTAGACCGTAAAGGTTCGGGGAGGGAGGGGCACCAGTACTAGATATGCATCATTGCCAACCGTAATTTTCGCTGCTGTCCAACATCGAGGGAGGTCTTTGTTCTCTTCTATACACCCACGAGTTTCGCTGGTGCCCCCCC
>NC_041385.1:23830169-23832947 GCF_002162155.2 Triticum dicoccoides
AACCGTAATTTTGCACTTCAGACCATAACAATAAATCCGTAACACATGTCCGTAAGTATAGCATCTCTGGTCAGGAGTGAGGTAGGGTTTTGCATGTAAGGTAAGTACAATGATTTTTATGATGATTTTCTTTTACATTCCATGCCTCTAATAAGTTATACAATGAATCCAATAATTTTTCATGCTCCTTCATAAGAACTGATTAAAATTAAAGAGTATGAAAAGTATGTGGCGTCATGTAAAAGAACAAAAAGGCTTAACTTCTTTACTAAGAGATTATTTCTTGACTAAGGGAAGTCAAATTAATCTTTTTTATTTACCTCTCATTTAACTCGGCAATCATCTTAGGTGTCATTGTAGTCGCATGCCCTAAGTGAGAGAATGTCGCTACATGCATTTAGTGGATGTAGTTAGAATTTGTAATTTTTATAGTGTAGGTACAAAATTAGTCTATAACTGTTCAAAAGTCTCTCCGAAACATGAGTGCCAGTGAGCTGAATTTTGAATAGTTGAAAAATTACAATTTTGAAGTTTCAAGAAATACGAAAATAAATTCTACGTGGTCATATGAATGCATACTACACACGCATAAAATTTGATACTGAGATAAATTAACACGTGAGGTATACAAAAGGACAAATACATGGATTTTTAGTGGTGAATACTGTGTGTGCTGATCATGAATTTTACATTTTTATGTAGTCCACATTCTAATTTATTTCATCATCAGAATTTACAGATGTGTAGTATACCTATATATTACCATGTAGGATTTATTTTCAGCATGTTTCAAAACTTTAAAATATTTTTGAACTATTCAAAATAAAGTGCTCACTGAAACTCGTGCTCCAAAGAATGTGTACACTCTGTATGTGGCACAATTGTATTATGTTCGTCCGGCCTATCACTCGTGCTGAGTCCTCCAAAAGTAAAGATACTCCTGGATTTTGAAACCTTCTCAATATTTATAAATTAAACATGTGTCCCAAAATCTATGTGGATTTTTAACACGTTTCGTATTCTAATTTACAATACTATGTGTGACGAGTTCTGAAGATTCGCGAAAAAGTCTTCCATACCAAAAGGATCATGTATTGTTCCCGAAATTTCGAGTATTCGAATGGGTTGCACGTGAGCACGGCTGGCGATGTATTATGACGCCACCTTTGTCTATGTTGTGTTTCTCCATCTGTATTGTGTTTTCTTGGCCCTTCGTGTTTTGCATGCCATCTCATGTTTTAGACCTAGTTTACATAGTTGTGATGTGTCCTTTGTAAAGGTTTTTGTCTGGTTTTTCTCTAAGAAACTGAGCAGTTTCATCCATCGGCTTCTTCTTTTGGAATGGAATCTCAGCAGTTCTCCTGGTAATGTTTTCGTAAAAAAGAAGTTCTGAAGATTTGTGAACAAAGTCTTACATACCAAAAGGATCAAGTAGTGTTCCACAAGTTTGGAGTACTCAAATGGGTTGCGTGTAGATTTTACTTGGGTCCAAACATGTTTCTGAAGAAATATAGTGCTCCAGTCTGATCTCAAAGTGACTTGGTACGTTTTAACCCAGTTTCAGCCAAGTTTCGTGTGCAACATTTGCACATAAATTGATGTACTGCAATTATTTTCGTAAAGAAAGTGGCTAATCCACTAGTACAGTATCATATTTCCTTATTTAGAGTATTGTCGTCGTTGGCTAATCCACTAGTGAGTCCGTTCTTATCAAAATGGAATCGCCGTGCGGACATCGATGATGTGACCAGATCCGTTTTCGCCGCCGACCGACACTGAGTCTTTGACTGATTTATAGGTTAAGTACAGTGTCTAGTTGCCTTTCCAAAAAAAAGTACAAAATGTCTACTCCCTCCGTTCCTAAATATAAGTCTTTGTAGAGCTTCCACTATGAACCACATACGGATGTATATAGATACATTTTAAGTGTAGATTCATTCATTTTGCTCCGTATGTAGTCCATCTAGTGGAATCTCTACAAAGACATACATTTAGGAACGGAGGGAGTAGTTGCGAGTGATGCATCGGGTTAAACACTCTCGAGTATTGTGCTAACCCATCGGTTAAGGCAAGCATGCACGACCATCATCTATTTACGCGTGCAGGCCACGTGATGGTTTTATGCCCCCAAGGCTTCAACGCATGCACGCGGATTCGTGATTCCCTCCACGCGTGTGCAACATTTTGCTAGCACGTAAGGAAATCTTCAACACGGCTCTTAAACTTCCCGTATCCGTTCGGATCGAGGATCCTAACCTCACAAGCCATTTAACGATCTCTCGTATCAGTCTGCGGGACAGTTCGGGTTTTTGTTTTCCTGTAAACCGAAAGCAAATCAGGGGAGCAAGAGTGCGGACACGAGCTATGTCAGATTCTCACACCCCGGTCACCCAAAACTGATGCGAAGCGAGTGCATTTGAATCTGGTCGCGCTGTTTTCGTGATTAAAACACATTTCTCAACCCGTTTCCCCACCATTACGCCGCTTTGCACCTTGTACTTGCAAGAGTATATTGAATAAAGCCAGCCGTCCAGTATATTGCATAAACACTCTCATCACTCGGGAGATCCTGGCCGGACTAGTGAATGCAACTTGAGTAGCCGAGCTAGCTCAGAGCATCTCTAGCAGACTCCGCATAATGCCCCACCCCGTAAAATAATCGTTAAAATGCGTGTCCGCACGAAAAGAACTGCCCGATTAGATCCCGCAAACGCGTCGGACCCGTAAATTTTTTTGCGGGATGCGCCAAAATTCTCATCCCAACACACGAAAATGCAG
>NC_041385.1:23833132-23849881 GCF_002162155.2 Triticum dicoccoides
GCCGCCTATGATTCCGGCCATACTAGCTGCCGGGATCACGCCGGCGGGCCGCCACACACATGATATTGTCCTCCACCACTTCCTCCTGCCTCGGCCGGCCGGAAAGTTGCAGATAGGCGGGTGTTTGTCGCGGCCGCCGGACTTGGCGTTTCCAACCACCGGCAGCTGCACCAAGCCATGGATTGGTAGGGGAGCACCCCACAAAGCCCCGGTGCCGCATGCAGGTGCTGGTTCGTCCTCTAGCTGCCATCATCGGTTTGCCGACAAGGACTCGGCTGGCCGTCGCCCGGGCTCGGAGCTCGAGCAGCGGCACGCCGGCCGCCAATATGGCTCATACAGTGCGACGACTACACACAGACAGTGTTGCGGCTAAAATCTAGCATGCTGCAACACCCTAGATGAGTATTCTTCAAATGCCAAAACGACGGGGTATGTTCTTGTTTTCATTCGGTTTTGTCAACCTATTCGGTTCAATTTCGTTAGCTTATTGAGATGGACATGTGTGTAGGAAGGTGGATGCTTATTTTGGTATTGGGAAGAAGAATACATCGACTTATTGATAGAAAGAAACTTAATAGATGTTCGTGCACTCGTTGGTAGAATTGACGCTAATGATGCGGCTGCATGTGCAATTAGAGAATAAAGTAGGGGGAAATAATGTCTGCTTCTTTAGAGTCAAAAAAGAATGAAAAATGTAAGATCAAGAATCCGCAGATCAACAATGAAGGCATGGAGAAGATGTTGGTCCAACTAGTGGGAGCAGTTATGGAAGTTGGATATCTCCTAAAATGCCAAATTATGGTTCTTGTTTTCTTTTGTCTTACTATTCGAGCAAAGATTTGATGGAATATTATGTATCCAATGCTCTTGAAGAAAATAAAGAAGCAAAGAAATGTGTTTTCATATACGCGAAGCCGTTTTTCTGCGAATTGTAAACGCATTTTACGAGTTGGCATTATACAAAGTCTGCTAGAGATGCTCCCAGCATGCTAGATCCAGAAAGTACTGTAGTAATCCACCGATGCCATGGAATTTAAACGGATGGCAGTGATTGCACGAAGTACTTAAGAGGGTGCTTGGATCCGAGGGACTTATTTTAGTCTGACTAAAAATGGTCTCTTTAAGAGGCTAAAGTTTCAAGCACCCCTGACTAAAGAGGGGCTAAAACTAGTCTTGAGACTAAAAAAATTTAGTCACAGGTACCCCTACTAAAATATAGATTAGTCCTCTCCCTCCTCATTTAACTCCTCTACTTTAACACAGACGAGTTCTGGATTGGAGGGTTTAGAGGATAATAAATGCTCATTAACTTGATTTTAGTCGCTTTAGTATTTGAATCCAAGCATGGTTGAGGCTAGCAAATTTTAATCCCACTACTTTTAGTCATGACCTAAGACGTATCCAAACACTCTCTAAGTTGCCGTACCCGGTTGTACATCTATCTGGAACCCGATGACTACTAAAATGCGTTTTATTATCCAGCTTCGAAGCTAGTTGTAGTTTGCGAATCTAGCATCATTACAAGTGGGTTATGGAATCTAACGTGCTCGCTAGTGACCAGATCCGCTTTTGCCGCCGGTCGACCCTAAGCCACTTGCTAGTTTTAGGTTAACTAAAGCCTATAGTTACAACTTACAAGTGATCTCTGATACTCCATTCATTACTAAATATAAGTCGTTTTAGAAATTTTAAGATGGGCTACATATGAGCAAAATGAGTGCATCTACACTCCTTTCGTCTGGGTTTATTTGCTCTAAAGACCACTTCTCTTGAACCAAGTCACATATAGTAATCTGCTCACATTAATTCTTTCATTAACTTCCAATACAATCTCTCACATGCCAGCTTACGCATGCAACCAATGAAAAAGCCGCATGCAAACAAATTAAGTGGTTCCATGCATGTACCATTTGAAAGCGAGGCTTCATAAAAACCGGACGGAGGAAGTACATAGTATATAAATCTCTAAAATGCTTATATGTAGATTAGTCAGAAGAATCGCAATATGCATCGGTTTAATTATTATGCAAGCATGCATACATGTACACATGCCTCAAAAGTAGTCCACCACGTATGCTTAATTATGCGTGCACGACATGTGATACCACGACTCAATCCGTGCACCGTGTCGGCCGTGTCAGGTATGTGCATTAAGATATAACTGAGCAGCGGCAAGATCGTCCTATAAATCTGGCGCGCGCGGCTATAAATACGGAGCAGCGACCGTAAGTTTGATTCACCCAAAGTTAGCTGACTGACCTGCAGCCATGAAAAGATGCATTGCTGCCGTCCTGCTGGTACTTTCTCTCGCCGCCGGGCGTCTCTCCGCCGACGACCATGTCGACACCATTCGTCTTCCGAGCAACGGTAACTGTTTGACTGCCAAAAGTAATGTTGGGAGAGCAAATGGTTTTGCTAGCTGTAAGTGGTAATCACTCGATACGAATCCAGGTCTTGCCGATGAAGTAGCGACCGCGGCAACGGAGATCGGCGCCGAGAAGAAGAGGCCGTGGAAGTGCTGCGACCGCCCGTTGTGCAGCAGGTCCATCCCGCCGCGGTGCCGCTGCATGGACGCGGTGGAGCAGTGCGACGAGGCCTGCACCCGCTGCGAGGCGTCCAAGTCCGACCCTTCCAAGCGCATCTGCAACGACCGGTACCATGGCTGGCCCGGCCCCAACTGCACCGAGCCCGACGCCGACGACGTCCCAAGTGGTAATATACCAACAAGGCTGACTCAAATGCTGATCATGTTTCCGTTACACTCAAATGCTGATCATAGAACCTCGCTAAGCGTTTCTACTAGTACACCGTACATCCAATATCCATGTAATTGGTGCTTGCAGGTGCAGGTCCGGTGGTCGTTGCTCGTCAAGAAACGGTGGCGGAGGAGACGAGGCCGTGGGGGAGGTGTTGCGACCGGCCTCTGTGCACCAGGTCCGTCCCGCCGGCCTGCCGCTGCCTGGACAACGTAGACCGGTGCGCCCCCACCTGCAAGAGATGCGTGGTGTCTATCTTTGACCCCACCGACCACTCCTGTGACGACATCTACCACGGTGAACCCGGGCCAAGGTGCACTAGGGCCGACCGCAACGGCGACATCTCCAGCGGTGTTGTGGCGGTGGCGGCAGCCGCAGAGACAGTTGTTAGCGACGAGAAGAGCGTCGGCAGCGGCGAGGAGAAGGCGAGGCCGTGGAAGTGCTGCGACGAGGCCATATGCACCATGTCGTTCCCGCCGATCTGCTTCTGCCGCGACAGGGTGAAGAAGTGCGCCAAGACCTGCAACAAGTGTGACAAGGATGAGTCGGACGCTTCCCGCCACGTCTGCGGCGACTCCTACTTCGGCTGGCCCGGGCCAAGGTGCACCAAGCCCAACGACGACGACGATGTCCCAAGTGGTACTGGTACCATTACTAGCTGCTCGATAGGAATTTGTACTACTACTAGATGTGGTGCAAATGTTTATGTGATGCATGGGTGCGTGCAGGTCCAGGGGTCTCTGCTCCAGGGGCCGCTGGCGTCGGTCAACCGGGTCAAGCGACGGCGGCGGCGGTGATGGCTGTTAGCGAGGAGCTCAGCGTCGTCGACGGCGAGAAGGCGAGGCCGTGGAAGTGCTGCGACCAGACATTGTGCACCAGGTCTGCCCCGCCGACCTGCTTCTGCCACGACAAGGTGAAGAAGTGCGCCAAGACCTGCAAGAACTGCCTCAAGGACGACTCGGGCACTTCCCTCCGCGTGTGCGGCGACCCGTACTTCGGCTGGCCCGGGCCCAAGTGCACCAAGGTCTAGCGTCGCCGCCGACGTCCGCCGCGGTGACTAGCTAACTAGGATGTGCATGCACGCCCAGCTCTATCCTTGCACTGGGTGATGGTGAACGAATAAAGTGATTCGATCGGCCGGCCGGTCAGTGGCCTTGTGTACCGAGCCACGAAGTTCTGTATCGCACTGTGGTAGGTGCGCACGTATGTGTTGTTTTCTTTCGGGTTGTCGTTGTAGCGCTAGTAGTGTTTAGTTGCATGGTCTCAGCATCGATGAATAAGATAAACTAGAGGCTAGTAGTGTTTATTCACATTTATAACGAGCTAGCTCGCGAGTTACACTCGTGTATATTTTTTGTAGGGAAACAACAAGACTTCGCTTAGGCCTGGAATTTTAACTCGAAACTCCCGAGCTAAACGAGTAGCTCGTGACTCGGCTCGACTAGACTCGAACTCGACGACTAACGAGTCGAGTCGAGCTCTAATCCGAGCTCTTTAAAAAACAAGTTTAACAAGCCGAGCTAACAAGTTACTCGTTTAGGTCATTAAGCTTGTTAACCAAAAGTCCCTTGAGATAAGTACCAATATTGTTGTGGATTTTTGCATTTATGGAGTGTACCTAGTGTTCCTTTCGGGCCTGTTCCGGAGCTCCCCAACTCCTGCAAATCCTCAAATCCCAATTCTCGTTTTCACTGCCAGCTTCCGATGGGAGGGCTAGCTATCGGAAAAGTTCGCTCCAGCTTCTGTGTCGCTAGGCACGGGCTGCCAGCCCATTCCAGTGGGATTCGGCCCTAGTGGGAGGTGTGGAATGGCGGAATAGAGGCCGAACAACAGCCGGCGCTCCCTCACCTTTAGTTTCTGGAGTGGCGCCGGCCTGGGTAAAGGAGCAATGTCGCGGTGGTTCCGAATGCTGGCAGGTTGGGGCGGCGAGGGAGAGGTAGGACTCGCGATGTTGAGGATCAGAAAGGGCGGCTCGAGGAGGAGACTGTCGTCGGGGTGATGGCGTGGTCGCCGGACGAGTTGGTCGGCAGTGATTAGCTGACGGCGGTGGGATGGCCTTGTCCGTTGCTGGCGGCTAGGGTTGATGAGCGGGTGAGGACAGATGAAAATGTGGATCTGGCTATTACGAGGCTATCTATCGAGGAGGTAAGCTACTCCGTGGTGGCAGGTTTCGTAAATATTGCGAACTCTAGCTTTCTCAATTCCCGGGATCGATGAAACTGCGGCTCTGCGTTTTTGTGCATGGACGGGGGCTAGATTCTAGAAGTCAGCTTCCAGGAGCCAGATCTTTAGAGCCAGCTACGCTGGAGGATTCAGTGAATCTTTGAGCTAGCGAGCTACAGGCCCTTAGTGTAGATTGTTGATTGTTGTGATTTGTGAAGAAAAGTATGTGCTACAAACATATTTTTTAGATTAGCTGCATATATAATACATATAGTTCTGTTATTCACGTCCAAAACGAGCTTAACGAGGTAGCTCGTGAGTTACACGAACTCGAGTCGAGTTTGAATTTAAGCTCATTATGTTAACGAGTGGAGCCAAGTTAACTCGTTATCTTAACGAGCTCTAACGAGTCGACACGAATTCCACCCCTACTTCGCTGTGTACCTTTTTCTATTAATTGGATTCACGGAGATCCTAGACTAGTTTGATTTTCCCTAAAATGTGTTTTTGTTCGTTTTCAGATCCATAAACCACCCGCAATTGTCTGGACTAAGCGGTCCAAATGTGATTTGCCTTCCAAAGCGGTACCTCATCCGTACACGGAGCGGTCCGGATCGAAGTTTGCTCACAAACTGGAGGCAAACTAGTGGGGGCTTTGTGGGCATCCATACCGCTCCACGTACACGTAAGGGCTGGAATTTTAACTCGAAATTCGCGAGCTAAACGAGTAGCTCGTGAATCGGCTCAACTCGGCTCGTACTCGACGGCTGGGCGCTACTGCTAAGCCCAACAGTAGTAGCGCAGGTCAGAGGCAAGCGCTGCTGGTAAGTGGGCCCCACCTGCTGGCATAGTGCACATGCAGAACAATAGCGGTTGGTAAGTGGGGCCCACCTATTGGTCGTAGGTGTGCACTACTGCTATAATTTTAGTAGTAGCTTGGGATTTCAGATCACACTGCTACTACAGGTAATGGCGTTGGGACCACTTAGCAGTAGCGCTGCTTTATTGTCCCGCGCTACTGCTACAATACTAGCTGTAGCGCTAGTTGCTACCCAACGCTACTACTAAGTAGCAGTAGCGCTGTTGCCTTAGACCGCGCTACTGCTAAGATTCTATCTATAAGGTTTCTTCTAGTAGTCACTAACGAGTCGAATCTAGCTCTAATCCGAGCTCGTTAACAAAACAAGTCTAATGACACGAGCTAACAGGTTACTCGTTTAGCTCGTTAATAAAAACTAACTTGAGATAAGTACCAATAATGTTGTAGGTTTTGTTATTTATGGAGTGTACAAAGTGTTCCTTTAATATAGACAGTTGATTTTTGTAATTTGTGAAGAAATGTATCTGTCCACAAACATATTTTTTAGATTAACTGCATATATAATACATATATTTTTTATCCACATATTTTTTAGATTAACTGCATATATAATACGTATATTTGGACCGGTGGGCAAGTTTTTGCCGATCATATCTCCATATGACTCTTGTTCTTCTTTCGATGCTTTGGTGCTCCGAGCTCAGAACTATTCTACTAGAACTTCAAGACAACCGAGTGTTATCTGCAACAATGGTCTGACCATCCTACCTTACACCTCAGGATCCATTTATACTCATGTGTACATGACGCACTCCGGAACGCTATGTGTTATAGACGGTTGCAACACTGGGAAGAGCACCTTTTAACTTGATATTTGTTGTGAGAGATCACCCTAATAGTTGACAACTGCGCAATCAAAGGGTGCAAACAATAAAGGAATAAACATCTCAGGAAATTCATAATAGCATGATATGGTATAGCACTGGGTGCCGGGAGTTCTCCATGATTGTATTCAACCTCCAGTTTAAGCGATGTGACGGCCAACATTTTGTTATCGTGACAATTGTTTCAAACACATTTCCATGGAGGCAATTTCAGAAAACATTGCCTTGGTGACCATTTCAGAAAACGTTGTCGTGGCACCAAAGGCTGAAATTCCTTTGTGGTACGAAATTATAGCTCCTCGTCCATGCCTGGTACACCTTCTTCTCGCCGGGGTCCTCCGTGTACATCTTACCACTATCACCTGTAACCTATCTCTACGATACTTACATTAAGGTGGCAATCTTGTGGCTATAGCCATCATGCTGTGATGCGCGGGTAACTTAATATTACAACATATAACCATCTCATACATAAATTCATTATCATAACGAAGGATATACCACATCATATGCATACCCTGCAAAACCAAGTTAGACGTCCTATAATCGGTTCTAGCAAAATTTTAGTTACATGGTTAACCAGTTTTATCAATGAAGACTAGCTTCATACGTAAGCGCAACAAGGCGATGTTGTTGATGCTAGATTAAGTTTTGGGGTGTGTGAAAAAGAGACTTAATTAAAAGTCTCGTCAACCAAACTAAACTTCGTTATTACGCTTGACCCCTTAGAAGATCATCCATCTTCGGCACCCTCTTGTGTACGCGATGGTTTACTATTCCCGACTATGATGTAGCCTAAGGTACTGTTAACAGATCGTCGGCAGCTAGAGCCGGTCGATTGTCAGAACCTTGTAGCAAAACTACATCATTCTACCAATGAATTGAACAGAAGCAACACTCGTGGGAAGCATAGCAAGAACATCAACCCTCAGATATTAGATGTGATCTAGGTCGCAACCTGCATCTACTCATAAACCTGCCCTGATACCACTGTCGGGAAACATAGTAGAAAACAAAAAAATCGCACCTATGATCACCCAAGAACAATATGAAGATGCTTAACCGTTGGGATCAACGATCGTTACCGACTCCGAAGTCCAGGGATAGTAGACGAGTCAGTGTAGATCATACTTGAAGACCCTCGAACGTTGATGACGATCCCGCGAACCATCCTCGAATGATACCTCGAACAGAAGACCGAAAGCACGGCCTCTCAACTTGGTTGCAAGCGTACGGTCTTCACGATCCGGCAGTGCTTCGCCGTACAGAGGTAATCATCGCCGGAGAATTAGAGAGAGGAGATTATAACTACACTGGACTTCTAATTATGAGGATTAAAGGTGGCTAGGGCTAACTCGAATTAGTAAATTAGGACCAACTAGAACTAGAACTAGATCAACTAGAGGAGGCTCCAAAACTTGTACTACAATAGGGTGGAAATCCTCTAGTATATATAGGTTAGGAGGAGAGGAGAGGGAAGCCAGCAAGGGAGGAAAGTCCTCCCTTGGGGTGCCGGCCATGGGGGGAGGGGAGTCCTACTCCCTCCCCAAGTAGGATTCGCCCCCCCCCCCATAACGAAAGAGGGGGCGCCACCTCCACTTGGGCCTTTATGGCCCAAGTCTCCTTCCACCTCTTGGCAACATTTACAACCTATATATAATTAATCGATAATACCCGGTATTACCAGATATTCAACGAAACCCTTCAGGTGACCCCGAAATGCTTCCGGAACCTCTCAGAACTATTTTGGATATAAATAAAACTATTTCACAAATATATTCTCATCACTTACGTTCCACTAACACTCAGCAGATCGTGATTACCTTAAAGTTGTGACCCCATAGGTTCGATAAAGCATAGACATGAACGAAACCCCTTCGTTCAATGACCGACAGCGGAACCGTGGACATCCATATCGGTCCCTATTATTACAAGAATTCTATTCGGGTGAACCTTTGGTTATCATGTGACATTACCCAAGGAGCCAGCCGGCGAGGTAGGCCCGCCCTGGATCTGCCGTGGCGACCACCCGCCTGGATCTGCGGTGCAGGGCCTGCCGCCACCCCGGCCCTTGCCGATGGCAGTGGCGGCTGGGGATGGAACAACGGGAGGGGCTGCGGCGCGGGATGGGGGGGGGGTCCTGGCGCCACCCGAGGGAAGGCGACGCAAGGGGGTTTTATCTGCAGATCCTAGTTGGCACTTTTCTTCTGAATACAATAAGGATGGCACTACTAGGAAAAGGTATGCTAGTGGCGCACCAGTTTTGCCTACTAATGGCGCACTACTGGTGCGCCACTAGCATCACGCCATTATAATTAAATTCTAATGGCACACCTCTGGTGCGCCATTAGTATCTGGTGTTCTAATGGCGCACCAAGCAGTGCGCCATTAGTATAGCCTACAGTGCGTCATTAGAATGCCTCCCAGGGGGCCATATGTACCCATGTGCTTTGGCTTACTAATGGCGCACCAGTGGGTGATGCGCCATTAGTGTGATTATAACAGTGCGCCATTAGTGTCTTGTGTGGTGCGCCATTAGTGTCTTGTGTGGTGCGCCATTAGTATTATTATTATGTTTTTTTTGTTTTTTTTTCTGATTTTTTCACAGGTTGCAAAATATATTATTTGACAGAATATAAACAGCACCACACAGCAACAGCAGATTCATCGAATACAATAGAAGGTAAGTCTCCGAATATAATTCATCATATTAGTCTCCGAATACAAAAGACCGAACGAAGATAGAACATTACAAGTCTCAGAGACCGCGAGTAGCGAGTTTGTCTTCACATTACAAGTCGATATCGATCATCTAAACTACCATCACATAGAAGAGAGCTGCGGTCATCACGATGAGCATCATCGCGATGAAACTGGTCTTCACCCGGTTCCTCCAATGCTCCCTCCTCTCTCCCGCTAGATAGCGGGCGTATCTAGATTCCGCCTCCGCCCTAGTGATGTACCCTTTGTAACTGTTACCGCTGAAATGGTGAACCTGTCTTCGACACTCCTCCCAGTCATTGTAGACTCCGGGAACCTTACCCTTGTACATGACATACGACGGCATCTCTATGCACAAGCCAGACAACATACAATACATAAGCAATATATAAGTATGCAACAAAAGGATCGGAAGAGAAAAGCAAGACATTAATAGCACGATTCATGGTCCTACTAATACATAGCATCATTTACATCTAAGTTGAACGACTGTCCAAACCAAAGAGACATACAATTTCATTAAAGTTTAATTACAACATGAGCTAATCGATGTTTCAGAACTACAAATAACATCACTACTTTCGACTCGACTCATGGGACCGGAGCATGGATGAAGCCGCCGTCTTTCCTAATGGTCATGAAGTCGCGGGCGTTGTCAGCCTGCATTTGAAGTGTTGTGTCTATCTCACTGTTGGACGGTTGCTCTCTGAGGTAGAACTGCCCCGAGGTACGAAGGACATCTTGATGGATGATTTCTGCAAACTCCGACTGGATGCGAAAGAATTCTTGTCGGAGGTCCGCGTCCTGGATTGCCGCCAAGCTTGCGGCCCAATCTTTGACATTATTTGGTAGCAGAAGGTGATTATGGTCCCGTACGATCGCCCTCATGTGATGGAGGGTGTAGTAGGCATCCTTCTGACCGCCAGGCGGCTCTTGACGCAGGGGAACGTCGTATTGTGGGTGAACACGTGTCTGCCGTACCTACGAACTGGCCTCTTAAAGGTGCCTCCGGATGTGGCGTAGCCGGGGAGAGCATCATCAAGAACTTTCTTGATATTTGTGTAGTCTATCTTGGAGTCACGGTCCGGGTCGAAATACGTGGCCGTGGAATATTTCGGGCTTAAGAGGATGAGTGTGCAATGTGTGTCACTGCACAGAACACGGAATGTTAGAAAAAAAAGAACGATCAAAATCTAAGAAATCATATGTTACGGGGCGGTGAGGGGATGACTTACTCGGGAAAGTAAGGCACGAGGAAGTTATCCTTATCTGGGTTTGCCAGAATGACGCCTTCGAGGTGTGAACTTGCGACTTGCCGGTCCCAGCGCTGCCCAAGATCTTGGCACGCATGTAGAAGGGGTCGACTATCACGATGTCCGGGGTCTTGTCTCGAATGATCCGCATCTCCATACTCAGCGAAAACAGCCAAACGAACGTGTAGTGCAGCGGATGAAGATTAAACATAGCAAAGATGTCATCAAACCGCAGGACGATCGTACCCCCGATGGCGCCATCCACAAAGCCCTTGCCCTCTGGCACCTTGGCCACGAAAACCGGGTATGCCACATCTTTCTGGGAGAGAAGCCGCTTCTCCAAAGAAAGAACGCTGTCATGCAAACTCCGCATAGCACCGGTTATAGCATTGAGATATTTTGTCGGTAGCATCGCCCTACCCGCCACATGCACCCTCCTCGAGATATCCCGAGGTGAAGGTGGCCCGTCCTGAGCACGGATCATACATGGTGTCGGCTGGCTCGCACCGGCGCCCTTGGCAGTCTTTCGTTTCCGTCCCTTTTTCTTGATCTGTTGTAATGGAACCGAGTTCTGCTCACAGACCACCTTCTTGAGCGTGTTGGGGCTGATAATATTTCGCACCTCAGCTATCTGAGGCTCGGTGAAGGCAGGAGCTGGAGGCGTCTCCTGAGAACTGAACGCCAGACAACGCCTGTTGCAATTGGATTTCTCCGCCGTACCAGCTAGATCGCGGTCGTCTTGGTGGGGTTCTTGAGAAGGAGGCCCGCCGAACTCGTCACCGTACCCATGTTCGGCAAAGTACTTATCGACGTTGGTAAATGTACCATCGTTGTTGTCGTCGTCGTCCGGATCCTGTGCCATATGCATGTCCGGGTCTGTGCCATAGGGATGTCCGGCATGTCCGGTAGCCATGGCGCGGCACCGGCACGACTAGCGGTATTGTCTGTGGGGAGGTGTCCCCCGCCCCCAAACGAATCTGGCTCTTCATCCAAAGCAGGGGCCAGCTTAGGCAGGCGCTGAGGGTCATCAGATCTTCTTCGTCGGCCCCGGCGGGTTGAATCGGAGGTAACAACTCGTCGCAGCCTGGCAGCACCCGAACCAGTTGAACCCTATACATGGTGGGTGGCATCGGTTTACCGTGGAACACGGGGTTGCCCGGTTGAACGATTTTGCCCTTGGTGACATCGACCAACTCGTCGTTCATGAAGTGCAGGAGAGTGCACGGAACATCGGCGGCGCCCTGCGAAAACATGTAGGGCGTCAGGGATGCCCAGTCAAACGTAAAAGGAGATGAAGTCCTTGGCCGAGAGGCTTAATTAGTTACCGTGATGATGGCGTCGAGCTCGGATAATGTCGAGGCACCGCCAACGGCGGGCGTGCAACTGACGGAGGGGCCGCTTGCTGGCGAGGTGCCGGCCGGCGTACACCCGGGCGCATTAAGCTCCAATGCCCGTGCCGGTGCCGGAGACACCAATACCGTCGCCGCCGATGACACCAATGGCGCCGCCGGAGACACCAATGGCACTGCCGGAGACACCAATGGCGCCGCCTGCGTGTTGTGCGAGTTGCTGGCCGTGAAGCTGGGAATCAGAGGCGGCACCTGTAGGCCACCCGCAATCCACGTCGTCAGCCCATGAATCAAGGTAGGCATAATGCCGGTGAGCGTCATTCCCAGTTGTTGTTGCACTTGCTCTTGGATAATCTCCGGAATCCGCGCCACTTGTGCCTTGAGTTCTTCAACCTCGCGCGACTGGCTTTCCGAGCTGGTCTTTTTCTCCTTTCGCCCACCAGCGGTATAGTATGACGACCATTTTGTGGACAAGCCTTTGCCGACCACACGACCAGCTGACGACGGCTTACTGAGCTTATCCTTGTTTTTCATTACGTTCAACTCCCTATTTAGAGTGCTGTCCCAAGCAGGGGTGCTCTGAGACGACCCCGCGCTACTGCTTTCATTCTCCTTCGCCAGAACAAGCTCAAGCACCCTGGTCTTCGGATCCCTGGTAAGCCCCTTTGTTATCGGGTCCTCCTTGTACCGGGCCCTGACAAAGTTCCTGGTCTGCTTGTCACCGTTGTATTTCTCGAAGCAGGGCGGTAGGCCTTGCTCGGCACGCTCCGCGTCCTCCTTGTCCCATATAGGCTCCGCCACTCTATAAACGCCGGGACCGAGTTTGTGTTCCCCTAAGTTCAACTCCCGCATTTCCTTCCCCCACTGACTTGATTCGGAGGTTGCACTGCTCTCGCACTTGATTTTGAACTCCTTGTAGTCATCTTCGCTGATAGAAGGATTTTTCGCCTTGATCTTCTCATAACTATCACCTTTCTCAATCATTCTCTTCACCGCGCTTCTCCAAGTAGACAGGGCTGTGCTCATTCTCGTGAAGGCGGCACTGTTCACTTTATTCCCTGAGAGGCCTGTGTTTTCAAATTTAGCGGGGAACTTGTATCATTCGTGCAGCTTCGTGAAGAGGAGGTTGCGCAAATTCCCTTGGTCCTTATGCCTAAGGTTCTCGGTGTTGATCGAGATGGTGCTCCGGAGAATGCACCCGAGCTGAACCGAGTACCCCTTGACTATATGTTTGGGCTCCGTTGGATGCCCGTCGGAGTCCACTTGAGTAAATTCCTCCTTGAGGGTGCAGAGCGCATTCGGGCGCCGGTCCTTCCATTGCTTCTTCGGTTGGCTGCCATATGTGCGTGCGCCGCCATCATCAGTGGTGGCATCCTCGGCGGCACCATCAGTGGTGTTATCCCCGATGCCACTAGGGGTTGTGTAGTCAGGATCGGTGTCTTCTGCGGCGTCCTCATAGCGGTGAGGTTGTTCCTCCATCTCCTAGGACAGCTCCCAGAATTGCTTGCCGCCCGAACCGCCGGCCTCATCATTGTTGGGCATGTTTCGCTCTAAATAGGAAAAAAGTTTGGTCAAAAAGTTGGTTATTGTCAAGGAACAAGATCATGGTCTCATCATTTAGGGTTTGTCGACACCGAGGCATCCTAAAAGCTAAGCCCATGTATTAATCACGATGGCGGGGCAGTTGATCCTACTTAACTAAGTACTAAGATACCCCGTACCATGCATTAGTCGCAAGTACCCCATATGTCCTATTTTTAGCAAAGTCATGCTAAAATTCACGGAAAATTTCAGCATGACCTTTGCTGAAAATAGGACATATGGAGTACCCGAATTTGCCGGAACGGAAGTTAATCGACATTCCGGCAAAGTCAAGGGCCTCTCAGGTCCCTGCAAATTCATCACGACACAATGGTCGGAGACAAAACCCAGCAACTTTACAAGTCTTTCACAGATTTGTTTGCAAGTTCTGATATGTAATAAAGATGAGCCTCAAAGATGAGCCTCCAATGCTGATTTGTTAGCATTGTTTTAGGAGTATAAACTGAGTATGCAAACCGGATATACACTGAATTTAAATAAATTTATAGAAAAATACCATGTGCTTGTGGGTGTGGTGTCCTATTTGCAGAAAAATACCATGTGCAAGTGGAGTGCAATGTTCTGCAGAAGCATATGTTCAGTTGGGTTTCTGCTACTGAAACTTGCCAATTGCAAAGAGTACTGCTGTTGTAAAACTACTGTAAATCTACTCCTCTATACAAATCTTAAAAGCAGGTCTACTTCACCTAAAATTCACCTAAGAGCTACTGCAAGCAGGTCTACTTGCTTTTGGTGTGTTCTTGCACAACCTGTTTCTCTGCAATGCCACATAAGCATGTGTGCTAAACCTCTGTCTAACAAGTATTGAGGCAAACAAATATTGCTCCCAACTGAACATTTTCAGTTAACTGTAGCAACAAGTATTGGAACACTGTGCTCAAAAAGTTCAGTTAACAATATTGACTACAACTCATTGAAACAAAAAGGGCAGATAATCCTTTTAACCATTATGTGAGTTTTGAATGAGCTGGTTACTTGGCTGCTGCTATGTCCTAGTACTATGCAAACGTACTACTCATTTGATACGACGATGATAGCGCTCTGGGTCGTGGTCAGGAGTAGGCTTCGAACATGGACCTGATTTAGCATTTAGTAACATCATCAATTATGATGCCAAACTAGTTTAATCCCTAGGAATTAGTTGTTAACATAATCACCCTGGGCCCCAACATTAGGCGATAATGAGCTTCTTTTGCATAGTTTTCTACGGGAAAGCGATGCGAAAGGAAAGATTTTATTTTGTTTGCGCCAAACAAGGCCTACTAATGAAGCTCCAACTATGAAGAAGAATCGGACCCTATCCACCAAGATATATTGGCGTATGAGACTGCCATAATCTTGATGAAGTATCTTTGTGCAAAGAACAGACACAAATTGAAGTGAGCATCTGAAACCATGAGGCTGGCTAAAAGTTTTTGAGCACATCTCCAAGCTACTACTAGAGTTTATCACTTGAATCCATGGACCGTCCAGCAAAGCAAGGCAACCAAGAACAATACATGGCACAAATCCCTTTCTTATCGACGCAAACTCAGTATAATCTTTTGGAATAAGGCTGTCAAAAACTAGCAGTTATATACTATGCGATTCTTTTTTTGTATTTGCGATGATGATGATAGCTGGACCGGGTCATGGTCCGGAGTAGGCTTGGGACAGGGACCTCGTTTAGCATTTAGTAGCATCATCTCCAATTATGATGCCAAAAAAATAGTTTAACATCATCCCCCAGGGGACCCAACATTACGATAATAATCTTCTTTTGCATAGTTTTCTACGCGAAAGCGATATCGAAGGAAACATTTTGCTCGAAGGGCCTACTCTACTATTTAAGCTCCAATGATGAAGAAGAATCAGACCCATCATCGAAGATATATTATTGGCATAGTATAAAACTGTCATGATCTTGATGAAGTACACAGCAGATGTATCATGTTGATACTGCTATATATCAACAAATCTGCGAGTTGATGATTACACACATAAAACTTGCAATGATGAAGGAAGCACTCATGTCAAATACTAGTAGTGACTAAAAACTGAGAATTTGATGTCAGTGCATAATTTTATCCCTCCCCTGCCTTCATCTGATGCATACTACCAGTTGTGGCAGGATATTCAGAAAGTGCATTCTGCAGGGTGCGGCCACAGCGAGGCAGGGCGTGGGTGGCGCACGGCCACGCGAGGGGCGGCCGACGCGATGAGCACGAGCCCGCAGGGAAGTGGTGGGCTGCACAAACGGCGACTAAACAAGGGGAAAAGAGGGGGAATCAATGGAGACGATCACCGCAGAGCTGGGGAAGGAGACGGCGAGGCCGACGGTGGTCGGGGCAGCGCGGATCGACGTCGAGAAGCAGTGGTCGGTGATGAGGAAGAAGAGGTCGATGCGCTCGATCCTTGATGACCCGGCTCCAATCCGTGGACGCACCTCCTAGTCACGACGACAGAGCACGGGGCGGCCGGTGGCCGCGGTGACGTGGACGTGGGGCCTCCTCTCCTGGTGGATGTGGGGCGGCGCCGAGGCGCCAAGTCTCTGGCGGCTCCGAGGGATAGGGAGGGAGGCGAGTGAGGCGGCGCTCGCGGGGGAGGCGGGGCTCGGCGGGAGGCGGCGCTCGAGGGGGAGGAAGGGGAGAGGGAGGCGGCGGGGGCGCGTGGGCGGCTGTGGCGGACGGAGGCGGCGGACGGCAGGGGCGCGTGGGCGGCTGCGGTGGCGGCATACGGTTGGCGAATCTGGCGAGGGAGGGAAGGAGGCCACAGTGCGAGGGCAATAGGTGGAGTGGGGGAGGGTTCTAATGGCGCACCTCGCCTCGGTGCGCCATATGTACGACTATTCTAATGGCGCACCTCGCCTCGGTGCGCCATTAGAATTTTGTTTTAGTTACTAGCCCGACTGGTCAAGTTATATTCCACCTAACCCTATCTTCATCAGAACCCGCTCACTAGCACGACTGGTCAGCACACAACACACACACTAGGAGGTCCGGGGTTCGATTCCCAAGCTCCCCAATTTTTGTTTTTATGCATTTAAAATGTTGTTTGATATTTATTTATGTTTAAATATGTTCAAAACTTGTTTAAATCATAACAGTAATATTTTTTATAAAAACAGTAATAATTTTTTTTAAATATGTTCAAATTTTTTATTTGAAAATATTTATGAATATGAAAAAATATTCATATGTGGGGAGGGTGCGGGGGGTAATC
>NC_041385.1:23850306-23861039 GCF_002162155.2 Triticum dicoccoides
TCGGCGGCGGCGGCCGGTGGAGCGGGGGAGATGGTGCGGGGGGGTGCTCGGCGGCGAGGGGGACCGGATCTGGCAAGTTGGGATAGTGATCGAGATGGAGGGGGATCGAGATCGAGTGTCCATGAAATTTAAAAACATTCATGAGTTCAAAAAGTGCCCATGAAATACAATCGAGAAATGATGGCTACAATTTAAATACAATCAATCTTAGCTAGCTATCTATTCACAATCTTCTTGCCCTTATTTTTCGTAAATGGAGTTCTTCTCTTCAACGGACGTCCTTTAGGTAGGGTGGTCCTACTTCTTCTTGTGGTGTATGCTGATACTTCATCGTCGTCGTCATGTTCCATCTTCGGGTCGTTGTACTTGTCGAAGTCTTGCTCATTGGCGACTCCATCCATTCCGATGATCTTCCTTTTGCCTCTCCTCACGACAACACGACTGGGCTTTGGCGGGTCGGTAATGAAGAAGCATTGGTCCACTTGGGAAGCCAGTACCCATGGCTCATTTTTCGCGGTGATGTTTGCACCCGCGGTCTTGGATTTGGCTTCGGGTATAACCATGGTGGTGAAATACCGGTCTTCTTTTATGACGCTCTTGGCCGATCTGACACGGAACATTGGGACCTTCTCTCCAGCGTAGCTCAGCTCCCAGATCTCCTCGATCCTTCCGTAGTATCTGTCCTTGTTGTTACCGGTGTAGGATTCCATCGTTACCCCGGAGTTCTGATAACCATCTCTCTTCATGTCCTTGTCCTTGGTGTAGAATGTGTAGCCGTTGATATCGTACGCCTCATAGGTCATCAGGTTGTGCTCGGCGCCCTGTGACAAGGCGAACATGAGTTGTTCTTCCGCGAAAGAATCCTCATGTAAAGGGTACGACAGAAGCTTCTGCTTGAATCAACGCGTGAAACATGAGTTGTGCTCTTTGATTATATCTTCATCCGTCCTCTGTTGGCCTCGGTCATTGTAAGTCTTCTCAATAAAGGTTTTGTGCTCTACCACCCAAGGATCGACTACGTCTATGTGTTGTAGCGCGACTAGGTTTGCTCTTTCAAAGTTGGCGAGTCGACCCTCGAAGTCGACATGCATTTCGCGGCGACCCTCACGGTGACCCCATCCAGCGAGCCTGCCGAGGTTCCTGTTGACGGGCAGACCAACGGGGTCCTCGATGCCTAGATAATTCGCGCAGTAGGAGATGCACTCTTCGGTCAGGAAGCCCCTGGCTATGCTTCCTTCTGGACGTGACATGTTGCGACCGTATCCTTTGATGACACCATTCATCATTTCGAATGGCATCATGCTGTGCAGGAACGTCGGCCCGAGTTGGATGATATCCTCCACGATATGGACCAGTAGATGCACCATAACATCGAAGAATGCGGGCAGGAAGTACATATCAAGCTCGCATAGTATCACCACGATCTCTTCCTGTAGCCTTCTGAGTTGCCTCATGCCATGCGACTTCCGAGAAATGACGTCGAAAAAGTTGCATAGGCCAAATAGCATTTCACGGACGTGCACTTCCATGATCCCACGGATTGCAACTAGAAGTATCTGTGTCATCAGCACGTGACAGTCGTGAGACTTCATCCTGCTGAACTTCTGCTTCGCTGGGTCTAGGTATCTGCTTATCTTCCCCGCGTAACCGTAAGTAAGTTTTGCTCCTACGAGGCAGGTGAAAAACTGATCGATCTCCTCCTGACTTAGAGTGAAGCACGCGGGAGGGTAGTCATTTCCGGTCTTCGTGGCCTTTTTGCCTTTGCGACGACTTTCTGTGTCCTGCTTCACCTCATCATCATCATGATCATTAGCGTGAAGCTCCTCCCTGATGCCCATTGATTTCAAGTCTGCCCTTGCTTTCGGCCCATCTTTGGTCCTCTCTGGCATGTTGAGCAGGGTACCATGCAGACTCTCGCACACATTCTTCGTGATATGCATGACATCAAGGCTGTGAGGCACACAGTGGATCTTCCAGTACGGCAAGTCCCAGAAAACATACCTCGTTTTCCATACCTTCAGAAGCGGCTATGGCGCCTTTCGCTTCTTTCCCGGCTCTGGCGCCTTTTGCTTCTTTCCCGGCAGTGGGCAATCTTTCTAATTTTTCAACAGCTGGTCTATTTCCTCGCGGCTCCTCGTACGCGAGCGTCTTCGGGGTTCGGTTTCACCATCAAACAGATCCTTGCGTTTCCTCCACGAGTCATCGTCGCGAAGCCACCTTCAATGTCCCATGAACACGGTTTTCGAAGACCCGAGATCTCTATCTAGCTGGCGATACGTTGTGTCATCCATGCACCTGACGCATCCAGAAAATTCATGGACCACCTGCCCAGCGAGATATCCGTAACCGAGATAGTCGTGCACCGTCGTGAGCAGTGTGGCTCTCATAGGGAAATATTCTTTCTGTGCAGCGTCCCACGTATTGGCTGGCATTTTCCACAGCATGTCTAGCTCCTCTTTCAGCAGCCCCAGATATAGATTGATGTCGTTCCCTGGTTGTTTCGGCCCTTCAATTAGCATACTCATGTGAATGTACTTCCTCTTCATGCACAACCATGGGGGAGGGTTGTACATCCACACAAACAAAGGCCAGGTGCTGTGTGTGCTTCTCTGGCTGCCAAACGGATTGACTCCATCAGTGCTCGCGCCCAGCACGATGTTCCTTGGATCCTTCCCAAATTCTGGGTGTTCGAAGTTCAATGCTTGCCACTAGATCCCATCCCTAGGGTGACTCAGCATCTTGTCTTTTTTATTTATCTACGGATCGTTTGCGTCATCTTCCCGCTTCTTCTCCTCCCTATCCGCGTGCCAACGCAGGAGCTTTGCTACCTTAGGGTCTGTGAAATACCGCTGCAGACGAGGAGTGATCGGAAAGTACCACACCACTTTTTGAGGAGCTTTCTTCCTCTTTTTGTATCGAGTGACGCCGCACACCGGACATATGGTAGACTCCGCGTGCTCGTCCCGATAAATGATGCAATTGTTCATGCACACATGGTATTTCACGTGCGGTAAATCCAGAGGACACACGATTTTCTTCACCTCCTCGAAACTGGTCGGGCACTTGTTCCCCTTGGGAAGACGTTCGCACCAAAATGACATGTTCTCGTCAAAGCATGCGTCGGTCATTTTGTGTTTTACCTTCATCTCTAGAGCCATGAGCGTTACTTTCAGGCGGGTATCCTCGGGCCTGCATCCTTGATACAGTAGAGTAACCGCGTCTATCTCCAGTTGATACAGCTTGGCTTTCTCTCGGGCGGCAGCTCTTGCGTTATCCGTCTGCTTGAGAAGCAGCTCTTGAACATGAGGGTCCTGCACCCAGCCCATCGATGGTCCATCGTTGTCTGCTCCGCCGGCATCTTCATCTTCATGATCATGCCCTTCGTCTGCTCCGGCATCTTCCTCATCATCATGTCCTGCATCTTCTACATGATGACTGTGTACAGCATCACCGTCGTGATCATGTCCTGGAGATTCTTTGTCTTCTCGCCCGCCCGAGTCTTGCTCATTTCTTGCCGCCCGGCCCCCATGGACGACTTCATAGTCATCTTCATCACCTTGCCACCGATAGCCATCCATGAAACCACGCAAGAGCAGGTGGTCCCGCACCTGCCCGGAATCCGGGTCCGCAATAAGGCTCTTCAGCTTGCATCTTCGACACAGACATCTTATCTCCGTCTCGTTCTTTTGAAGCATCTCGGCCTTCGCGGAGCTCAAAAACCTATTCACAATGCCTTCGGTCATCGTGCGGACCATGGTCGCCTGCGGGGTAGAGCAAAACGATATTTTAGAACCAAGAAAAAATTTGGCATGACTTTCCCTAAAAATAGGACCAAAAAGAATGCATAGTGCCAAAATTCTCGCCGAAACGGAAATGAATCAACATTCCGGCAAAATATTGGCAACTATCGCATTTCAAATACCGGTACCTGCAAACACAAACGTATATGCAACACCACAAACATATGCAACACCACGAACATACATAGATCTAGCTAGGCCATAAAAAGTGCATGTGCACATTGTTGGAGAGGGAGAACAACATAAAGATAGCTTCCCCCCTTACTTACCTATCAAAAAAAGGTAATTTAACCATTTAATTTGGATGAATCTATGGTGCAAATGAGGTGAGAAGGAGGAGGCAGCCGAGACAAGCTTGGAGGAGGAGGTGGAGAGAATGAAGTGGGGAAAGTGAGTGGGTAGGTGGGCTGTCCAAAATATCTTGTTGGTTCCAGGTTACTAATGGCGCACCACCTGCAAATGCGCCATTAGTAACCCTGGTTACTAATGGCGCACCTGCTGCTGGTGCACCATTAGAAGTTTTGCAAAAAAATATAAAAAAGTATATATTTTATTGGCGCACTGTGGCACAGTGCGCCATTACTAGTTTAAACTAGTAATGGCGCACCTTGCTATGATGCGTCATTAGAATCTTTGGAAAAATAAGAAAAAAAAATTACTAGTGGCGCACCGTGTGCCAGGTGCGCCATTAGTGTCTTCCACACTAATGACGCACCTGCACATGGTGGGCCACTGCTATATAGTAGTGGCACACCACATGACAGGTGCGCCATTAGTGGTCATTCCATCTATAGCCCTTTTTGTAGTAGTGTGGAGCGCAAGTAGAACAACTTCATCATGTCCACTGCCAATCATTGAGTATCAGGTTCAATCCTATTGCTTTCTTACTAGAGTAGTTCACATTACTTTTTTAATTAGGGTAGAGTAGTCAATGCATCGCTAGTTCCATGGATACAATGGAAGTAATTGTGTACACATATGTGTTCTTCCAAATTGAACTTCACATGGGTTTTTAAAATATTTTTGAAGGTTAAACAATCATATTGGTCTCTACACTGCAAATATGCTAAACTAAAGGAGCCGGCTAGAGGAAGCATTGGAGGCCAAGTTTAGCAGCAACGATCAGTTGTCGTCGGTGGCCGGTTGACGACACTTGCGAAGGAACGAGGAATGGCTGAAGAGCGACAACAGGGGGTTATCAAACTGGCCAAGCTACGATTGCTTCATCATCCCACGTCATCGACTGTAGGCGTGGACTACCCCGCTCCAACTTTGATGCCGCCACCTGCCAATGCGCAACACACCCCTGGCCGACCCGGCCTACATCTTGATTGTAAGTTTCTCTATCTCATGTTCATGTGGCCGCCTTGATTATGCCATTTGAGAAAGTGTCGTAAACCTTCAGCGAGCAGCAGCTCTAAACTCCATCGCCTCGAATGGCTTTCTGAGCTAAGTTTCATCTGGTCTCTATCCAGCATGCATCTTCGCTTCTAGTTATCGAATTGTAGACTATGAAACTAAGAAAGACATGAGGCTTGTGATACGCCAGTTGTATTTACTAAAATGTTTGATTCTAAAAAAATGTCCAGCAATATATGGGTTGTTTGCTAGCTAAGGGATCATTTATATAGATGTGGAGGCGGAAGTTGGATTGTGCCTTGCTAGAGCTAGACAAACCAATAAAGATTATTCGGAAGGTTTTTTGTAAGCATAAAGTTAATCTTTTCTTGCGGAAAGTGATACGTCTCCAACGTATCTATCATTTTTTATTGTTCCATGCTATTATACTACCTATTTTGGATGTTTATGGGCTTTACTTTACACTTTTATATCATTTTTGGGACTAACCTACTAACCGGAGGCCCAACCCGAATTGCTGTTTTTTTTGCCTATTTCAGTGTTTCGAAGAAAAGGAATATCAAACAGAGTCCAAACGGGATGAAACCTTAGGGAACGATCTTTTTGGAACAAATGCCAACCTGGAGACTTAGAGTGGACGTCAAGCAACAAACGAGGCGGCCATGAGGGTGCTCGGCGCACCCTCGCCCTCGTGGGCCCCTCGATCATCCACCGATGTACTCACTAGTAGAAAACCCCCTATTAGCCCCGGTTGGTGAGGGCCTTTTGTCCCGGTTCTTGAACCGGGACTAAAGGGTCATTACTAATGCCCTAGACCTTTAGTCCCGGTTCTAACAGGATACGGGACAGATGGGCCTCCACGTGGCCGGTGCGCTGAGCCCAGGCAGGAGGGCCTGTGGTCCCGGTTGGTGGCACCAACCGGGACCAAAAGGCATCCACGCGTCAGCATTTCAGTGGCTGGGGTTTTTGTTTTTTGTTTTTGAAGGGGGGGGGGTTGGGGGTTTGGGGGGTTAATTTAGGTGTTTCATATATTGTGTTAGCTAGCTAATTAATAGAGAGAAGTGTTCTCTCTTATGTCCGTGCTTGGTCGACGCTACGTACTATACATAGAGAGGCCCTCGACACGCTAGCTAGTAAGAAAATGAATGGAACCATTAAGTACAGAAGTTCGTCATGCATACCGAGAGAGGTGATCGATCGACCTCTCCTTCTCCGAGAGATTGGTCGAACAACAAGTTTTCGTATTATCTATCCGAGGCTACTGGCTACATACATATACAATATGTAAGATCTCTTACAATCCCCTAGCATTTGAAATCAACTTCCACATGGTATTCTCCGGCTTTATTGATGACGTGGTCAAGAAAGAATCCGGCCAATTCCTCTTGAATTGCTTTCATGCGATCTTGTTCTAGGAGTTCATTCCGCATATGCCACGTCTAATTTGAAGAAGGGGTTAATACAAATATGAATGAAACTCAATAGAAATGATGGTGTAATAAAATGAAATTGTGAATATTATTGCTTACGCACTTCATATTGTCTTTTAGAGTAGCCTCGCTTATTTTTCAAAGTCAGGTTGTAGATGAACTCGCACACGTAGTATCCATAGAAATTATTCCCTTCTTCCTGCACAAGCACTTTACGAGAAATAGAGGTCAATCAAACTGATAATGAAGCATTATAAATGGCATTGATGAAAGTATAGCTATAGAATCAACGGGAGATGCGCGCAACTAGCTAGCTAGTAGTACTTACTTTCGGGTATGTATATCGCAGCTCCTTCGGCAGTCCCGGAGCTTCTGCGGTGAACTGTTTCCAAACCCTGCAAGACAAAGAAAATAATTATTATTACTTGAGATATCAAGAAATGAACAAAAAGTTGCCGATATGGTGCGATAATGATCGATTGAACTTACTTGTTGAGCAATTTAGTCATGTCCGCATAGGTTTCAGGATCTTTTCGTCTCGAGTCTAAGACGGTTACTACTCCCCGCTCAAGCTTAATCTCCAGAAGAACATAGTGGAAGCTGCTCATGCATGCATAACTCATCAATTACATTACTATGACCTCACTCGAGTAATAAGGGAAACCGAATATGCACACGACAGTAACACTCACTTGAAGTTGTAAGGAAAGAGTATTAAATCTTTGTTTTGGTTTTTGATCAACGATTGTAGCAAGTTGGCCTCGGCCTCTTCGGCGTGCTTTTTAACCTGAATTGCATCTATGATATTTGTGTTAATGAACCCAATATCATACATTTCTTGTTTTTTGCACTCGACGATCTTCAATCTGCATAATATAGTGAGGATAATTAATTATAAATACATGCAATGAAAGAGTCGAGATATATATAGAGACTTAATGACAGAAATAGTACTTCCAGACAGTAGCAAAAGACCATTAATTTATCGAGGGCCTTTTGCTTGAAGAACTCGAAGAACTCCTTAAATGGAACAGGCAACAGATCAGTTCCAACGAGGTCGTGCCCCTATTTAATTCTCAGATACAAAGTATTCATCCCCCAGACTCTCTGCAGGTTTTCATGTACCAATTATGGAATCTTCGCATCATCGTTGTTAGAGATTTTTCATCTTTGACGAGAGGCTTCCCGTACTCGTATCTGTGTTCGTCCACCTCCAAGAAATCAAAATGTACATCATCAGGCAGGTAATCTCCAAGATTGTTATAACCGGGCACCATCCCCGGAGCATTAGCGACGATGTCGCTAGACAAATTGAGTGGGGGGCACGATTGCTTTGCTTGTTCACCGAGCTGGGCAAAATTTTTCCCAGCTGCTCGTTCTTTTAACCTTTTATCACTGACAGTACTTCCCGCCGGTTAGCTTCGAGATATGTCTTTGCAGTAATACGCTCATAGTTGTTTTTTGGCGGAGACTTTGGTGGTTTCCTCAGGGCATCCATAATGCGCTTTGCTTTCACCGGATCTACCTTCTCCTCCGGAGGTGGATGTCTCTTTGTTTTCAACCCTTCAAAGAAGTCGTTCACTTCGGTCTGCACGATCTTCGCATTTTCCTCCTCGGTCCTCCCGTACGGTAACTTCTCTAGAGGCTTGAGAGAAGGATCGTATATGTATTGCCTCCCGCCTCTGCTGGCTGTACTGCTAGACGCCGGAGCAGATGGAGTGGCTGCGGCGTCTGTCTTCTTTCGTGATTGCTTACGAGGCGGAGGAGAAGGACTACAATGCACTGGAGCAGCCGGGGCGGCGGCGGGTCTCTTCCGCCCTTGCCGGCGAGGCGGAGAAGGAGGAGGCTGCTGGCTACTCGGGCGCGCCGGCGCAGGCGAAGAAGGAGGCGGAGTGCCACCAAGCGCCGGAGAAGGAGGCCGAGTGCCCTGATCGTCGAAGGAGGAGGAGGAGGCGTCCAGTTTGGAAGCTTGATGAACTCCTTCAGCCATAGGCATGGAGTCTTCATAGCGGAACCGAGCCGAGTCTCCCCTTCACCGGTAAGGTGGTCAAGCTGGAGATCCTCAAATCCCTCCGCTATTTCGTCCACCGTCACCCAAGCATATCCTTCTGGAATCGGACGACAGTGAAAAGTTGCGTCAGGTTCAGAAGGTCGAACTTGGCCAACAGCCGCCTTGACTTTTCAGTTCTGCCATTGCGTCATAAGGTGGCAATTTTGAGACTCCATGATAAAATCTACGGGGTAGCTAGCAGGAGCCATCAAGACATGCTCCGGCTGAAGCAGCTTAGTGGAAGCCACGCTGCTTCTCCGCTGAGATGGCGGGGTAGCTTCGGGGAAGCTTCGGCAGGTCGTTTGCTGCGATCTGCTTCTTGTTCCTCTAGCCCTTGTACTCATGCGTGCAGCGCCTCCAGTTGGCTATGCTCCACTTTCTTCCTCCTCTCATGGCATTTGTAACCGCTTGCGTCCGGAAAACCAACCTTCCACAAAATGGAGCCTGGCATGCCTCGTGTCCGTCCAGGGTGCTCAGGATTCCTAAGGGCCATTGTGAGCTCGTCCTTCTCCATGTCTGGAACGAACGTCCCTTGCTCCGCTGCATCGATATAGTGCCGAAGCCTATTGACTGGTATTTTCAGTTGCTCATCCGTCCAACGGCACTTCCCTGATACAAGGTCCAAGGTTCCGCCAGCCCCGAAGAACCAAGTCCGGCAACGGTCTGGCCAGTTCATTGTCTCTGGTTTGATCCCTTTATCAAGCAGATCATTCTCAGCCTTGGACCACTTAGGCCGGGCTTTGAGGTAGCCACCTGACCCCGTGCGATGGTGAAACTTCTTCTTCGCAGCATTTTGCTTGTTTGTCGCTGACATCTTCTTACTCTTTTCCGATGTCTTGTGGGCCACAAATGCGGGCCAGTGATCTCTGATCTTCTCATATTTGCCGATGAATTCTGGTGTCTCTTCTTTGTCGACAAACTTTTTCAGCTCTTTCCTCAACCTCCTGAATAGGCCTGCCATCTTCTTAAGAGCACAAGACTTGATTAATTGCTCTATAACTGGCTTCTCTAGATCCTCCTCTAGCGGTAGGGTGAAATTTACCTTCAGCTCAGTCCAAAGATCATCTTACTGCATATCATTGACATAAGACACCTCAGGGTCTTCCTCCTTAGGCTTATATCATTGGTGGATGCTGATCGGGATCTTGTCCCTAACAAGAACCCCGCACTGAGCAGCAAATGCATTCTTTGTCCGGATGGGTTCAATCGGTTCGCCATCGCGCGCGATTGCTGTGATCTCAAACCTTTCATCCGAGCTCAACTTTTTCTTCAGGCCTCGTCTCCTTACCGAAGTTCTGCTCGATCCGGAGGGCTAGAAAAAAGAAGAAAGACGAGAGTTAATTAATATGTGTACATATACCAAAACAATGAATGCATCAATTAGCTAGTCAGCACATGCTTAATTAATATATATACCTGGCCAGACTCAGTTCGGTCACCGGAGCCGTCATCACGGTCTCCTTCTTGCACCGTCATTGGGTCACCGGGGCCATCCTCATGGTCTCCTTCTTGCACCGGCATTGTGTCAAATGAGCCATCATAATAGCTTGCTTCTTCACCCTGTCCTTCTAGACCATCGGTGTCGTTCAGAAATGATAAGACGTCATCACTTCCATGTGCGATTATCTCTCCCAACATCGCTTCTGTTGCTTCGTCTCGGGGGGTGTCCATAGTTTCTACAAATATTTACAACATGGAAATTATTATTCAAACATGACAGATATGGATATATTAGTGGCAAACGTAGAACTAGCTAGCTAATCATAGTAAGGAATCATATTAATTAGTGGCCTCGACGCTGCTTCTCTAGGGTTTGGGGTGGCCTCAACAACGCTTCAAGGGGGTAATATCGACAACGACGAGATACATACACGGGAAAATAATGTTATCGGGGAGGGGGTATATCGACCCCTCCCCCCACATGTTGAAGTTATTGGGAGGGGGTATATCGACCCCCCCCCCCATGTTGAAGTTATCGGGAGGGGTTTATATCGACAATGACGACATACATACATGGGAAAATAATATTATCGGGGATGGGGTATATTGACCCCCCCACGTGTTGAAGTTATCAGGAGGGGGTATATCGACCCC
>NC_041385.1:23861291-23862569 GCF_002162155.2 Triticum dicoccoides
ATAGTAACGGGAGGGGGTATATCGACCCCCCCACACGTGTTGAAGTTATCGGGAGGGGGTATATCGACCCCCCCCTCGCGTTGAAGTTATCAGGAGGGGGTATATCGACCCCCCCTCGTGTTAAAGTTATCGGGAGGGGTATATCGACGATGACAGACCCGATAAAACATAAGAAAACAAAGAAGAAATAAAAAGAGGAGAAGAAGAAAGGAATAGAGGAGAAGATCGAAGAAAAAAAGAAGAAAAAAAGAGGAGAAGAAGAAAAAATAGAAAAAATTTCTATTTTTTCTTCTTCTCCTCTATTCCTTTCTTCTTCACCTCTTCCTTTTCTTCTTTTTTCTTCTTATTATTTATTTCTCCTCTTCTTCCTCTCCTCTTCTTCTTTCTTTCCTCTTCTTATTTTCTTCTTTCCTATCCTTCTTTTTCTTCTTCTTCTTCCCTTCCTAGCTAGATATATAAAACTTTTCTAAAATTGCAAATTTTGCATATATAAAACTTTTCCATGGATCATCATTTCTCATATATATCAAATATATATCCATTGTAATATATAAAAACTTTCTATATATGAACAAAAAACTTTCTATGAACAAAAAAACATTTTTGACATATATATTTAGCATATTCTAGCCACATACACATATACATCACATACACATATACATTATAGCCACATACGCATATACATCACATACACATATACATTATAGCCACATACACATATACATCACATATGAACAAAAAAAATTAAACTAATAAAAATAAAAAACATATAGCCACATATGAAAAAAACATATAGCCACATACATACACATATACATTATATATATATATATATATGAACAAAAAAATTAAACTAATAAAAAAAGCCGGGGCGGCGGCTCACAGCGGGGGCAGGCGAGGGCGCTGGCGCGCGGGGGCGGGACAGGGCAGGAGCAGGGCGACGGTGAGCACGTGACAGGGGCTTGGGGCGCCGGGGCGGCGCGCGCGAGCAGGGGAGCTCGAGGCGACGGCGCGGGCGGCGAGGGCGCCGACGCGCGGGGGCGGGACAGGCAGGGGCAGGGCGACGGAGACGAGGAGCGGGCGGTGACTGCGAGCACGAGGAAGGGGCACGGGGCGACGACGACGAGGAGCGGGCGGCGACAACGACGAGGAGTGGGCGGCACGGGGCAGCCTGGCGGTGTCGAGGAGGTCGTCGGCGTCGTCTGGGGCAACTGGCGAGGGAAATCTGCAAATTCCCCAAGTGTTGCTTATGTAGCAAAGGCTTTGGTCCCGGTT
>NC_041385.1:23862746-23863413 GCF_002162155.2 Triticum dicoccoides
TTGGTCCCGGTTTGTGCCACGAACCGGTACCAAAGCACCCCTTTAGTCCCGGTTGGTGGCACCAACTGGGACCAAAGGCCTTGTGCTGGAACTGGCGCGGCGCGGTGCGTTGGGATGTTTAGTCCCACCTCGCTAGCCGAGAGGGCTCGACAGTGGTTTATAAGCGCTGATACGCTGACCACTTCAAGATCCTCTCAAATGCAGACTTACGGGCCTAAAGTCACTTATCTGCCTGCGGGCCTACTAGGTCTCCCGCGGGCCTGAATCCTGGCCCATGGTACGGTTTCTAGTCGTATTCAGGCCATGGAGCCCCAGTAGGAGGCATTTTTTTGTCTTTTTTGTTTTCTTTACTTATTGTTGCTATTTTTATTTTTATTTCCAGTTTTTTGTTTTGTTTTCTGCATTATTTATTTTCTTTTGTTTTTTGCTTTATTTTTTTAATTCTTTTTGCTTTTAGCTTTAGAAAAATTATAAACTTTCTGTTAGTGCCACTAGTTTTCAAATTTTAGAACACTTTTTTTGTTTTTTTGTTTTCTTTCTTGCTTTATTTATTTTATTTTGTTTCTACTTACAACAAAATACTTATTGTTGCTATTTTTATTTTTTTCCAGTTTTTTTGTTTTGTTTTCTGCATTATTTATTTTCTTTTATTCTTTGCTTTATTTTT
>NC_041385.1:23863618-23889808 GCF_002162155.2 Triticum dicoccoides
TGCTTTTAGTTTTAGAAAAATTATAAACTTTCTATTAGTGCCATTAGTTTTCAAATTTGAAAACACTTTTTTTGTTTTTTTGTTTTCTTTGTTCCTTTATTTATTTTATTTTGTTTCTACTTACAACAAAATACTTATTGTTGCTATTTTTATTGTGTTTTCAGTTTTTTTGTTTTGTTTTCTGCATTATTTATTTTCTTTTGTTTTTTGCTTTATTTTTTAATTCCTTTTGCTTTTAGGTCAGCAAAATTATAAACTTTCTGTTAGTGCCATTAGTTTTAGAAAAAAATTAAACTTTCTATTAGTGCCATCAGTTTTCAAATTTGAATATTTAAAATTTGAATTCTTTGAAATTTGTGTGAATCACAAGTTTGTGATTAACTTTACTAAAAAAATGAACATAGATGCGCCTATAGAGAAAATTTAACCTAAATTCATAATAAATTTCTATCAATTTCAGAGAAATTCACTATGAATTTAGGTCAAATTCCCTGTATAGGGGCATCTATTTTCACTTTGAGAGGAGCTCAACAAGGCAGAGAGGGATGGGCTTATAAACTGGTGTGAGCGCCCTTCGGTTGGCAAGGTGGGAATAAACTTTGAGCGCAACGAGGACCAACCCTTTAGTCCCGGTTTGTGGCACAAACCGGGACTAATGGTCATGGGCAAAGGGCGAGGCGCATTGGTCCCGGTTCGTGCGTGGAACCAGGACCAAAAGGTCCAGACGAACCGGGACCAATGGCCCACGTGGCTGCCCTCTTGAGAGTGTTCTTGGTGAGAACATAGTTGACAAGGAGCGAACCGGGATTAATGGTATTATGAGGGCCGAACCATAAGACATTAAAGAATTTCAAATGAACTCTGGAAAAGTTGAAAGTTGGCATGGTATCATAATTTCACCCACATAGCATGTGCATGTACAAAACGGACAATGGTATCATACTCGTCTGTTACAAAGTTTGCATGGTATCATCATAATAATTGCGGGAGAAAGTCTTCACTTTTTCTTCGCTTGTGTCATTTGCTTATTGCGCCGTACCATGGATAATCTTCATCATTTATCAGGATGCTTGGGTTAGCCTTGACTTTGAAGGGAGGAATTTCATGAAACTTTTCATAATCTTCAGACATGTCTGTCTTGCCCTCCACTCCCACGATGTTCCTTTTTCCTGAAAGAACTATGTGGCGCTTTGGCTCATCGTATGATGTATTCGCTTCCTTATCTTTTCTTTTTCTCGGTCGGGTAGACATGTCCTTCACATAGATAACCTGTGCCACATCATTGGCTAGGACGAACGGTTCGTCAGTGTACCCAAGATTTTTCAGATCCACTGTTGTCATTCCGTACTGTGGGTCTACCTGTACCCCGCCTCCTGACAGATTGACCCATTTGCACTTAAACAAAGGGACCTTAAAATCATGTCCGTAGTCAAGTTCCCATATGTCCACTATGTCACCACAATATGTGTCCTTTCCCCTCTTGGTTGTTGCATCAAAGCGTACAACACTGTTTTGGTTGGTGCTCTTTTGATCTTGGTCAATAGTGTAAAATGTATTCCCATTTATCTCGTATCCTTTCCAAATCGTAACAGTTGAAGATGGTCCCCTGGACAACAAGTACAGCTCATCACAAACAGTGTTGTCACCTCTGGGACGTGTTTCCAACCAACTACTGAAAGTCCTGATGTGTTCACATGTAATCCAGTCGTCGCACTGCTCCGGGTGTTTGGAGCGGAGACTGTTCTTGTGTTCATCGACATACGGGGTCACCAAGGTAGAGTTCTGTAGAACTGTGTAGTGTGCTTGAGACCAAGAATATCCGTCCCAGCATATTATTGAGTCCCTTCCAAGCGTGCCTTTTCCAGTCAGTCTTCCCTCATACCGCGATTTAGGGAGACCTATCTTCTTAAGGCCAGGAATGAAGTCAACACAAAACCCGATGACATCCTCTGTTTGATGGCCCATGGAGATGCTTCCTTCTGGCCTAGTGCGGTTACGGACATATTTCTTTAGGACTCCCATGAACCTCTCAAAGGGGAACATATTGTGTAGAAATACGGGCCCCAGAATGACAATCTCATCGATTAGATGAACTAGGACGTGCGTCATGATATTGAAGAAGGATGGTGGGAACACAAGCTCGAAACTGACAAGACATTGCACCACATCACTCCTTAGCCTTGGTACGATTTCTGGATCGAACACCTTCTGAGAGATTGCATTGAGGAATGCACATAGCTTCACAATGGCTAATCAGACGTTTTCCGGTAGAAGCCCCCTCAATGCAACCGGAAGCAGTTGCATCATAATCACGTGGCAGTCATGAGACTTTAGGTTCTGGAACTTTTTGTCTGGCATATTTATTATTCCCTTTATATTCGACGAGAATCCAGTCGGGACCTTCATACTGAGCAGGCATTCAAAGAAGATTTCTTTCTCTTCTTTCGTAAGAGCGTAGCTGGCAGGACCTTCATACTGCTTCGAAGGCATGCCGTCTTTTTCGTGCAAACGTTGCAAGTCCTCCCGTGCCTCAGGTGTATCTTTTGTCTTTCCATACACGCCCAAGAAGCCAAGTAGGTTCACGCAAAGGTTCTTCGTCACGTGCATCACGTCGATTGAAGAGCGGACCTCTAGGTCTTTCCAGTAGGGTAGGTCCCAAAATATAGATTTCTTCGTCCACATGGGTGCGTGTCCCTCAGCTTCATTCAGAACAGCTAGTGCGTCGGGACCCTTTCCAAAGATTACATGTAAATCATTGACCATAGCAAGTACGTGATCACTGGTATGCATGGCGGGCTTCTTCCGGTGATCTGCCTCGCCTTTGAAATGCTTGCCTTTCTTTCGACATTGATGGTTGTTCGGAAGAAATCGACGATGGCCCAGGTACACATTCTTCCTGCAGCTTCCCAGGTATATACTATCGATGTCGAGTAAACAGTGTGTGCATGCGTGGTATCCCTTGTTTGTCTGTCCTGAAAGGTTACTGAGAGCGGGCCAATCGTTGATGGTCACGAACAACAACGCCTTTAGGTCAAATTCCTTCTGTTTGTGCTCATCCCACGTACGTACACCGTTTCCATTCCACAGCTGTAAAAGTTCTTCAACTAATGGCCTTAGGTGCACATCAATGTCGTTGCCGGGTTGCTTAGGGCCTTGGATGAGAACTGGCATCATAATGAACTTCCGCTTCATGCACATCCAAGGAGGAAGGTTATACATACATAGAGTCACGGGCCAGGTGCTATGATTGTTGCTCTTCTCCCCGAAAGGATTAATGACATCCGTGCTTAAAGCAAACCATACGTTCCTTGGGTCACTTGCAAACTCATCCCAGTACTTTCTCTCGATTTTTCGCCACTGCGACCCGTCAGCGGGTGCTCTCAACTTCCCGTCTTTCTTACGGTCCTCACTGTGCCATCGCATCAACTTGGCGTGCTCTCCGTTTCTGAACAGATGTTTCAACCGTGGTATTGTAGGAGCATACCACATCACCTTCGCAGGAACCCTCTTCCTGGGGGGCTCGCCGTCAACATCACCAGGGTCATCTCGTCTGATCTTATATCGTAATGCACCGCATACCGGGCATGCGTTCAGATCCTTGTACGCATCGCGGTAAAGGATGCAGTCATTAGGGCATGCATGTATCTTCTGCACCTCCAATCCTAGAGGGCATACGAGCTTCTTTGTTGCGTATGTACTGTCGATCAATTCGTTATCCTTTGGAAGCTCCTTCTTCAATATTTTCAGTAGCTTCTCAAATCCTTTGTCAGGCACAACATTCTCTGCCTTCCACTGCAGCAATTCTAGTACGGTACCGAGCTTTGTGTTGCCATCTTCGCAATTGGGGTACAACCCTTTTTTGTGATCCTCTAACATGCGATCGAACTTCAGCTTCTCCTTTTGACTTTTGCATTGCGTCCTTGCATCGACAATGACCCGACGGAGATCATCATCATCGGGCACATCGTCTGGTTCCTCTTGATCTTCAGCAGCTTCGCCCGTTGCAGCATCATCGTGCACATCGTCTGGTTCCTCTTGATGTTCAGTAGCATCACCGTATTCAGGGGGCACATAGTTGTCATCGTACTCTTCTTCTTCGCCGTCTTCCATCATAACCCCTGTTTCTCCGTGCCTCGTCTAAACATTATAGTGTGGCATGAAACCCTTGTAAAGCAGGTGGGTGTGAAGGATTTTCCGGTCAGAGTAAGACTTTGTATTCCCACATATAGGGCATGGACAACACATAAAACCATTCTGCTTTTTTGCCTCAGCCACTTCGAGAAAATCATGCACGCCCTTAATGTACTCGGAGGTGTGTCTGTCACCGTACATCCATTGCCGGTTGCTCTGCGTGCATTATATATAATTAAGTGTGTCAAAAATCAGTACAGAACATCATGAATAGATAATTAAGTGACCAGATTAATAGAAGTTCATCATCACATTAAAACCAAAGTACATACATAGTTCTCATCTAACAACATAAACCTCTGCAGAGCATCTAAATTAATTAAACCATACATTGAAACTATGTAAAACATTTCAATGCGAAAACAAATGCGATCATAATCGCAACCAAGGTAACAACTGATTCAATGGCATAATGATATCAAGCCTAGGTATGAATGGCATATTATCTAATCTTTCTAATCTTCAAGCGCATTGCATCCATCTTGCTCTTGTGATCATCGACGACATCCGCAACATGCAACTCCAATATCATCTTCTCCTCCTCAATTTTTCTTATTTTTTCCTTCAAGAAATTGTTTTCTTATTCAACTAAATTAAACCTCTCGACAATAGGGTCGGTTGGAATTTCTGGTTCAACAACCTCCTAGATAAATAAAATCTATGTCACGTTGGTCGGCATAATTGTCATAAACAATAAATGAACCAATAGTTATGAAAATATAATATATACCACATCCGAATCATAGACAGGACGAGGGCCGACGGGGGCTTATACCAAAACCATCACACTATATAAGATGCAATAATAAAAGTAAGAAAATAATACAAGTATCTATCTAAACATACAAGTAAGAATATTTTTTCTTTCAGAAAGAAGATAGGAACAAGAGACTCACCACGGTGGTGCCGGCGATGAGATCGGCGCGAGTGATCGACGGCGGTGAAGATGGGGACGGGGTGTGACGGACCGCTAAACCTAGACAAATATTGAGGAAAATGGAGCTTGGAGGTCGAGCTTGGAGAGGAGAAAGCTTAAGTAGTGTGGCTCGGGCATTCCACCGAACACCTTGTGTGCATAGGAGGTGACCTAGAGCACCACCAAGCCCTCTCCCCCTCGGCGGCCAGAAAAAACAGAGCAGTGTGCTTTGCTCTTAAGCGAGGGGGTATATATAGGCACCTTATTGGTCCCGGTTGGTGGCATGAACCGGGACTAAAGGGCAGCCTTTGGTCCCGGTTCAAGCCACCAACTGGGACCAATGGTGGTGGGCCAGGAGCGAGGCCCATTGGTCCCGGTTCGTCCCACCAACCGGTACCAAAAGGTCCAGATGAACCGGGACCAATGGCCCACGTGCCCCGGCCAGCTCCCGGGGCTCACGAACCAGGTCCAATGCCACCATGGGTCCCGGTTCTGGACTGAGCCGGGACTAATGGGCTGACCCGGCCTGGACCTTTGCCCCTTTTCTACAAGTGACTTCTTCCTCCTATATATACACCCGTACCCTGAAACTATCTAAGGCAGCCATGAAAACCTAATTCCACCGCCGCAACCTTCTGTATCCGCGAGATCCCATCTTGGAACCGTCGCCGGTGCTCCGCTGGAGGGGGAATCCACCATGGAGGGCCTCTACATCATCTCCAAGGCCTCTCCAATGAGTTGTGAGTAGTTTACCACGGACCTTCGGGTCCATAGTTATTAGCTAGATGGCTTCTTATCTCTCTTTGAATCTCAATACCAAGTTCTCCTCGATCTTCTTGGAGATCTATTTGATGTAACTCTTTTTGCGGTGTGTTTGTCGAGATCCGATGAATTGTGGGTTTATGATCAAGTTTATCTATGAGAAATATTTGAATCTCCTCTGAATTCTTGTATGTATGATTAAGTTATCTTTGCAAGTCTCTTCGAATTATCAGTTTGGTTTGGCCTACTAGATTGATCTTTCTTGCAATGGGAGAAGTGCTTAGCTTTGGGTTCAATGTTGCGGTGTCCTTTCCCAGTGACAACAGGGGCAGCAAGGCACGTATTGTATTGTTGCCATCGAGGATAAAAAGATGGGGTTTATATCATATTGCATGAGTTTATCCCTCTACATCATGTCATCTTGCTTAATGTGTTACTCTGTTCTTAATGAACTTAATACTCTAGATGTAGGCAGGAGTCGGTCGATGTGTGGAGTAATATTAGTAGATGCAGAATCGTTTCGATCTACTTGTCACGGACGTGATGCCTATATACATGATCATGCCTAGATAATCTCATAACTATTCGCTTTTCTATCAATTGCTCGACAGTAATTTGTTCACCCACCGTAATACTTATGTTATCTTGAGAGAAACCACTAGTGAAACCTATGGCCCCCGGGTCTATCTTTTATTATATAAGTTTGCCATATACTTTTATTTGCATCTTTTACTTTCCAATCTATATCATAAAAATATCAAAAATATTTATCTTATCATATTATCTCTATCAGATCTCACTTTTGCAAGTTTCCATGAAGGGATTGACAACCCCTTTATCACGTTGGTTGCGAGGTTCTTGTTTGTTTGTGTAGGTGTGTGGGACTTTTGAGGAGCCTCCTACTGGATTGATACCTTGGTTCTCAAAAAATGAGGGAAATACTTATGCTACTGTGCTGCACCACCCTTTCCACTTCAAGGAAAATCAACGCAAGCTCAAGACGTAGCAAGAAGGATTTCTGGCACCGTTGCCGGGGAGGTCTTCACTCAAGTCAAGACATACCAAGTACCCATCACAAACTCATCTCCCTCACATTACATTATTTTCCATTTGCCTCTCGTTTTCCTCTCCCCCACTTCACCCTTGCCGTTTTATTCGCCTCTCTTTACTATTTGCCTTCCCGTTGCCATGGCCGAATCAAAAAGAACTAATGGTTCTTTCCAGGGTTTTAGTACCTTGGATAGTCCCTCTATCCTCTCTAAGCTCATAAATAATGATGCTATGGAAAGACCTTCTGGGGTACCAATGAGAGTTTGAATAATTTTCATGAAGATGACTCCGGAATTTTTCGCTATTTACTTGATGAGTATTTAAAAGATGCTTGGGATAGGTTATTAAGGATTCGGGCTAGCTATGTGCCACGATATAAAATTGAGATATACTTATAAAGATTTTATGTTGGCTTACCCGCTTCTTTCAAGCAAGTTCTAGATTCTAATTTTGAAGGAGGTTTTCTTGAAGGGGATGCTATAGATACTTATGAAAAAAATGAAAACTATATTTGGGCACCCCATGAATGATAAGGTTGAATCCACTACTCTCATATGCTTTTATCAAAACAAAATTATCAAAGAGATGAAGGCTAGCTTAGATGCAAATTTCCGTAATGTGCTTAATCTTTCTTCCTCCATTAATGGCCATGTGCAAATTTCCGTAATAGAAGGATAAATACTATACAGAGGAAATTTTCTCTTTTCTTTCCAAATACCATAGATGGAAACACTTAGATCTATCCTTGCTTTTATGCCTAGCTTGGGGCGTTAAACAATAGCGCTTGTTGGGAGGCAACCCAATTTCATTTTTGTTTCTTGCTTTTTGTTTCTGTTTAGTAATAAATATTTCATCTAGCTTCTGTTTAGATGTGTTTTCATGTTTTAATTAGTGTTTGTGCCAAATAAAGCCTATAGGATAACCTATGGTAATAGTTAATTTGATTCTGCTGAAAAACAGAAACTTTGCGCTTACGAGAAAAAAATCAATAAATCATAGAAACTTGCTTTTGCGTTGATTCTTTTTGCTGTAGATCAATAGACAATCTTCCTAGGACGTCCTATTGTGGTAGGATTTTTAGAGTTTATAGATTGCTACAGACTGTTCTGTTTTTGACAGATTCTGTTTTTCGTGTGTTGTTTGCTTATTTTGATGCATCTATGGCTAGTATCGGGGGGTATGAACCATAGAGAAGTTGGAATACAGTAGGTTTAACACTAATATAAATAAAGAATGATTTCATTACAGTACCTTATGTGGTGGTTTTTCTTTCTTGCACTAACGGAGCTTATGAGATTTCCTGTTGAGTTTTGTGTTGTGAAGTTTTCAAGTTTTGGGTAAAGATTTGATGGACTATGGAATAAGGAGTGCCAAAAGCCTAAGCTTGGGGATGACCATGGAACCCCAAGATATTCAAGGACAACCAAAAGCCTAAGCTTGGGGATGCCCTGGAAGACATCCCCACGTTCGTCTGCATCTATTGGTAACTTTACTTGGAGCTATATTTTTATTCTCCACATGATATGTGTTTTGCTTGGAGCGTCTTGTATGATATTAGTCTTTGATTTTTAGATCACCACAGTTATCCTTGCTGTACATACCTTTTGGGAGAGAAATTCTTGATTTGGAATTTATTAGAATACTCTATGTGCTTTACTTATATCTTTTGAGCTAGATAGTTTTGCTTTAGTACTTCACTTATATTTTTTTAGAGCACGGCGGTGGTTTAATTTTGTATAAATTGTTGATCTCTCATGCTTCACTTATATTATTTTGAGAGTCTTTTAGAATAGCATGGTATTTTCTATGGTTATAAAATTGGTCCTAGAATGATGGGCATCCAAGTTGGGTATAATAAAAACTATCATAGAAACTGAATTGGATGTTATGATCAATTTGATGCTTGATAATTGTTTTGAGATATTAGAATGGTGATATTAGAGTCATGCTAGTTGGGTAATTGTGAACTTAAAGAATACTTGTGTTGAAGTTTGTGATTCCCGTAGCATGCACGTATGGTGAACCGCTTTGTGATGAAGTTGGAGAACAATTTTATTTATTGATTGTCTTCCTTATGAGTGGCGGTCGGGGACGAGCGATGGTATTTTCCTACCAATCTATCCCCCTAGGAGCATGCGCGTAGTACTTTGTTTTCAATGGCTTGTAGATTTTTACAATAAGTATATGAGTTCTTTATGACTAATGTTGAGTCCATGGATTGTACGCACTCTCACCCTTCCACCATTGCTAGCCTCTCTTGTGCCGTGCAACTTTCGCCGGTACTATACACCCACCATATACCTTCCTCAAAATAGCCACCATACCTACCTATATGGCATTTCGATAGCCATTCCAAGATATATTGCCATGGAACTTTCCACCACTCCATTTATGATGACACACATCATCATTGTCATATTGCTTTTGCATGGTCATGTAGTTGACATCGTATTTATGGCAAGGCCACCTTCATAATCTTTCATACATGTCACTCTTGATTCATTGCATATCCCAGTACACCGCCAGAGGCATTCATATAGAGTCATATCTTGTTCTAAGTATCGAGTTGTAATCTTGAGTTGTAAGTAAATAAAAGTGTGATGATCTTCATTATTAGAGCATTGTCCCAAGTGAGGAAAGGATGATGGAGACTATGATTCCCCCACAAGTCGGGATGAGACTTCGGACTTTATAAAATAAAAGAGGCCAAAGAAGCCCATAGAAAAAAGGGGCCAAAGAAGCCCACCAAATAAAAAAAAGGCCAAATAAATAAAAAATATGAGAGAAAAAGAGAGAAGGGACAATGCTACTATCCTTTTACCACACTTGTGCTTCAAACTAGCACCATGTTCTTTCATATAGAGAGTCTCCTATGTTGTCACTTTCATATAATAGTGGGAATTTTTCATTATAGAATTTGGCTTGTATATTCCAATGATGGGCTTCCTCAAAATGACCTAGGCCTTCGTGAGCAAGCAAGTTGGATGCACACCCACTTAGTTTCTTTTGTTGAGCTTTCATACATTTATAGCTCTAGTGCATCCGTTGCATGGCAATCCCTACTCACTCACAGTGATATCTATTAATGGGCATCTCCATAGCCCGTTGATACGCCTAGTTGATGTGAGACTATCTTCTCCTTTTTGTCTTCTCCACAACCACCATTCTATTCCACATACAATGCTATGTCTATGGCTCACGCTCATGTATTGCGTGAAAGTTGAAAAAGTTTAAGATTATTAAAGTATGAAACAATTGCTTGGCTTGCCATCGGAGTTGCGCATGATTAAATACTTTGTGTAATGAAGATAGAGCAACAGCCATACTATATGATTTCGTAGGGATAACTTTCTTTAGCCATGTTATTTTGAGAAGACATGATTGCTTTATTAGTATGCTTGAAGTATTAAAATTTCTTATGTCAATATGAACTTTTATTTTGAATCATTTGGATCTTAAAATTCATGCCACGATAAAGAAAATTACATTGAGAAATATGCTAGGTAGCATTCCACATCAAAAATTCTGTTTTTATCATTTACCTACTCGAGGACGAGTAGGAATTAAGCTTGGGGATGCTTGATACGTCTCCAATGTATCTATAGTTTTTGATTGATCCATGCTATTATATTACCTGTTTTGGATGTTTATGGGCTTTACTTTACACTTTTATATCATTTTTGGGACTAACCTACTAACCGGAGGCCCAGCCCGAATTGCTGTTTTTTTGCCTATTTCAGTGTTTCGAAGAAAAGGAATATCAAAGGGAGTCCAAACGGGATGAAACCTTCGGGAACGATCTTTTTGGAACAAATGCCAACCTAGAGACATGGAGTGGACGTCAAGCAACAAACGAGGCGGCCACGAGGGTGCCCGGCGCGCCCCCCACCCTCGTGGGCCCCTCGATCGTCCACCGACGTACTTCTTCCTCCTATATATACACCCGTACCCTGAAACCATCAGAGGCGACCACAAAAACCTAATTCCACAGCCGCAACCTTCTGTATCCGCGAGATCCCATCTTGGAGCCGTCGTTGGCGCTCCGCCGGAGGGGGAATCCACCATGGAAGGCCTCTACATCATCTCCAAGGCCTCTCCAATGGGTTATGAGTAGTTTACCACAGACCTTCGGGTCCATAGTTATTAGCTAGATGGCTTCTTCTCTCTCTTTGAATCTCAATACCAAGTTCTCCTCGATCTTCTTGGAGATCTATTCGATGTAACTCTTTTTGCGGTGTGTTTGTCGAGATCCGATGAATTGTGGGATTATGATCATCTATGAGAAATATTTGAATCTCATCTGAATTCTTTTATGTATGATTAAGTTATCTTTGCAAGTCTCTTTGAATTATCAGTTTGGTTTGGCCTACTAGATTGATCTTTTTTGCAATGGGAGAAGTGCTTAGCTTTGGGTTCAATCCTGCGGTGTCCTTTCCCAGTGACCAGTGACAGCAGGGGTGGCAAGGCACGTATTGTATTGTTGCCATCAAGGATAAAAAGATGGGGTTTATATCATATTGCATGAGTTTATCCCTCTACATCATGTCATCTTTCTTAATGCGTTACTCTGTTCTTAATGTACTTAATACTCTAGATGTAGGGAGGAGTCGGTCGATGTGTGGAGTAATAGTAGTAGATGCAGATCGTTTCGATCTACTTGTCACGGACGTGATCCCTATATACATGATCATGCCTAGATAATCTCATAACTATTCGCTTTTCTATCAATTGCTCGACAGTAATTTGTTCACCCACTGTAATACTTATGCTATCTTGAGATAAACCACTAGTGAAACCTATGGCCCCCGGGTCTCTCTTTTATTATATAAGTTTGCCATATACTTTTATTTGCATCTTTTACTTTCCAATCTATATCATAAAAATACCAAAAATATTTATCTTATCATATTATCTCTATCATATCTCACTTTTGCATGTTTTCGTGAAGGGATTGACAACCCCTTTATCGCGTTGGTTGCGAGGTTCTTGTTTGTTTGTTAGGTGCGTGAGACTTTTGAGGAGCCTCCTACTGGATTGATACCTTTGTTCTCAAAAACTGAGGGAAATACTTACGCTACTGTGTTGCATCACCCTTTCATCTTCAAGGAAAACCAACGCAAGCTCAAGACATAGCAAAAAGTACAATGTTTATATTTCTGAAAATTATGTATAGTTTAACAGTTTACTTCTTAATATAGTTTGGCAAGTACAGTGTTTATATTTCTGAAAATTATATCACCAGTAGATTATCTCTGATGAAAAATATATTCTCTGCCAGCCATGGATTCACATAGGAGTGTTAATATGGGCAAAGGAAAGTCTAAGTATTTTATCTTAGGGAAACTTTCTGAAACCAGTGAAGCTCTATAGCATATACTGGATTATTGTTTGGTACTTCACTATCGGAAATAGTTCTTTTAATCATGAGCCGAGCTGATGATCGGTTGTAGGCACGCGCCCCGTCCTTCTCTTGTTCAAGGTTCATATCTCGGCGGATGCACGAAGTATGCAGAGAAAACAAACATGAACAACCAGGTGATCTTCTTCTGACCTTTTTCTCCCCTCCTGATCAATCCTCTCATTTCTTCTTTTCTTGTCAGCCATCTCCTTTTCTATTGCCACATTGGTCTCTCAACTCGCTTCCTCTTTTTTCTTCCTCTTCATCAAATTGTTGTGTTCCAAGCATGCATGTCATACAGCATCACTTCCAAACTATTAGAGTTGATGGATGATAACTATCTTATCTATTGTACATTGATGTAGTTTACATATACAGCGACCTGGCCGGGGAAGGAATATTAGTATTTCTAGAATGCGACTAACATGCTAATTATGTATATTATGCCTTCATACTAATTCGAGTGCATAATTTAGTGGTGAAATATTGTTTCATGGTCCACTGCAGAACTAAAGGTGTCAAAAATGAAACCTTGTTCTTCCCATCTATCAAAGTATTAAGCAACCAAATTTTTTAGTATCTAAATTGTTATGTTTAGGATGATGGAGCCAAGCTTAGACAATGAAGCGTTACCTTTTCTTGCTAAGGTACAAATGTTGATTTCAGATGTGTAACACATGTTTGTTGTTGTGTCTAGTGAGATTATCAAGTGATTTTCTCTACCAATTAAACAAATAAACCTTCCACCCTTAGATTTTGAATAATGTTTGTTTATACATGGATTTGCTCGGAAAAACCATCTCCAAAAAAATGGAGCCAAATTTGGATTCTAAGAGAGTTGAAGAGATGCATAGAGCAAGAGACAAGAAGAATACTTCTTTGTGGGCCTACTGAGAATCTACAATGATGAATATGAACGGGGCAATAACTAAGTATGCATGTCATAGTTGATTCTACTGAATATAGTGTTATACATACATTTTTGGGAAAATTAAGCAATGTTTAAATGTTGATTGGTTCAAATATTGGGTGTATGAAGATTTTTTTAGACGATAAAAATGCATAAATAAAGTCTCTTGTGGCTATGTAATCCACTTGTTATATGGCATGTTCGAGCTCCGAAGAACAGAGTGAAACTATTTGTTGCGAAGAATAGATGTCATTGTTTGAGCTTCTCTTGTTCTTTCTTTTGTCTTTCCTACTTAGTTCTTTATATCTGAGAACTAAGGGATCTATTCTTCTAACCAGGAAGCACTTTAAGTAGTAAGTTCGTTTTCTGTTAGTTAGTTGTTTCATTGTTCTCCAACACTAAGCACTAATTGAGAACTAGCCATGAGTATCCATCCAACAATTTAGTTTGCTTTATTTCTTTTGTTAGTTTTCTACTATTTTCTACATAATGAAATATATTTGCAGCTTTGACCTTACCAACGCCCGTGATTTGACTCTTGGTGTTTGTGTATTCTGAATGTGACGGGTGGTGTGTACATGGCCGTTGTTGGTGTTTATGAATTCTGAATGAAGTACAATGGGCCAATCTTTCTTAATGAACTCGTTGATGATTTGCATGGTTATTCTTCATTCTGGGTGCATGGCGATTCTTGGGTCTGAGCCTTAGGCAGGCAGCAATGAGATCTAATTGCACTGTTTGGTGAGCCGTTTAATCTGATATCATTCGTCCATTATGTTAAAAAAATATCCCAATAATTTTGATCACTACTGTAGTGCTATCTTGACAAGAATTTGTTTCAAGTTGCCATGTGTCAGTTGACCAACAGTACAAAGACCATGCAACTTGGAATATCAGCTAAGGCATATCCATGTTTATTTATTATATTCTTTGAGAAAGTTATGTGATTTACAAACTAAAAATATTAACTGTTGGAACAATGTTCTGCTATGTTTGTTTGATTACTTGCAAAGTTGTTTTAGTGGTATTTTTTTAACTCTCTAAGCATATATTTATTTATTTTGAACCCGGCGCAACGCACTGGTACTTTTGCTAGTTCTAATTATAAACCTCCACGTTTGAATGTTCCCACCCTTGGCCCGTAATCCTCCGTAGCTGTAGCAAAATTGACATCTCAGGTGCGGAAGAGCAGAAAGCTGAAACGGTTGTAGTGTATCCCTATACCAGTGTACCCTCTATCTAGATCATTCAATTTGTGTCAAGATTCGTGCTATCCACAAGTGTCACAGGCACGGAAAAGCCGAAAGCTGAAACAACTCCTCAGCTAAAACTTTGTAGATCAACTATACACAAGTGTCCCTCATTGTATAAAATATATATTTTATGAAACATACATTTGTCAAATTTCAAATTCCGAATGAATTGTACCAATTTTAAAAAATTATGTTGTGCTAAAAAACCCGAAACCTTTCTGCACATGATAGTACTTGTGTGATGCTTGATCTCCAAAGTTTCGAGTTTACATGTTCTTCTATTTGAGAAAAACAAAAAAGATACTTTTTCTTGGATCAACTTTTTTTGCGAGAAACTTCTGATCTACTCCTCTTCAATCATGACAGTACAAAGAACAACAAAGCTAATAAAAATTACAACCATGTCCGTGGACCATCTAACGACGACTACAAGCACTGGAGCGAGCCGATGGCGCGCCACCGTCATTCTCCTCCCTCACCAGAGCTGGGCAGACCTTGTTGTAGTACATAATCGGAAAATCGTCGTGCTAAGACCCCATAGGACCAGCGCACTAGAGTAGCAACCATCGTCGATGAAGAAAGTCGTAGATCAGAAGGATCAAACCTATAAACACCCAAATGAAGACGAACAAGGATCCAAACAGATCCACCGAAGACCAGCAGCGACTGAATCCCTTCCATGATCACCTTTTCTTGCTGATTTCTGATTTAAAATTTCTAGGATTGTACCTACCTATTAGCTCCAGGCTGTAATAGCCAGAGGGGAAGTGACATGTGACAAAAAAAACTTGGGTCGCCTGAGGAACAGACACTCCATGTTTTGCATTGTCATAGGCCAATCCTCTATCTAGTTGGCTGTACAATATATATCTATTTATATTTATACCAAATAATAACTCAAAAAAGTCCTTCTGTTTATGTGAATTAACCTGTACTGCACATTTAAGTCATACTTTTTTTAAAAAAAGGAGGAAGACCCCCGGCCTCTGCATCTGGGCGATGCATGCAGCCACTTTAAGTCACAATAGAACCCTTTTTTTTCATTTTCTCAGAAAACTCCTGACGTTTCAGGTTTCAGGTAATCAATCCACAGTTTATCTAAAACAAAAGTATCAATATCTTATAGGCCATAACTCCAATTTTCACATGTTATATATGAAAGTTGATTAGAAAAAAATATGTAGAATCTAAATATAATGTTATTTTTAGTTGTAAATATTTTTAAAATATTATTTTTGGTGCAAATTTAATAGATAGTGCTTGGTCCATTTTTCTTTCGTACCAGCTGTGATCTGAATTGCAAATAAACACCCATTAAACCAGATTGAGAAAAATAATATCAATAACCAAGCATGCACACCGCTGAAAAACCTCGCGGGGAAAAACAAAATATTCCATGCGCGCACGAGAGAGAGGAAGGGAGAGAGAGACGTCTTAGAATTGACGCGTTTTTATAGTGTGAGCACTGAGACCACCGTCGGCAACACAAATGTATGTTATATGAAAATAAAGGACGTGCATCGATTAGGATCTTGAGTTATGTTCATTGGGTTAAAAGTATGTGTTCTTTTCTCTCCTATTGCTACACGCGGGCTCTTTTGCTAGTGTATGCAAATGGAATCGCGCTTGGGTGATAAGCGACCAGATCCGGTTTGGCCGCCGATTGAATCTGAGTCTATCACTGATTTACTAGTCCCTAGATTTGTCGTGTATCGAGCTAAAACTCACAAGAAGCCAACTAATTCATCGGTTAAGGCAAGCATCCAGGCGACCATCAAACATGCAAGTGGTAAGCGGCTAAGCGCCACGCCTTCGCCTCCGTGCCCATCGAGATCTGTCCGCCGGACGGTGCTATAAACAGACCTGCCGGCCACAAGCTTCACAAGACAACAGTGCACTGCACAGCTAGCAAATATTTGCCCTCTAGCATTCCAGCCATGAAGAGAATCGTCGCCCACATCCTGCTGGTGATGTCGCTCGGGGCGGCCCTCGTCATCGCCGGCCGCCCCGCCGGTACCTCCGGCGACGTGGCCGCCATTCGCCTTCCGAGCGACGGCCAAGGTGAGACCCTCAGATCAGATCGATATACACACGACTGAGTATGAGAGTATAATTTACACAGTTCGTACGTACCCTCCATTGATCTCTTGACCATGTGGTACAGGTCTTGGTTCCATGAAGAAGGTCCTCGAGGAGGGCGAGAGGCCGTGGGCATGCTGCGACCACACCCAGTGCCTGAGGGTGCTCCCGAGAGCCTGCCTCTGCCACGACACGGTGGCGCAGTGCGCCAGCGCGTGCCAGCACTGCGACGAGGTCAGCCATGGCCGCTACGTTTGCCTGGATTTGTACGAAGGTTGGCCCGGCCCAAAGTGCACGCACGAGGTGGACGTCGCCGCCGTCGGCAACTAGCTACCATAGCTAGCTACCATGGCACGTACGCGTACGTTTCGGCGTGTTGCCCTCTCTGTTGCCTTGTTGCTCCATGACCCACAGAGTAGTCCCAGTGCCTATCTATGTACCAGTTCAATTTCAACTCGCTTATCATGTGTAACAATAAAAAGGACGCGACTAGCAGGCAAACGTTTGCCCGCTAGCACCCCCTGGCAGCCTCCCATATTAGGTATGTTCTGGCCCCCCTGTCTAGATTTGGAAAGTGAATGGTCCCCGTCTCCTACGTCCTCCGTCCGCCCTAGCAAGAGGATTTCTCTGGACGTGTCATCCCACAACTTACCCCACACCCATCTTCTGCTTCTTTTCCACCACGCAAAGGGACACAGAGGAACAGTGTATCCTTCCCCCTTTTATCACCGGCCTCCACCCAAAGGTCCCTGCAATGGAGATCTTGGAAACTGAAAAGGGATCTACGGATCTAAAGACAAAAGGAATAGATAATAAAAAGTGAACCAGGGTGTAGAAGAGGAAAGAGAGAGAAGGTTTGATTTTTCCTGAATTTGTTCATCCTGATTACTCCAGTGTTTGCCCCTCATTTCTTCCATTTGCATGAGCAGCTAGTATTGATTTGTACTGGAAAGAATTAGTGAGCAACTATAGAGGTTTTTTAAGCAAATCAAGTATTGACAATAAGCAAATCATGTCAGTACAAGAAAACCGTTTCATTTTTCTTTCTCAAACTACTGGTTGTTGTACATCGAGAGAAACCCATTGATGCTTTTCAATTTCATAGGTTGCTTTTTGTACTTGGAATGTGTTGAAAAAACAAAAAAGAGCAGCAAAGTTCTAGGGTTTGTTTAAGCAAAATTAATGTTGCCAGTAAGCAACTCCTGTGTGTTTGCGCGTGCTAGAACTTGATATGTACGGGAAAAAAGTGTTAGCAACTATTAGCGGGTTTTTAAGCAAATCAAATAGTGATAATAAGCAAGTCATGTCAGTACATGAAAACTGTTTCGTTTTCATTTCCAACTATTGGATGTTGTACTTCCAGAGAAACCCCTTGATGTTTTTCTTAGGCTGTTTTTTGTACTAGAAGTGTGTTGCACAAACAAAAAAGAGCAACAACTTATGGTTTATTTAAGCAAAATCAGTGTTGCTAGTAAGCAATTCATGTGTGCTCGTGCGTGCTAGAACTTGATGTGAAGGGGGGAAGTGTGACGCTGTGAGCAACTATTGGGGCACTTATAAGCGAATATGAAATGGGTGGGAGAAAGCAAAATCACAAAAGCTTGTTCATTTTTAGTTTGCTTTTATACAAAAATGATTCTGCCTGGAGAACAAATGGCAACAACTTTGATGGGTTTGTTTAAGAAAATCCAGCGCTATCATTAAGCAATTTGTGATATGATGTCATTAACTAACCAACCAGGCCCTTTATATTTAGTTGTATTGTAATCACCTGAAAAAAAAACAATTGTAGGCAAGTTCAAATGCAAAATCGGGTAATCAAAAAACACTTGATCTCACTAGATAGTAAGGACCTAAGCTCCGGAACAGGATGTTGTGTGTCAGGTAATTCACACATTCAGATTCATTCAAAGTCACAGAGTTTGCCTAAAACACATCAGGCAAGTCGCATACTTAACACTAGCAAGACACATTGAAATGTCAAGCAAGTCCTACTCAAATGTCAAACAAACCATGTGGTGTTTTAAAAGGGGAAATGAAAAGGAGCTTACCTACAACTAGTGTTGTTGTGACTTGCTAGTGTTGAGTATATTACTTGCTTGACATTTGAATGTGACTTGCTTGTTATACATGTGTGATTTGCCTCACACACAACACCATCCCCCTCCCCCCTAGGTCTGTAGCTAACATTTGTATGTGACCTATCATTTGTGTTTAACTTGCTTGTTTTGTGTGTTAATTTCCTGGTCTATTAGTGTGTACTTTCCTAACCCCCGGTTTTTAGACCAAGTGTGTTGTGTTTGTGAACTTTGATATATGTGTGTGAGGTGCCTGAAAAAACAAAGCATGTGGATGTTTAAACAAGGGGGGAAAGGAGCTTACCCGGAGCTTGCTGTACTCTCCATTTGTTTCTTGCTCTTCAATGGCAGGACATGAATCATGGTCGGCAGATGAATTATGGTCAGGAGCAGCCACATGTTGTTCTCTCCAATTACATGTTTTTGCTGTCCCTGCCATTTTACCCACTAAAAAGGTAAAAACATCACCATAAATGTGTATTCAAGTGGCTTGCATGAAATTTCTACGACACTATATAAAAAGAGCTAGCAAGTTTTGAACCATATGATGAAAATGTGAAGGAAAAGTAAAACATGAGCAAAGTACATTGTGTTAACAGAGGCAACTACCTACAGAGTGTTGGGCAAGTTTTGGCAAAACTCAAAGCCACCTAAGTAACAAAACCAATAAAAGCAAATTGTGAACCATGACAAGCAACTAAGTAACTAACATTATGCAAGTTTAGAATTGTTCATTATTTGAAGTATTTTACCCAGACACAAAAAGGCTCAATCTCCACCCGACATCAAAAACTGCTGCGCATTGTCCGCATAAAACATACAATGATAATGTGTTGTCTCATTCAATGATAATATGTTGTCACATTCAAAATTCAAGTATAAAATTACCCCCTAGATTATGCTGAAGTGTGAAGGAAAATAAAGGAGAGCAAGGTATTGAGGCAACTTCCTATAGTGTTAGGCATCTTTTCACGAAACTAAAAGCCACTAGGATTGAGTTTCATACAATCTGGTGCTTGTATGAAATCTTCCAGGGCACTGACTGAAAATAACTAGCACCGGAACTATATCAGGCACCCTAAGTAGCAAAACTAACACCCATTTAGGAAAATTCTGAACCATATCAGACAACTAAATAACAACCGGTAGGCAAGTTTTGTTACTTAGGATCAACAGCTACACGCAAAAAACTCAAAACCTTGGGCAATTTGCGCAAGCATCTCTAGCAACTAACTATCATGTGCTGGGCAAGTTTTGGACACTTACGGCTCAAATCATCAATGGTTCAAGCCACACATCACCACACGCAAACCACCCTCACGCTCAAAATCATCGATTCACCCAAAAATCTGAGACCACACCCCCCCCCCTTCAACCTCCCTTTCCTGCTTCTATAAGGTAGAACCATAGATTTGAGTGGGAAAACACATTCTTAGGGGGGCAATTCTGAGATAGTTGTCGGTGATTCGTGGCCCAATTCATTGACCACTAGCAACAACGCTTTATCGGTTCTAGCTCTTCCCCGCTAAGTGGTCGCGGCGCACAGATGACGCTCCCCCCAAGCTCTCGCTCCCGCTTTGCTTACTGGTTGCTGACACTCTAACACCTCTCTCCTCCCTCCACTTGCTGGTTGCCGCAAATCATATGCCAAAAATTGTAGGCATGTTCCTGACAATATTAGGCAAGTTAGTGTAGAATCACTGGATAGAAGAAAGCATATTTCTTAGCTAGAACTGAATACCCAAAAATGTTATAGATTGTAGGCAAATCATATGCCATAATGTTGAGGATGCAGCAGAGACAAAAAACTACAGTCAGTACTTAAAAATCTACTATAATCAATCCTTTATGCTTTGTAGTATATCAATTTTGAAAATGCAAAATATTGTAACTACTACAACACCAATCCGGTTACAACTTGGCCGCTTGCACTGAATTCAGTCCCTCCCCTCCCTCTTACTATCCAAACGCTGACAGAGGCAGATCGCTATTGTTCTTCCTGAGAGTGCAAACCATAGAAATGATCACGTTCTCAAGATGGTCGCTGCTTCACCTTTCCATGGCCCATCCAATGGAGACGAGCACATTTTATCTAGTACAACAAGGTACAACAACACATCATGCCATCAGTGCAGCACTATCATATGCACATGCTACTAATTTCCACAAGCAGGCAAAGTTGTGCTCTGATCTAAGAAAATTGCATACTATATCCTAGCAAATCAGGTTTTGTTTAGAAAAAGGATTAAAAGGTAGCAACTCATACTGGGTTATTAGACAATTTCCATAGATTCTACAAGCAACACATTAGCTTTCTTGCCAAAGAAAATAGTGGATACAAACTGCCTGACGACCCATTGAGCAAGCATTAAAACAACCCAAAGCTACAATGCACCTCAATAGAATCATTACCCATAAGGGGAGCACAATTGCAGAATAGGAAGGAGAGAAAGAAACCACTTCTTCAAATTGCAGCCATCACCAGCAACAGTTCAAGAGAAAAGGCACCAGCACCATCATCCACCTTCTACTTCGATGCAATTTTTCTTCTCTAGTTCAAGCTAAAGCCAGCACCTGTACACGATCACGAGTAGAAGTTCAGACATCGGAGCTGGGGTAGCTGTAGGGTGCAGCAGCAGATGGGAGTAGGGAGAAGGAGGTGCACCGGCAGGAGGTCGAGGCCATCCCGGGTGCGGCCAGCGGCGAGATGCGGGAGAGGAAGAGACCCGCTGCGACGTTGTCGGGGCGAGCGACCCTGAATGAGGAGCATGGGGGCAGTGCACACTCGCCTTCCTCGTGGAGATGGGTGCGCCCTCGCCTTCCGAGGATGCGAAGGCCGCCCACACGAATATGGCCTTGTCGCGGGAGGACGGAGGAGCTCGCCGGAGTCGAGCATCGCGGCGACCGCCGAGACGACGACGGCGGAGTGCGACGCCGTCAGGAACCCGACGGATTCCGCGAGCGAGTCCAGTGCCGCGGCGCGGGAGACGGCCGAACAAAGATGGAGGCGGGGGAGCAGGCTGTCGGATCTGTCACCTTGGCCCCCGACGTCGGCTGGGTAGACGAGCAGGCGCTCGTGGAGTGCGGCGCGGCCGGCGCCGCGGATCGACGAACACAGCGGTGGATTTGGGAGAAGAAACTGTCGTGTGCTTGTGGTGGATGGGGGCGTGGGTTTGGGTGAGGCCCACTGCGCTGTCTGTCGTCTCCTTCGCTCCGTAAGGCTGGTCATAGTGGAGAGTAACTTAGACTAGTAACATATATATGTTACTAGTCTATGTTACTACCTTCATAGTGGGTAGTGTCATAGGTGTGGTAACATAGTTGCCTTCATTTATTACTTTATAGACTCATTATGCATTGGAAACCGCTATGTGATGGTAACATATTATGTTACTCTATTTGCCTCTCTCCTCATTAACTACTTGCCACATCATCAATTTTGCTTATGTGGCATCTATGTTACTACCTATGTTACTCCCACTATGACCAGCCTAAACCAACGGTGAAAGACCTGGCGATTGGGATCCTGATCAGACGGCTCGAAAGGGTGAGTGCTCGATCACGTCAACGAGCACGCATGCACTTTTTAGCATTTGGGTAATAAAAATAAGTGTGCATGCCGTGCCGATCGATCAAAAGTGCCAAGTGCAAGATACCTTTGTTGAACTTTGATTTGATGTGCACAAACAAAAAGATTTTCTACAGCCAATCACACGTTTGAGTCCTCCAAAATTGTGTTATGTTCATCCGGCCTATCACTAATTCACTAGTGTTAAAGTCCTTGGCTATGTGCATCCTAACTATGAAGAGGCCGGGTGTTGTTCATCATGATCTGTATCTTTTTCATGCTACGTTTTGAGTTAATAAAAGCGCTTTTTATCATGAAAAAAACTCGTGTTGAGTCCTCCAAAATTAAAGATACTTTTGGATTTTGAAACCTTCTCAATATGTATAAATTAAACACGTGTCCCAAAATCTATGTTGGTTTTTAACATGTTTCATATTCTAATTTACAATACTATGTGAGATGACTTTGAAGATTTGCGAAAAAGTCTTACATACCAAAAGGAACATGTACTGTTCGACAAATTTAGAGTATTCGAATAGGTTGCACGGGAGCACGGCTGGCAATGTGTGATGGCGTCACTCTTGCCGGCGTTGTGTTTCTCCGTTTGTATTGTGTTTGCCTGGCCCTTGGCGTTTTTATGACATCTCATTTTTAAACCTAGTTTAAATACGTGTGGTGTGTCCTTTGTAAAGGTCTTTGTCTGGTTTTCTCAAATAAACATAGCAGTTTCAGCCATCGGCTTTTTTTCTTTTGGAATTTAATCTTGGCAGCTCTCTTGCTAATGTTTTTCTTTCAAAAAATGTTCTGAAGATTTGTGAAAAAAGTCTTACACACCACAAATTTGAAGAACTCAAATGGTTGCGCGTAAATTTACTTGGGCCCAAACGCGTTTCTGAGAAATATATTGTTCCAGTCTGATCTCAAAGTGACTTGGTACGTTTCAACCAAGTTTGCTGTGAAACATTTGCACATAAATTGATGTGGTGCACTTATTTTCGTAAAGCAAGTGGACTTATAAACCAAAAAGAGAAAGTACAGTATCATATTTCCTTTCTTAGAGTATTGTCTTCGTTGGCTAATCCACCAGTGAGTCCATTCTTATCCAAATGGAATCGCCGTGTGGACATCGATGATGTCACCAGATCCGTTTTTGCCGCCGACCGACTCCGAGTCTTTGACTGATTTATAGGTTAATTACAGTGTTAGATGCCCTTCCAAAGGAAAAGTATAAAATGTGTAGTTGCGAGTGATGCATCGGGTTAAACTTGCGAGTGATGCATCGGGTTAAACATCTCAAGTAGTATGCTAACCCGTTAGTGAAGGCAAGCATGCACGACCATAATCTATTTACGCGTGCAGGCCACATGATGGTTTCATGTCCCCAACGCGTGCACACGGATTTGTGAATCCCTCGACGCGTGTGCACCATTTTGAAAGTACCTAAGGACATCTTCAACCCTGGCCCTTAAACTCCCGTATCTGTTCAGACTCAGGGCCCACACTCCGCATGCCATTCAACGATGTCTTGTATCAGCCTGTGTGTCAGTCCGGATTTTGTTTTCCTGTAAACCGAAAACAAACCAGGGGAGCAAGACTGCGGAAACGAGCCATCTCAGATTCTGACACCCCGGTCACCCAAAACTGATGCGGAGCGAGCGCATTTGAAACTGGTCGCGCTGCTTTCATGTAAAAAAAACACATTTCTCAACCCGTTTCTCTACCATCCCGCCGCTTGGCACTAAGGCGTGCCCGTGCACCATATACTTGCAGGAGTATGAAGCTGGTGTTATGATTCTGGTACAATAGATTGTACCCAACGGCAATCAAGACGACACCCTTCTTTGCTCTCTATGAACATCAACCATGATACTTTGGTATCTCGGATATACATCGGTCCTTCTGGTGGCGGTATACCTTGACCGTAGTGCTAAGCCAACATTTTAACAGAGTAGTTAATTTCTTGGGTTATATGTGATGACCCACAAGTGTAGGGGATCTATCGTAGTCTTTTTGATAAGTAAGAGTGTCGAACCCAACGAGGAGCAGAAGAAAATGACAAGCGGTTTTTAGTAAGATACTGCAAGCACTGAAATTATCGGTAACAGATAGTTTTGTGATAAGGTAATTTGTAACGGGTAATATGTAATAAAAGTAAATAAGGTGCAGCAAGATGGCCCAATTCTTTTTGTAGCAAAGGACAAGCCTGGACAAGTTCTTATATGAAGAAAAGTGCTCCCGAGGACACATGGGAATTATCGTCAAGCTAGTGTTCATCACGCTCATATGATTCGCGTTCGTTACTTTGATAATTTGCTATGTGGGTGGACCGGTGCTTGGGTACTGCCCTTTCTTGGACAAGCATCCCACTTATGATTAACCCCTATTGCAAGCATCCACAACTACAAAAGAAGTATTAAGGTAAACCTAATCATAGCATGAACCATGTGGATCCAAATCAGCCCCTTACGAAGCAACTCATAAATTAGGGTTTAAGCTTCTGTCACTCTAGCAACCCATCATCTACTTATTACTTCCCAATGCCTTCCTCTAGGCCCAAATAATGGTGAAGTGTCATGTAGTCGACGTTCACATAACACCACTAGAAGAGAGACAACATAAATCTCATCAAAACATCGAACGAATATCAAATTCACATGACTACTTATAGCAAGACTTCTCTCATGTCCTCAGGAACAAACGTAACTACTCACAAATCATATTCATGTTCATAATCAGAGGGGTATTAATATGCATTAATGATCTGAACATATGATCTTCCACCGAATAAACCAACTAGCATCAACTACAAGGAGTAATCAACACTACTAGCAACCCATAGGTACCAATCTGAGGTTTTGGGACAAAGATTTGATATAAGAGATGAACTAGGGTTTGAAAGGAGATGGTGCTGGTGAAGATGTTGATGGAGATTGACCCCCTCCCACTGAGAGGATCGATGGTGATGACGATGATGATGATTTTCCCCTCCGGAGGGATGTTCCCACGGCAGAACAGCTCCGCCGGAGCCCTAGATTGCTTCCGCCAAGGTTCCGCCTCGTGGTGGCGGTGTATCGTCCTGAAAGCTTGCTTATGGTTATTTCCAGGTTAAAAGACTTCATATAGCAGAAGATGGGCACCGGAGGCCTGCCAGGTGGCCGACGAGACAGGAGGGGTGCGCCCAGGGGGTAGGGCGCGCCCGCCACCCTCGTGGCCAGGGTGTGGGCCCCCTCTGGTTGATTCTTTCCCGAGTATTTTTTTAATTCCAAAAGTAACTTCCATGGAGTTTCAGGACTTTTGGAGTTGTGCAGAATAGATCTCTAATATTTTCTCCTTTTCCAGCCCAGAATTCCAGCTGCCGCCATTCTCCCTCTTCATGTAAACCTTATAAAATAAGAGAGAGTATGCGTTAGTATTGTGACATAATGTGTAATAACAACCCATAATGAAATAAATATCGATATAAAAGCATGATGCAAAATGAACGTATCAACTCCCCCAAGCTTAGACCTCGCTTGTCCTCAAGCGGAAGCCGATAACGCAAAATATGTCCACATGTTTAAAGATAGAGGTGTCGATAAAACAAAATACGAACATGAGGGCATCATGATCATTCTTATAGCAGCAACACACACACACACACAAACACACACACACACACACACACACACACATATATATATATATATATAGGGTGGGTCTATTATGATAACACCCCTTAGAGTCTTATTCTGCACACCACTTTCCCTTATTCTGCTAACAGTACCGACCCGTAGCTACAAACTAAATGGACCGCACTGCACCGGGCGAATAAAACCCCACCCCACCTTAAAACACTTCCCACGACCTCCATCGCTCCCCTCCCAGCCCAGCCGCCTCCCTCCCTCCTCGCGCCGTCTGACCTCCCTCCCAACCTTCTCCGACGCGGCACCCCACCACCCTCCCAACCTTCTCCGGCGTGGCGCCCCACCTCCCTCCCAACCTTCTC
>NC_041385.1:23889947-23910779 GCF_002162155.2 Triticum dicoccoides
TCAATCTTCTCCAGCGCGGCGCCCCACCTCCCTCCCAACCTTCTCCGGCGCGGTGCCCCACCTCCCTCCCAACCTTCTCCGGCGCGGTGCCCCATCACCTCCACGGCCACCTGCATCGCTGGATGGGTCACCTCCAACCCCAATGGCAGCAGCTGCCCATCCCGTGTGTTCCTCTTCGTGGATCTGGATCCAGGCGAGGAGGTCACCCTCTCCTGCAGACCACACCGCCCCCAACCGGCGCCCCGCTGGTCCACTCGCGCCCCACCACCTCTCGGCCTCAGGCACCGCAGGCCCGGCACCAGATCGGGCCGCGTCTGACCAATCGTCGCCGGATCCGCCGCGACAAGGCCCACGCGACGACCGCCACACGCGTACACCTACTTCCGAGGCGGGGCGATGGCTAGAGGTGGTCGCTAGATCAAGGTGAAGTCGCCAACCCTCCGTCCCTCCTCTGCAGCAACGAAACCAGGGATGGCCAGCAAGATAGCGATGGCTCCCTGGGTCAACGTTGTTCTGCCACTGCAGCGTGCAGTGCGCACCTAGCGACAACGCAGTTTGTTGCCTGTCGTGCCGCCGTCAAGAACGGTGCAGTCCACGCCACCGGAGGTCGCCCCCAGTCCATGTTTCTTGTGCGTGCAGCTCGCAGCCCGCCGACGTGCAGTGCGGTAATGTGTGCTTGCTCTATCCCCAGCCCCAGTTCGGTGATGTGGGGTCCCTGTTCCTGGATCTGTGCCGCTCCAGCACTCACTCGGCTGGTGTTCCTCGCGCTCACGGTCACGCCCCTGTTAGCACGAGCTGCAACGTGTATGGGGAGGAGGCCACAAGTAGCAGGCAGAGTGCTGATGTTGTTTTAATTCAGTTCCATTGTTTTGCTGGAGCTTTGTTGTTGTTAAAGAAATCCACTGTAGTCATCAACCATAGCTCGGGAAAAACATTAACATTTACTATGCAACAAAAGTTTTCTCGTTCACTTTCCTTGTGATTCACTGCAAAATGTCTTTTTTAATGCATCTCACTGTGTTGGCATGTGCAGTAGAAAAAATAAACAAAAAAATGATACATTCCACTTACCTTGTCCTTGCAGTACATACTCGTCGATAAAAAAAGTATGCGATAAAAAAAGCAAAAATAAGATGCAAAATTATGCAATCCACTCGCTCAGTCCTCGAGGTTCACTGGTCCGGTCTTTTGAAGCTCACTTTGCTCTCTCACGAAGTTCGCCATAAAACTCCTTCATCGTTCACTTGGTGATATGAAACAAAAACACCTCGGAAAACAGCTCACTTCTCATTAGATGTCGTTCACTTGCTCAATCCCTGTGGTCCACTCGCCCGGTCTACGCACGTACAAAAATATTAAGTTTGGGAAAAGCTAAAGAGGTTCACTTTCGTTAGTGTCGCGACCCGTTTACGGTAGTCTCAATGTTCACTTTTCATAGTATTGCGGTTTACCAACGCTCGACATGAAGTGCACTCCACTTCGTTTGGAAAATTTACGTCCCACAACAAAAACCATGCAGTGCACTTGCCCATCTAATGAAGTGCGGTATTTTATCTGAAACAGTGCGTTCTTCTTTCCCCGTCCGAGAAAAAATACGCCTAAACAAAAAGAAACCATGCAGTGCACTTGCGCATCTAATAAAGTGCGGTATTTTGTCTGAAGCAGTGCATTCTTCTTTCCTCGTCCGAGAAAAATACGTCTAAATAAAAAGAAACCATGTAGTGCACTTGCCCATCTAATGAAGTGCGGTATTTTGTCTGAAGCAGTGCGTTCTTCTGTCCGATGCAGTACATGCGACGATTTTGGTGTCGTGAAAAAACAGTGTCCGCTTTTCACTAATTTTAAAACTGCTCTTAAACCGTAACGAATTAGAGAGAGTGATCTACATGAAAAAGTTGCGTGTCGTCGATATCTTTCAAAAGGCGTATGATTTGAATTATTCCGACCAGACGTCCGTAAAAAATTTGCGAAAAAACAGCCGCTGCCTCTCGAAGTTAGCCGCACGATTTTCAAAATTAACTAAAAACCGTAAGGAATTTTAAAACCATTTCAACATATGAAAGTTGCGTCTCGTTCGTAGCTTTCCAACGGCGTATCACACGCCTCATTTTGACAAACGGTTCAAAAACTAGAGCGAAAACAGTACCGAAAATTTGAAAAAATTTGAAAAACAGAATTCCGCGATTTAGTAAATTTGAAATTGCTCTTAAACCGTAATGAATTAGAGAAAGATTTATATATGAAAAAGATGCGCCTCGATGATATCTATCCAACGGCGTATCATTTGCTTCAATCCGACAAACGGTTTAGAAAAAAACGTGAAAAAACGCTCGCTGCTACTCGTCATCGGCCGCACTATTTTCAAAACTGCTCTTAAACCGTGTGGAATCTCGAAAAGTGTTCAACATGTCGAAGTTGCGCCTAATCCATAGCTTTTCAATGGTATATTACACGTCTCATTCTGATAAACGTTTAAAAAATTAGAGCGAAAACAGTACCGAAAAAACACCATGTGCAGTTTTTTCGACACGAAGTTCACTAGTCTCTATTGCAGTGCTCGTCGTCAAAATGATGCAGTGCGCTTTTGTTGAGCGTGCAGTACCGAAGTGGTGTGCAGAATATGTATATATATAGATACATATATATATATATATATATATATACATATATATATATATATATATTTGTCATATGATTTATTATGCTCAAGTAATAATCTATCCACAATGTCAAGTATGAATCAGAAACTTCACTGAGGACTAACAAACTATGCTCTCGGTCGTTGAAGTAATTGCAATTTATCATAACATTGAAAAGAGTCAATATAAGAGCTTTTCAGCAAGTCCACATACTCAACTATGATTTAGTCTTTCACAATTGCTAATACTCACGCAATACTTATGGGTATGAAGTTTTAATCGGACACAGAGAAAGATATAGGGGCTTATAGTGTTGCCTCTCAACCTTTTACCTCAAGGGTAATGTCAACAATAATAGTTCATGCTAACTTATATCGAATTGGATATATATATCAGGATCTTTCCAACACAAGGTTCTTGCCAAAGGATAAAATATAAAAAGGAAAGGTGAATATCACCATGACTCTAGCATCAAGTATAAGACAAGAATAAAAGAAAGGCCCTTCGCAGAGGGAAGCAAAGGTTATGATGTGCTTTTATGGTTGGATGCGCGAAATCTTAATGCAAAAGAACGACACTTTATATTGCCACTTGTGATATGGACATTTATTATGCAGTATGTCGCTTTTATTGCTTTCATATCACAAGATCGCATAAAGCTTATTTTCTCCACACAAATAAGTCATACATATTCAGAGAGCAATTTTTATTGCATACAACAATGACAACTTACTTGAAGGATCTTACTCAATCTATAGGTAGGTATGGTGGACTCTCGTGGCAAAACTGGGTTTAAGGATATTCGGAAGCACAAGTAGTATCTCTACTTGGTGCAAAGAGAATGGCTAGCATGAGGGAGAAAGGCAAGCTCAACATGTTGGATGATCCATGACAATATACTTTATTTCAGATATAAGAGAACATAACCCATTACGTTGTCTTCCTTGTCCAATATCAACTCTTTAGCATGTCATATTTTAATGAGTGCTCACAATCATAAAAATCTCCAAGATAGTATATTTATATGTGAAAACCTCTCTTTATTACTTCCTATTAATTGCAACAATGACCAAAACTATGTTTGTCAACTCTTAACATTTTTTATTCAGCATACTCTTTATATGTGAAGTCATTATTCTTCATAAGATCAGTATGATCTCTTTTATTTCTTTCTATTCTTTCTTTTATCCCCTCAAAATCATAGCAAGATAGCCAAGCCCTTAACTCAACACTAATATTTACTATATATAGCTCGCGGACTCCATTACATAGAGGAATCATAAAGAAAAACTCAAAACTAGATCATTCTAAAACTTTATTGTATTAGATCAAGATATTACCAAAAGGATCAAACTAAAAAACGGTAAAGATAGGAGTGTGATGGTGATACGATACCGGGGCAACTCCCCCAAGCTTGGAAGTTGCCAAGGGGAGTGCCCATACCCATGTGTTTATGTCTCCTTCTTCGGAGGTGGTGATGAAAGAGTTGTTGATGATGTAGGCTTGTCGTCCATCTTCCAAGGCATAGGCTCACCATCATAGAAGGATGATCAAGCCTCTGGGATCCTCAAATCTGTAGCCAAACTCATCCTCTTGAATCTATATTCATACTCACAGTTTTGGTTTTGCAGGTCACAGATCTAGGCTTGGAGGTGCTCGATTTTCTCATGAAGCTTGAAGATGGTCTCCCCAATGTTCTTGGTATCCAGCTTGTGGTTATTGGTGAACTCCGCGATCATCATGTGGTTGGCGTTGAGTCCACGTTCCACCATCCCTTGGAACTTGAAAACTTGTCGTTCCATTGCTTCGAGTCTTGTCTCCACGCTTCCGGTCCTCCTTGGTCCCTCAATATCGCGGATGTGCAGCACCCCCTCACGAATCTCAATGGTTTGAGGGTGTTGCAGCACCTCCGCGAGGTAGGGGTTGATGACCTTCTCGAAAAACATGTCCTTGGGGGCGCTTGAAGACATCATGGTGATCTAGATCTGTCAGAAAAACAGCTCGAAACAAAAACAGAGGATTTTGTCGTGGTACGGTGGTCAAAAACCTTCGGGAGATTATATAATGAATTTTTACCGACCAAGAGAAGTATCACACAAGAAAACGGAGTCCGGAGAGCACACGAGGTGCCCACGAGGCAGGGGGGCATGCCCTCCACCCTCGTGGACGCCTCGTGTTCCTCCTGGACTACTTCTTATTTTCCTATTTTCTTAAATATTCCAAAACGGATAAAAATTGCCATTAGAACTGTTTTGGAGTCGGTTTACTTGCTATACCACATACCTATTCCTTTTCGGAGTCTGAAACATTTTGGAAAGTGTCCCTTATGTATTCCTCCAGGGTTACAGTTTCTATCACATTGGTTTCAACATTTATGGGATTACCTGAGATATAATGTTTGATCCTTTGACCGTTCATCACCTTTGGACTTGTGCCTTCGAAGTTGTTGATTTTTATGGCACCAGAACTACAGACCTCCTCGATAACATAAGGGCCTTCCCATTTAGAGAGAAGTTTTCCTGCAAAAAAAATCTTAAACGAGAGTTGTATAGCATAACATAATGACCTACATTAAACTCACGCTTTTGTATCCTTTTGTCATGCCATCTTTTAACTTTTTCTTTAAACAGTATGGCATTCTTATAGGCTTGAGTTCTTCATTCATCAAGTGAGCTAATGTCAAATAACCTCTTCTCACCGGCATGTTTTAAATCATAATTGATCTCTTTAATGGCCCAATATGCCTTATGTTCTATTTCGAGAGGTAAGTGACATGCTTTTCCATAAGCCATTTTATACAGAGACATACCCATAGGATTTTTATATGTAGTTATATAGGCCCATAATGCATCATCAAGTTTCTTGGACCAATTCTTCCTAGATATATTAACAGTCTTTTGCAAAATTAATTTAAGCTCTCTGTTACTCAGTTCTATTTGGCTACTAGACTGTGGGTGATATGGAGATGCAATTCGATGATTAACATCATACTTAGAAAACATTTTACGAAAAGCACCATTAATAAAATGCAAACCACCATTAGACACTAGGTATCTAGGGTCTCCAAACCTCGGAAAAATAACTTCTTTTAAGCATCTTAATAGATGTGTTATGATCAGCACTACTAGTTGGAATAGCTTCTACCCACTTAGTAACGTAATCAACAGCAACTAAAATATGTGTATACCCATTAGAGGAAGGAAACGGTCCCATATAATCAAAGCCCCAAACATCAAATGGTTCAATAACAAGTGAATAATTCATAGGAATTTCTTGATGTCTACTAATATTACCAATTCTTTGACATTCATCACAAGACAAGACAAACTTACGGGCATCCTTGAAGAGAGTAGGCCAATAAAAACCAGGTTGCAATACCTTATGTGCAGTTCTATCTCCAGCGTGGTGTCCTCCATAAGCTTCGGTGTGACACTTGCGTAGGATCTATTCCTGTTCATTCTCAGGTACACAACGTCTAATAACACCATCTACTCCTTCTTTATAAAGGTGTGTGTCATCCCAGAAGTAATGTCTTAAATCATAGAAAAACCTTTTTTTGCTGATATGTGAAACTAGGTGGTATAAATTTAGCAATAATGTAATTAGCATAATTAGCATACCATGGAGCTGTACGAGAAGCATTTATGACAGCTAATTGTTCATCAAGAAAGCTATCATCAATAGGTACTGGGTCATCAAGAACATTCTCTAACCTAGACAAGTTGTCTGCAACTGGGTTCTCAGCTCCCTTTCTATCAATAATATGCAAATCAAATTCTTGTGGTAAGAGAACCCATCTAATAAGTCTAGGTTTAGCATCTTTCTTTTCCCTAAGATATTGAATAGCAGCATGATCAGTGTGAACAGTTACTTTAGAGTCAACAATATAAGGTCTAAACTTATCACAAGCAAATACAACTGCTAAAAATTCCTTTTCAGTAGTAGCATAATTTCTCTGGGCACTGTCTAGAGTTTTACTAGCATATTGAATACCATTCAATTTCTTATCAACTCTTTGTCCTAGAACAGCACCTACAACATAATCACTAGCATTGCATATAATTTCATATGGTAAATCCAATCAGGTGGCTGAACAATAGGTGCAGAAATCAAAGCTTACTTAAGTATTTCAAATGCTTCTACACAATCATCATCGAAGACAAAAGGAATATCTTTTTGTAAGAGATTAGTCAGAGGCCTAGAAATTTTAGAGAAGTCCTTAATAAACCTCCTATAAAAACTGGCATGACCAAGGAAGCTTCTTATACCTTTAATGTCCTTGGGACACGACATCTTTTCAATAGCATCAACTTTAGCTTTGTCAACTTCAATACCTCTTTCAGACATTTTATGCCCCAAGACAACACTACTAGGAAAACCCTTACCAGTAGCGCTAGTTTTTTGGCTATTAGTAGCACTGGCAGGCGCGCTACTGCTACGGCGCTACAGCTATTTTTTTAGCAGTAGCGCTTGTTTGAACCAGCACTGCTGCTATCTATATCTAGTAGTAGCATCTGTCCATCGCTACTGCTAATACTAGTAGCGTGGCCCAACAACCAACGCTAATGGTATGGCAGCGCTGCTACTACTCCAATACCCCACGCTACTTCTAGTATTTTTTTATGTTGTTGTATTCGTATTTTTACATGTTTTATACAATTACAACATACACATACACTGACACTATATGAAAAAGGAATGTATCATCATCATCATCGAAGTGGTACAACATAGTCTCAACACAAATGATGTCGATCTCATCATCATCTCGAAATAGCGATACAAGTTAATGATCACATGTCTCTTACATTGTCACGTAGACACATGTTTCATCATCTACCTAAACTATGACATATGAGATAAGAGTGATCACCATGATCAAAAGCGGTATTATGTAGTAGTTTTTGAAGCGGCGATGGTTCTGAATCCCCTGTTGTGCCATGAATCTCAAGTAACTAGTTCCGGCTTCCGCTCTGCTATCAAACCCTTTCTGGCTTCCACCGGAGAAGACAGAGACCTCGGCCTGACACTCTGGCCACTCATCATACAAACCGGAACATGCCCTACATACATGTCATACCACTTCCTCGCCATCGTTGATCTATATACCTGTCAGAGATGCACACACACACACACACACACACAGATATATATATATATCATGAAGCGAATTGAAGAAAACAGTTGTGAAATAGAAGCGACATATGTAGTAAAGATAGTTAATAAATTTCATCATACCGAAAGTAATTAACTAGAGTGTGGCACCATACATCTAATAGTTTCGTTGTACTGAGACATTCGAAGTTTTGTCATGCAGAGAAAGTAACAAGTAACTAAAGAGACATGTTGTTTTTAAGCATTCCAGTCTTTCCATCTGTCCATATCCGGGAGGACGTACCAAAGCTTAGTGAAAGGCGTCATGTCCTGACGTTGTAGGACAATGCGGGTTCGGACGTCAGCTCGCGATATTTGGCCACCGTAGAACATCCCATTCTCTTCGAGGACATATTTCATGATGATGGACGCAATTTCCTGCTGGATCCGATAGAAATCATTTCGAAATCGATTATCCGGCACGGCTCCAAAGGCTTCGGCCCATCTATGGATATGGGTATCGGTTGAAGATTTCATGCAAAGTGATTGCACATCCCTTATGTACTCCATCATTAGATGGATGATGTAGAATCCATCGTTCTCACTTATTGCCGGTTACTGAATGCAACAGAAGTCAGTCTTGTGGCTGAAACAGACACCGGCCTTATTTGTTTTCTTCTTTGGATGTAGCCACCCCGCATGCTGAAGCCCATCATAGCTCTGTCCAGAACATACTTTATGTGTGTGTAATCTTTCTTCTGTATGTTCTTCGACGGGTCCAAATATAGAGTGTGGGAGTAACGAAGGTAAAGAACGATGAGAACGACACGACACCCCCCGCTGCGCAAAATACACGATCAAGTTAGCCTCCATGCGTGCAAAGTAACTATTGAAATGCACGAAAGGATGTATGTGTTATAGTGCTATCCATGGATGACTTACCCGGGATGATAAGGTAGGAGAATCGTTTATTTGTCCTTATCGCTGACCAAGAATTCTTCGATGTACTGACTCACATATTGAAGGTTGGCATCATTGATTAACAAGAATCCCTCATGCATGTAGTATGGGTCCGCGACCGCAAGACCGGTGACTTGCTCTCTCCTGACGATGTAGTTCATGTGTAGCGCATACAGGAGGACGAACGTAAAATCGAGTGTCCTCATTTGAAACATCTGGAAGATGTAATCAAACCTCAGGAAGAAGAGGTCCGCGGGGCATGTGTGGACGTACATCTTGAAATCTCAGCACATGAACCGTATAAAGTGGGTATCGTGGATCATCCGAGGCGAGGAGGCTTCTCTCTATCGAAAGCACATGGTCATGGAGTCTCATGAGATCCCCTGTTGTGGCAGCTAGTGTATTCGCCGGTACCATTGGCTCTCCCGCAACATGGATTAATGGCGCATGTTTCATCGGTACACTGTCAACCTTGGTCGAAGGCAGCTGGCTGCTAGAACCAACATTGCCAGCTTTATTGGATTTTCTCATCGTCGGTCTCTTCCTCTGCTTCTTCTTAGTGGGATGAGGTGTTGGTGGGTCTATCAGACCCTCCCTGAGCACCACCCCTAGTGTTGCCGGGCTCAGCATTGGACGACTCTGGCTAAGTAGTATAGCTTGGGTGGAACCATCATCTGGAGGCGTGTCCTGTGAGGATTGCATGAACAAAGACTTCTTGCACTCCCGAGGACGCTTCGATCTGGTACATGCATCTCATACTCATATGGTTGACTCAGTGTTACTTCCATGTCATATCCGGTATTGATATACTGGAGAGGGTCCTCGGCCTCCTCCATGTCATCATCCATATCCTCTTCCATGGGGCAGATGGCATCATTTGCCGGAACGGTTGGCCCTCCTTCCTTGTCTCTCTCGATCTCAGCAAGCAGCACAGACGATGGTTGTACTTGTGTAGGAGGGGTTATGGTCATACCTACCTGAGGTCCCGTTGGTGTGCTCCCGGCCACCTCGACATGAAGAAGATTTTTCGGCCACAGGATCGGCCAATTTTTGCATTGGCCAAGCTGCGTGGGGGTCTCGTCATCCTATCCATCGGTTTGTATCGGAAGAGGGAAACCCTCGTGGCCCGCTTTCACACTCGCCACGGAGAACCTTAAGGCGTTATCAGGCATCTGCCGGTGGTGGAACAATTGATCCTTGGGCTTCACTATAGTACCCTTCCCCACATCCACCGACCCACCCTTCATGTGGTAAAGGAGGGTGCACGGAGTGGAGTCGGCCTACAAAGACATATATGTGCAGCGTCAGAGATCCAAAAAGAACGGCAACTGAAGATTAATTAATTAGTTGAGTTGATGAAGGTGCGACGGCCCAACGTTCAAGCCAGAGATGGAGCTAGGGCTGCTGTGACAGCTGGGTGCAGGAGCAGGTGCTGGAGGAGGTGCGGGTGCGGGTGCAGGTGCGGTAGTCATACTAGGTACGGGTATGGGTCCGGTGTTCATTGAGTTGCTCCCGGTGAATGGGCATGGGAAAATCACTTGGTGGCACGTTTGGGTTTTGTTGCGCCCATGTGACCACAGTGGGAATCAAGCTTGTAAAGGCAGCTGCCATATCATGTCTACAGGCAGCCATTATCTCAGCTTTTGCTTTCTCCATCGCCCGCGCCACCTTCTCATCGATAGTCACTTGACTGAACTTCTTTCTCTGTCTTTTGGCCTCGGGGTCCTTGCTATAATAGTACTTTCACGTGGCGCCATCCCCGGCGCCGTGCACATGTCCATATTGCGGCCGCTGGCCGGGCGGCTGTCCCATCATTATGTTCATGGCACGGTTGAAAGGAGTGTCCCACTTGTACTTCACCGACGACTGAGTCGACTGAGTCGATGAGTCGCTCTTGGCCGCAAGCTTGTGTTGCTCTCTCTGCAAAATTGATCGTGAATCATTTATGAATGCGACTAGAATGTAGTAGACTTCGTTGATCAGAACCTAATATGTAAGGTGGTAAAAGGATAACTACCAGTATTCTCATGAATTTCCTAGTCGGCCCGTCACTGAAAAAAAATCTTTTTCTTGGGGTCCCACGAGAATCGGACCCTGATGAAGTCGTGCTCCTGCTGGTCGGTGAACTCAGCCAATGGGTCTGGGATCCCCTGACGTTTACGTTCTGCGTCCTCCTTAGCCCACGCGGGCCTCTTTACCGTATAACCACGACTTCCAAGGCGGTAGTACCCCATGTTCTTTGCCTGCAGCTGCTGGCCTCTCTCCGACCTGGCCTTGGCAGCTTCTTCATTGCAAGTCTCCTTGAACTTTTCAAAGTCCTCTATCGTAATTTTCAGATTGTCTACAACAATCTTGGGTAGGTTTCATGGTCTACTTGAATCACCTTTTTCACCCTAGTTTTACAAGCGCTCAATGCCTTGCTAAACTTCCCTAGGGCTTTGTTGTTGATTTTTTTTCATCGCATCATCATCCCACGGGTCGACATCGTCATTCCGACAGGGGAATAGGAATCTTGCGTGCAACCTAGTTAGGAGCAGCTTCTTCAAATGTTCATTCTTCTGTATTTTTGTGGTGTTGATGTTAGCGGTATCCCATAGGATGCATACTAGTTGGTTGCCGTAACACGCTGCCACTTCTCGCGGTTCTATTGGCTCGAACTCGCTAGGGTGCACCGCCGTGACAACCAGTCTTCCAGTGCCGAGCTCATTTGGGCGTCGTGTCCTCTTTTCCTTCTTTCCCTCGCTGGCTTGGGAGGTCCCACCTTTCGCGTTGTAGTTAGCAACATCATCAGTGCCAGTCTTAGTGCCGGTGTCATTGGTGGCATCAGTGTCGGCGCCGGCGCCACCACCGTCTTCCTCCGTCATGACAAGGGGGTCCTGACACCCAGCTTGCTGTCTCTCCTGATCCGCCAGAAAGTCGAGGTAGGCGTGTGCTTGACCTAATTGGAACTGAGAACCTCCGGCCTCATCGGTGTCCGTCATGTTTCCTAGGGTTCAATGTCATAGTCGTTTAATTATCGAGCTTAATATAATAAAGTGAATAATGACAAAAAATGACCTTTGTTTGGCCGGAAATGTCGTTTCATTCCCGTCACGACAAATCTCGAGCACTCGATATGTCCAACTTCCTAGCACAAGTCATGCCGAAATTCACGAAAAATTTCGGCATAACCTTTGCTAGAAAGTGCACATATAGAGCGCTTGAAATTTGCTGGAATGGAAATGAATCAACATTTCCGGCAAAACATAGGTCACTTAGCAATCTGTTTCCCTGCAACTGACAATAAGCACTATGTGCTGAAGTGATGTGTGTCATCACATGAATGTCAAGTGGATTCACATTACCAGAGGTGTGCAACAATGATCAAGTCTCACAACATCAAGTGCACTTTAGTTTAGGCAATAGAAGAACTTTTTAAAATCCTCAATTGGCCCTAACTAAAGAACAACAGGAAAGGAGGGGGTGGCTCACCGCGCGTCGGGGTCAGGGTCACCGGGGCTGAGGGGGTGGCTTCGGGGTCGCCGGGGCAGAGGGGGTCCTTCTCCTCCTCGTTGATCTGCAGAGAGACCAAATTTACTATATCAACAAACTAAACACTAATTTTCATTTACTCTAGCAACAAAATAAAAAACAAGCATATTAACATGCATATCCTTCCAAGAAACATATGGGTACTTTCATTTTTCTCAAAATCAGAGACAATACATGCCTGAACTCTTAGACAATATTCAGCTGATAATGGGCAATATAAGTCGCTTTTTGCACCCAAAAAAATGCACTAGCTATTGAGCATGCAGCTAGCTCTTCAGCTCTGGACACACACTCGTGAGCTAGTGTTTGTTTACAGTTCAGTTCATAGTACAAGGTTTATTCCTTGCATTATTATTGCCAAGTGAAGAAACATCAGAAAAAGCAGAGTTCAAGTCTTACACCTACTGTGGTCATCCCATTTTTAGTGACTGAACCTGGCTGTGAGGCAAAACACCCACCAATTGCATGATCGACATTCAGTGTTATACTCCGATCGAATGCGAAATGCACATTTCACACTGTTTCAGGTTGGCCTAGGTAGCTACTGGATATATTTAGAGGCAAACTGCAAGTTCCTGACAAACCAACCATGGGGTCATTTGATCAAATCAAAACTCTTTTTTAGACAAGAAAACAACTGCACCAACAAACATGAATTTACTAGTGCTACATTATTGTAGTCAACCATGTTAAATTCATAATGCCAGCAATCCTGGCTTGCTCAAACCTCAGCTCGCATCGATCACAAGCCATTGGATCAAATCAAACCTCTTCTGTAGACAAGAAAACAACTGCACAAACATACATGAACTTACTAGTGCAGTCCTTCCTTACTTGCTTACTACTACATCAAGTAAGAACATTCGAACAATAGGGAGGGGAGGAAAAGGCACCTGTCCACGAAGTGCTCGCTAGCGTTGTTGGGCGTCGCCGGCTGCTTCACGGAGGGAGGCGCTGAGGGGTCAGGGTCGGTGGCCGGCGTCGGGGTCTCCGGGGCTGAGGGGTCGGGGTCGCTGAGCCTTGTTGATCTGCAGAGATATACTGGAGCGGGAGGGGGTCAGAGAGAGAGAGAGAGAAAGAGAGAGAGAGAGACGGGGCTGAGGGGTCGGAGAGGAAGGAAGAGGGGGCGGGGGCCATACCAGAGCGGGAAGGGGTCGGTGGCGGGTGTTAGGGTCGGGGCAGAGGTCGAGTCCGGCATCGGCGGCGGCATGGGTGGTGCGACGTCGACGGCGGCGTTGGCGGCCGCGTGGGTGGTGCGGCATCGGCGGCGGGCGTGGGCGGTACGGCGTCGGCGGTGGCGTAAGAGAAAAGGGGATCGACAAGCGGCGCGAGTGAGAGACAGGAAAGAGGGGAGCTAGTGGACTGGTGTTGTAGGCAGCTTAGCTATAGGGCGTGTTGGCAAAACGTGCTATAGCTAAGTTAGCTATAGCGCTGGCCTAGCAAAAATGCGCTACTGCTAACTTTTTTTTCTTTTTTTCTTTTTATTTTTCTTAGCTATAGCGCTGTCCAGGATAAAACGCCCTACTGCTAACGTTTTTTCTATATTTTTTCTTTTTTTTTTCTTAGCTATAGCACTGCCCAGGGCAAAACGCGCTACTGCTATTTTTTTCTTTTTTTCTTTTTCTTTTTTTTCTTAGCTATAGCGTTGCCCAGGCCAAAACGTGCTACTACTAACTTTCTTTTTTTATTTATTTTTCTTTATTTTTTTATTTTTCTTGCATTTCATTTTCCACAACTTATTAGTTCCTTTTTTCTTTTTCTTTTCATTTCATTTTGCAAAACTTACTTTCTTTTTCTTTTTCTTTTTCTTTCATTTGCACTTTTATTTTTCTTATCTTTCTTTTGCAATTTCCTTCCTTTAATTTGGTCTGTCATTTGAGCAATACGACTGTTACCCTCCGGATAATAATTAGTATAATATATCTTACATCATTTGACCGCTATCGACGGTATACAAAATAGCTAGACACAGACAAGCTTTGGGGATTAGTTTGTCAGCTTGGGCGAAGACGACGCTTCAGACTGATCTTGTTCCCTCTTTTGTTCGTTGTCGAATAATTGAGCCCACGGTCGTGACTTTTCCTTCTCCAGGGATTACGATCTTTCGTAGGTAATGTAGTCTTCATTCTTCTTTTGACGTATGTTTCATCGTCATCAGCATCATCTTCCCTCATCGGATCACCGTACTGGTCATAGTCTTCCTCGTTGGCGACTCCATCCATTCCGGCGATGCTCCTTTTGCTTCTCCTCATGACAACACGGCTGGGATTGATCGGATCAGTTATGAAGAAACATTGTGTCACGTGTTTAGCGTGTACCCATGGATCATTTTTGGCGATGGCATTGACGGTACCGCTATCGGAGTCGGGTATACAGATGGTAGTGAAATGTCAGTTTTCTCTATGTACATTCTTAGCCCATCTGACTCGGAACATCGTTGCGCTATGCAATCCAGAGTAGTTAAGATCCCATATCTCTTCGACCCTTCCGTAATATCTTTAAATTACATTCCCGGTCATGGCTTCCATCATCACCCCTGAGTTTTGGTCATCACTGTTTATATCTTTCTTCACCGTGTAGAACGTGTATCCGTTGATATCATATGCTTGATAAGTCGCGAGGTTGGTCGAGGGTCCATGTGCTAAGGCGTATATGAGTGTTCTGTTCGGACAACCCTCTTCCGAGGGATTAGCCAGAACTCGCTCTTTGAACCAACGCACAAAAGTGGAGTTGTGTTCTCTAATAACTCCAGCGTCCGTCCTGTGCACCCCACGATCACGATACATCTAGGTGTTGTAGAACTACTAAGTTTGCCCTATCAAGGTTGTTTTGTCGGCCCGAGCGTAACACATTCACATCCCTATGACCGTTGGTGTGACCTTCGCCTTCGAGCCTTCCACAGTGGTTGTTGACGGGCAAACCAACAACAGGGTCTCCGGTGCCTACTAGATAACTCTCACAGAAAGAGATGCACTCTTTGGTCAGATATCCCTAGGCAATGCTTCCATCTGGACGGGACATGTTACGAACAAATCCTTTGATGACCCCATTCATCCTCTCGAACAGCATCATGCTATGCAGGAATGTCGGCCCTAGGTCGATGATGTCGCCCGCGATGTGGACACATATATGCACAATGACATCAAAGAACGCGCGCGGGAAGTACATCTCTAGCTCATTCAGTATGACAACGATCTCTTCCTATAGCCTATGGAGTTGCTTCACACTGATCGACTTTCGAGAGATAGCATCAAGAAAGTGGCATAGGTCAGTAAGCGTCTCACGCACATGTGTGTCCATAATCCCTCTGAGTGCAACCGGGAGTAACTGCGTCATCATCACATGACAGTCGTGAGACTTCATCCCACTGAACCTTTTTTTCTTAGTGTCCAGGTATCTGCTTATCTTCCCATAGTATCCGGAACTAACTTTGATTCCGACACGGCACTTGAACAATTGATCGACCTCCTTCGGATCTAAGGTGAAGCAAGAGGGGGGCAATATTGTTCTTCCTTTTTGTTTACTTTTTTGCCCCTATCTTCCTTCTCCGTCTCCGTCTCGGTCTCCTCTGACGACCTTTTACCGGGCATTTGGAGATCTTTCCTGATATTCAAAAATTCCAAGTCTTTTCTTGCCTTTGGCCCATCCTTGGTCCTCTCCGGCATGTTCATCAATGTTCCAAGAAAACTCTCAAGCATATTTTTTGTGATATGCATTTGATCAAGGCTATGAGGCGTGTCGAGTATGGGCCGGTATTCCAAGTCCCAGAAAACAGATCTCGTCTTCCATATCTTCAGCAGGCGCTCCGGCGCCTTTTTATTCGTCTTTCCCGGCGAGGGGCACTCTTACGTGGAGGACCTCGATGCTCAGCCTTACCATTGAATAGACCTCCATGCTTTCTCCATGGGTCATCCTTCTTGAGCCATCTTCGATGCCCCATGTACATGATTTTCGAAGACCCACCATCTTTCGATAGCTGTAGAGAAGTTGTATCATCCATGCACCTCGTGCATCCGCAATATCCGTGGCACACCTGGCCGGAGAGATAGCCGTAACCGAGATAGTCCTGCACCGTCGTGATCAGCGTGAATCTCATGTAGAAATACTCTCCTTTGCTTGCATCCCATGTCTTGGCCGGGGTTTTCCATAAGGTATGTAGATCCTCTTTTAGTAACCCGAGATACAGATTTATATCATTTCCCGGTTGTCTCGGCCCTTGAATAAGCATAGCCATGTGTATGTATTTTTCCTTCATGCACAACCAGGGGGGAGGTTGTATATCCATACAAACACGGGCCATGTGCTATGATTGGTGTTCTGGTTGCCAAATGGATTCATGCCATCACTACTAGCGCCAAGCATGATGTTCCTTGGATCATTTGCGAAAAATTCAAATTCAGCATTTAATGCTCTCCACTGGCTAGCATCTGCGATGTGTCTTAGCTTTGGCTCATCTCCGTCATCTGGCTTCATCCTCTCTGCATGCCAGTGCATAAGCTTTGCTTTCTTAGGATCTACGAAATACCGCTGTAGACGCGGAGTGATCGGAAAGTACCATACATCTTTCTGTGGAGCTTTCTTTCCGGCCTTTTCATATCGTGAAGCATTGCACTTTGGACAGATGGTTTTTTCCGCGTGCTCGTTCCGATATATGATGCAATCATTGATGCATGTGTGATATCTAATATGTGGCAGATCAAGAGGGCACACGATTTTCTTTGCCTCCTCGACACTAGTAGGACACAGGTTTCCCGTGGGAAGAACCTTCTTTAGATACTTCAGAAGCTCATCCAGGCTTGTATCTGTCCATTTGTTTTTTGCCTTCGTCTTTAGAAGTTCTAGTGTGAAACTCAAGCGGATCACCTCGGGATTGCAACCATAATACAAAGGAGTCATCGAGTCTACCTCCAGTTGTGCCAGTTTGGCCTCCTCTCTTGAAGCAGCTCTGTAGCTAGTCGTCTTCTTGCGAAGCAGGTCTCCAACATGTGGGTCCCGCATGGCTGAACTTAGTAGCGACGAAGATGGCGGCGTGTCCGCGTCTTCTTCTCCTTAAACTGCCTCTTCGCCATCGACATTTCCGAGGCCGTCTTCCTCTTCGGGCACATAATCGGTCATCTCTTCGTCTGGTGGCCCCATGTCGTTATTTCCTGCCCCGTCGACGTCATCCTCCTCATCATCATCATCATCATCTTCACTTATCCACCGAGTATGTCCATGCATGAAACCATGCATGAGCAGGTGCGCCTTGAATTTACCACCCTGAAAGGGGTCGAGCCTGACTCTTCCTTTGCATTTCCGACACGGACATAAAACATCCTTCAGTCTTTTTTCATACATGTCATCACTACTAGGGAAAACCTTATACGTTTATCAGTAGCACGGTTTAAAAATGGGCGCTACTGCTAATTAGTAGTAGCGAGGGGTATAAAAACGGTGCTACTACTAAGTTGATAGTAGTAGCGAGGGGTATAAACCCGCGCTGCTACTAGATGGTCTCCAATAATGCCCCAGGGATAGGCCATAGTAGTAGTGAGGGGTACAAAACCGGCGCTACTACTAAGTATATAGTAGTAGCGCAGGTAAGACCCCACGCTACTACTAAGCGTGTCCACCCCGGCCCGATCCACACTCCCAACCCCCAATCTACCCCACCCCACCAACTGTCGTCCCACTCCACCCTCCCCCGTCTAAAAAAATCCACCTTCGATCCAGATCCCCTCCTCCTCCCGTGGCCGCACGGCGCGCCAGTCGCCCTTCTTCCGCGACCTCGCCTCCCCCATCCCCCATGGAGCAGCAGAGGAGGGAGACCAGGCGCCCAGATCCACCCTTCTCCGGCCTGCGCCAACACTGGCCATGGCGCGACCCAGCAGGTGAGGAGGGAGACCAGGAGTGAGGGGGTGACGGCCATGGGCAGCTACAACGCGTTCCTGGCGACCACGCTGCCGCCGGAGCACCGCATCTATGACCCGGACGCGGAGTCGCTGTAGTCGGCCACGACCACGTTCCTCACGACGTTCCTCCGGGGCTTCGCCATCGAGGTGCTGGATGTGTACAGCGGCCCGTCCATGGGTGTCTTCAAGTTCCGGCACTGGGGCTACATGGAGGGCCCGTTCAATGGCCACCCTCCGCACGGCCGCCGCGTCGAGTTCTTTGGCGTCCGTGTCTTCCATGTAAGTTTATTTGACAGTAATTAATGGTGTATTATTGGTTTTGTTCAAAGAAAAGTGACCTGCAACCCTGTGATGATATATAGGTCGATGAAGACACCAAGGTGGAGAAGGCAGAGTTCTTCTACGAGCGTGGCAACTTCCTCACAAGCTTCTTGTCTGCGCCTGCTACTTCTGCTTCTGCTGCATCGGCTTCAGGTGGCCCTGTGATGAGAGGAGACTGAAGCGCGACGGAATCAACAAAACATGCTTGTCACTAGCTAGTATTGTCTTCAGGCTCTCTCTCTCTCGGGAGGACGCCGCCCTTCCTCTGCTCCCTGTCAAAGCAAGCGAGCTATGGATCCACCCCCACAACCACGGCATCGGCACCGGCACCGGAGGCCGTGGAGATGCAGCTCCGTCGTGCAGTCGTCGAGCCAAGGTACTCACTCCCCTCTTCCTTTTGCTTCGCTCATGGGTCATCAAATTTGCTTGCTACAGAAACATTAGAGAGGACAAGTCAATAAAACTGAACCTTTCTTCAGAGACGAGATGAGAGGAGAAAAGTTTGATATTTTCCTGTTATTGGAGACACTAGGAAAATTTGACACTTGCGGAAATGCCAAGCTGATTAGGCATAGGAACCCAATCCATCCTGATTAGGGAGAGCCACTAGTAATTGCAGCAGACTTGACTTTGCACTCGTACGTTCAGTCGAATGAATATATGCATCACTCTTTGGCATGCCAAAACTGAGACGTGCAGATTCATCCATTTCTAAGCATCACCAATCCTGATCAGTTCCTAATGTAGATTTGGAGTTGGACACAGTAGAAACAACACACGCAACTTGACTTGATTCAGTCGGTTAATTTTACTGCTCTAGGTGTATCACGTGCCTTACTTTCTATAGTTGGATCATCACCGACAGTGTATAATTTTTTTGTTCGATTTGGATGCAGCAGTAGCGCTCCGTCGGGGACATCAACATCAGCCTCGACGGTTCGGTCGTCTACTCCTACCACCACGACTCCCCACAAAAGGTCGATCTCTCTCTCTATCTCTCAGCTGTGAGCTAGTTCCTAATACTGTTCCTATTAAGAATCCAATCCATCCTGGGGAGAGCCACTGTAGGTACTACAGCACACCTTCTTTATGGATATTAACATGCCTGTCTGAAAAACATACATAGTAGGTGACACTAGTAACTCAGCAAACTTGACTTTGCACTTGTACGCACAGACAAATGAATTTGCATCATTCATTGTTTGGCATGTCAAAACTGAGACATGCAGATTCATTTGCAAGCATCACTGATGCAGATCGGTTCCTTCTCTGTTTGTTGGAAACTGAGATTTCTTCTCTGTTTGGTTGGTGCAGTGATGAGCGAGCAACTTTGGCAAGCACCAGGCCAACTGGAAGGCAGGCCCCATCACAGCCAAGAGCATGCCGAAGAAGGTGGCGGCGTATGTATGATGCTTGCTTCTTCTAATCTGCCGTCTTATGTCATGCCTGTAGTGTATGGTGGTTGTATATATATGGTGATGATTTTATTTGTTTCTTTCATTTGGATGCAACAGATGTGGTCCATGGATGTTAGAATGAGGAACTGTATGATAGTAGATACGGCAACAGTGTAATAGTATAATCAGGAATAACGACATTTCCATCACTACTGTGTTTTCTTGAACTGTATGCATAAAATGGAATTTGTCGATTTTATTTTTTTTAATTCCTAATTCGTTAGTAGTGGCGTGGGGACAAATTTGCACGCTACTGGTATTTCATTAGTAGTAGCGTGGGTTCATAATAGTAGTAGTGTGGGTGGAAACGCGCGACTACTAACTTTGTTAGTAGTAGCGCGGGTTGAACCCACACTACTACTAACTATTAGCTGTAGCGCGATACTAGTAGCACGGGTTCCTGCGCTGCTAGTAGCCATTTTACCCGCACTGCTAGTAGCCTTTTCCCTAGTAGTGCATCCACAGCGGATTGCCAGTATCTTTCCACCATCCTTCCATTGACCTTCATGATCACTTGTGCGCGGAGCAAATATTATAACTACATATATATGCATGTATGGATCAAATTCATACAAAAATTCGGCATGACCTTCCCTAAACATAGGACATATTGAGTTTGCCCGAAATTCGCCGAAACGGAATTGAATCAACATTTCGGCAAAACATAGGCAGCTCATGTCACTCACATGACACACACAATTCGGTATATTCATATCGCACATAATTTCGGTCCTAATCGCAAACACACATATTTCCATTCTTGCACAACTCTTTTTTTGCTCACCTATTTGTCGAGAGGGATATCGAGCACCTTCTTATAATTAGCCAGTAGCTCTAGATAGTGAGGTACCTACATAATAAATATAGCTCCAACTATCTAGGGAGAGAGAGAGCTATGAGAGGGAGGAGGGAGGGCATTAATGGAGGGGGTGGTGGAGG
>NC_041385.1:23911399-23922535 GCF_002162155.2 Triticum dicoccoides
AGAAGGGGGGAAGGGGCAAAAGAAAGGAAGAGGAAGGAGGGAGGGCATTAATTGAGGGGGTGGTGGAGGGGCAAAGAAGAGAAGGGGAGGAGGGGCAAAAACAAGGAAGAAAAAGGAGGGAGGGCATTAATGGAGGGGGGAGGAGGGGCAGAGAAGAGGGGGAAGCATTGAAGAAAAAGCAAGTGCAAGAGGGAGGGGGGAGAAAGAAAGGGGGAGGAAGAAGAGGGGCGGAAATGTGGCAGATATTGTGGCTGGCGACCATAGCAGTAGCGTGGGGCACCAAAGCGCACTACTCCTATGTGTGCCAGCCAAAATATCTACTGGTACATAACACTAGCTATAGCGCTTGTCCAAAAAACACGCTACTGTAAAAGATTACACATAGAAGAAGTAGAAGTAGCGCTTCTTTGCTGGCTGGCGCTATTGCTATTATATTAACAATAGCGCTAGTTAGGGTACCAACGCTGCTACTATGTTTTGGCCGGGGGGTGTGGTGTGGCTAACTTACCAGTAGCGTGCTCTCTAGAAACCAACGGTGCTGCTAAGTCGTACCAGTAGTGCTATTTGTAACACACGCTACTGGTAATTATCAGTAGCATGGGCGACAAAACACACGCTACTGGTAAACTTCTATGTATAAGCCTTTTCCTAGTAGTGCAATACCTTCATTAACCATAAAGTGACACTTCTCCCAATTCAAGACAAGACTAGTTTCTTCACATCTCTGCAAAACTCGGTCAAGGTTGTTTAAGCAATCATCAAAAGAAGATCCATAAAGGAAGAAGTCATCCATGAAAACCTCAACAATCTTTTCACAGAAGTCAGAGAATATAGCCATCATGCATCTTTGAAAGGTAGCAGGTGCATTACATAAACCAAAAGGCATACGTCTATAAGCAAAAGTACTGAAAGGGCAATTAAAAGTGGTCTTTTCTTGATCCTCTTTTGACACAGGTATTTGAGAGAAATCAGAGTAACCATCTAGAAAGCAAAAATGTGTATGTTTGGATAATCTTTCTACCATTTGATCAATAAAAGGTAAAGGGTAATGATCCTTTTTAGTAGCTTTGTTTAATTTGCCGGAATCAATTATCATCCTATAACCTGTAACAATTCTTTGTGGGATCAATTCATCTTTATCATTAGGAACAACAGTAATACCTCCCTTCTTAGAGACACAATGGACAGGACTTACCCACTGACTATCAGCAACGGGATAAATATACCTGCCTCCAGGAGCTTTAGTATTTCTTTTCTTACCACTTCTTTCATCTTAGGATTTAACCGCCGTTGGTGATCAACAATTGGTTTAGCGTCTTTCTCCAATTTTATTTTGTGTTGGCATAGAGTGGGACTAATGCCCTTAAGATCATCAAGAGTATATCCAATAGCAGCACGGTGCTTCTTCAGAGTTTTCAATAATTTCTCCTCTTCCTGCTCTGAAAGGTTAGCACTAATAATAATAGGATATATCTTCTTTTAATGAAGATAAGAATATTTAAGAGTATTAGGTAGTGGTTTAAGCTCAAACACGGGATCACCCTTGGGTGGTGGAAGATCCCCTAGAATTTCAACAGGCAAGTTGTGTTTCAAAATAGGTCCCTTTTAAAGAATACTTCATCTATCTCTCTTCTTTCATTCATAAACATATCATTTTCATAGTCTACCAAATATTGTTCTAATGGATCATTAGGAGGCACGGCAATAGAAGCAAGACCAATAACTTCATCCTTGTGAGGCAATTCTTTATCATGGGGTTGTCTACAAATTTTAGCAAAATTAAACTCATGAGACATATCACCCAAACTAATCGTAACAATATCCTTTTCGCAATCTATCCTAGCATTAACAGTATTCAAGAAGGGTCTACCAAATATGATGGGACAAAAGCTATCTTGTGGGGAACCAGGAACAAGAAAATTAGCAGGATATTTAACTTTCCCACACAAGACTTCAACATCTCTAACAATCCCAACTGGTGAAATAGTATCTCTATTGGCAAGCTTAATTGTAACAACAATTTCTTCTATCTCAGCAGGTGCAATATCTGCATAATTTCTTTGTATAAGGAATGAGGTATCGCACTTGCACTAGCACCCATATTACATAAGCCATGATAACAATGATCTCCTGTTTTAACAGAAATAACAGGCATGCCTACAACAGGTCTATGTTTATTTTTAGTATCGGTTCTAGCAATTCAAGCAGCTTCATCACAGAAGTAAATAACATGCCCATCAATATTACCAGCCAAGAGATCTTTAACCATAGAAATACTAGGTTCAACTTTAATTTGCTCAGGTGGTGTAGGTGTTCTAGTATTACTCTTACGAACCACAGTTGAATCTTTAACATGATCCTTTATCCTAACAGGAAAAGGTGGTTCCTCAATATAGGTAGTAGGAACAATAGGATCATTATAAGTGATAGTCTTTTCTTCAACTTTAATAGGTGCAACTACTTTTACTTCAATGGGAGGATTATATTTAAACCACTTCTCCTTAGGGAGGTCAACATGAGTAGCAAGTGATTCACAGAAAGAAGCTGCTATCTCAGAGTCAAGTCCATGTTTAGTGCTAAATTCACGAAAAGCATCGGTGTCCATAAAAGATTTAACACAATCAAACTTAGATGTTATACCTGACTCGTTACCTTTGTCGAGATCCCAATCTTTAGAGTTGCGTTTAATTCTTTCCAATAAATCCCATTTGAATTCAATAGTCTTCATCATGAAAGAGCATGTACAAGAAGTATCGAGCATGGAGCGATTATTGAGAGAAAGTCGAGCATACATTTTTTGAATAATAATTTCTCTTGAGAGCTTATGATTGGGGCATGAATATAACATTTAAGCCTCCCCCAAGCTTGAGCGATGCTTTCTCCTTCGCGAGGCCAAAAATTATATATATATATATAATTACGATCACGATGAACAAGATGCATAGGATAAAACTTCTAATGAAATTCCAATTTCAATTGGTTGTAGTTCCATGATCCCATATCATCACATAGCCTAAACCATGTCAATGTCGTCTACTTCAAAGATAAAGGTAAGACCTTCTTCTTGATAACATACTGGGGCATAGCTGCAAGCTTAAATAATCCACAAACATCTTCCACATACACTACTAGGGAAAAGCCTAGCAGTAGAGCAGGTTTTGGGTGTATTAGTAGCGTGGGCACCCGTGCTACTGATACGGCGCCACAGCTAACTTGTAGCAGTAGCGCGTGTATAACCATCGCTACTGCTACTTCTGATAGTAGTAGCGTGGTTGACGCCCGCGCTAGTACTACTTAGTTGTAGCGCGGGTCAAGGCCCCGCGCTACTACTAACTAATTGGGAATTAAAAAAATAAATTCCATCCATGGTTGCTGCTGCTGGGCGTCATCGTCCTCTCCAACCATGGTTGTTGCTGGTCCTGGAGGGGATGAAGTTGTCCATGGTGATGGTGTCTCCCAATCCAACTCGCTCCCACACCTCTCATCTACTGCTGCTACAAAAGAAGAGAAAATTATTTGAATGAGGAAGAGAGGGATAGAGAGGAGTAGGAGGAGGAACTCACTGGTGGCCGTCGAAGTTGGAGCCGACGCTCAAAACCTAGATGAAGCTGCTCGTGCTCGTTTTGCTGCTGCTGCCGCTCCTCCTCCTTGTCGTCCTCCCCCGCATCAAAATCTACAGAGCCCGTCAAACACGCAAGCCAGTCAGCGACCTCGGCACCGAAATAGAGGACGCGATGCACGCATCACATGGTGGGAGATGAGTCTGCGGCGCGCGTCGCTGGAAGCGGTAGCCTCCTCCTCCTGGACATGGCCAGCTCCGCGAAGCCCCCGTTGGCCGCCCTCCGTGCCGGACCCGGCGGCCCCAGCAGCGGCAGCCTCCTCCTCCTGGACATGGCCGTCATCCGCATCGGGAGACGCTGAGGGAGTGGAGGTCATCAAATTTGGGGATGAGTGGGAGGAGAAGGGGAATGGGAGAGAAGGGGGAGAGTGAGGGAGAGAGGAGGGATTCGACCGAGGATATGGGGACTTCTCCTACCTCGTACTTAGTAGTAGCGAGGGGTATAAAACCGCGCTACTACTATCAACTTAGTAGTAGCGCGGGTTTATACCTCTCGCTACTACTGTGGCATGTCCTGGGGGGCACGGTAGAGACCACTTAGTAGTGGCGAGGGTTAAAAACCCGCGCTACTACTATCAACTTGGTAGTAGGGAGGGGTAAAAACACGCGCTACTAGTAAGTAGCAGTAGCGAGGGTTATAAACCCTCGCTACTAGTAAGCGTCTGCCAATAAGCTTTTCCCTAGTAGTGATAGATTAGGTGCAAATCGGGATGCAATGTTCCATCTCCTGTAAAAGGATTAGCTAGCAGTTTCTCTACCATACCCAAAGAAATTTTAAAGCAAACATTTTTAGTAGGTTCAATAGGTTGAGGAGCAACTCTTTGCTCTACTAGTCGGGGTAAAGATACCCCGAACAAGCCCCTCAAAGGATTATGTTCCATAGTAACAAGTGACAGTAAATTTCAGCACACTATATAAATTTTTTCGTTACCAAGTTCCACTTACCAAAGGTGCTTCACTCCCCGGCAACGGTGCCAAAAAAGAGTCTTGATGACCCACAAGTGTAGGGGATCTATCATAGTCCTTTCTATAAGTAGGAGTGTCAAACCCAACAAGGAGCAGAAGGAAATGACAAGCTATTTTCAGTAAGGTTTTCTCTGCACTCACTGAAATTATCGGTAACAGATAGTTTCGTGATAAGGTAATTTGTAACGGGTAACATGTAATGAAAGTAAACAAGGTGCAGCAAGATGGCCCAATCCTTTTGTAGCAAAGGACAAGTCTAGACAAGTTTTTATATGAAGAAAAACGCTCCCGAGGACATATGGGAATTATCGTCAAGCTAGTTTTCATCACGCTCATATGATTCACGTTCGTTACTTTGATAATTTGGTATGTGGGTGGATCGGTGCTTGGGTACTGCTCTTTCTTGGACAAGCATCCCACTTATGATTAACCCCTATTGCAAGCATCCGCAACTACAAAACAAGTATTAAGGTAAACCTAACCATAGCATGAAATATGTGGATCCAAATCAGCCCCTTACGAAGCAACTCATAAACTAGGGTTTAAGCTTCTGTCACTCTAGCAACCCATCATCTACTTATTACTTCCCAATGCCTTCCTCTAGGCCCAAACAATGGTGAAGTGTCATGTAGTCGACGTTCACATAACACCACTATAGGAGAGACAACATACATCTCATCAAAATATCGAACGAATACCAAATTCACATGACTATTTATAGCAAGACTTCTCCCATGTCCTCATGAACAAACGTAACTACTCACAAATCATATTCATGTTCATAATCAGAGGGGTGTTAATATGCATTAAGGATCTGAACATATGATCTTCCACCGAATAAACCAACTAGCATCAACTACAAGGAATAATCAACACTACTAGCAACCCATAGGTACCAATCTGAGATTTTGGGACAAAGATTGGATAGAAGAGATGAACTAGGGTTTGAGAGGAGATGGTGCGGGTGAAGATGTTGATGGAGATTGACCCCCTCCCGCTGAGAGGATCGATGGTGATGACGATGATGATGATTTCCAACTCCCAGAGGGATGTTTCCCCGACAGAACAGCTCCGCCGGAGCCCTAGATTGGTTCCGCCAAGGTTTCGCCTCGTGGCGGCGGTGTTTCATCCCGAAAGCTTGCTTATGGTTTTTTCCAGGGTAAAAGACTTCATATAGCAGAAGATGGGCACCGGAGGCATGCCAGGTGGCCCACGAGACAGGAGGGCGCGCCCAGGGGGTAGGGCGTGCCCCCCACCCTCGTGACCGGGGTGTGGGCCCCCTCTAGTTGATTCTTTTGTCAGTATTTTTTATTAATACCAAAAATAACTTCCATGGAGTTTCAGGACTTTTGGAGTTGTGCAGAATAGGTCTCTAATATTTGCTCCTTTTCCAGCCCAGGATTCCACCTGCCGGCATTCTCCCTCTTCATGTAAACCTTGTAAAATAAGAGAGAATAGGCATAAGTATTGTGACATAATATGTAATAACAACCCATAATGCAATAAATATCGATATAAAAGCATGATGCAAAATGAACGTATCAATATGCACAATGTGGCAATCATTGGAAAGTCGCAGAGTAAACAATTTTTTGTGTTATGTACAAAGTGGTAATAGTGGGAGAGTCACAGAGTAAGTAATTTCTTGTGTTACGTTCTAAGTGGTAAGAGTGTTCTAATTCTCAAAAATTCAATCAACGCCCAAAAATCATGAAACATCGCATGGAGTCATGACATGACCCCTAGAGGCTGTGGTAAAAAATGATAATGTTTCTTGAAAGTTTTCACGCAGACTGCTATAAGGAAAAAACTAAGGTTTCTAGAGGAAACGTGTCAAGTTTCCATGTGAATCGAACGCTACTTTCTTAGTTGACCTTGAAGTTTTTTTCCTAACTCAATGTGGCAGGTAGGGGTTTTGGTTAGAAACCCTTACACTTCGTCCGAGAGTGTTCGATTTATACATAAAGTGCATTAAGTTTTTACCGTAATACTCTCAAACTTTTACCACACTCTATATGGATCTTATGAAGACACCATGCCAATTTTCATCAAGTTCGAAGCTCGTTTGAACCATATACATTTTTAGTGGGCGTTAAATCAGTCAACACTTAGAAAAAAATAAACCAACTAAAAAAGTGCTCACATTTGACATGAGCTTCTAATGGTCTGTGTTAATCATAGAAAAAGTTTGAAGTTGAATTAATTCATAAAAATTAACTTAAGGGCGGAAGGTGGCGGTTTCGGCTCAGAACCTTTACACTTCAATTTTGTGATTTAATCATCGGATCTATTTGTACGTAACAGCCTTCGTAAGAAAAGAATTGGTGACATCAGGAGTGAGGCAATGCTTTGTCTCACGCTGGAAAAGATGACGCAGAAGCTCGAGGGCTTCATGGACAATAAGCAGGAGGCACGTGTCAATCGCCATGACATTAAGGAGGAAAAGAAGGCGGAGAGGGTTGACATCTTCATCGCGGCGAAGGAGAAACAGATCAACCTCGAAAATCAAAAGACAAAGCTCGAAGAGAGGAGGGTTGAGCCGCGGCCGCTTCGAAGGACACCAAAATGTTGGCCATCAAGATGGACGAGTTGGATCCTGATGTGGTAAAGGTCGTGCAAGCCGTCATTGAAAAGATGTTGAAGCACTTGCCGACAGAGGTAGGACAGCCATAGGCATGCAGAGGAGCCAGCGACAAAGTGATGAGGGCGGAGGCACAGACGACTTGTCTTGGTAGGCAAAATTTACACGGTCCGGTACATTTATGATTGGCGCATGTAAAAGCTAATGAACATTCGTTGTCTATTGGTTGTAAAGATTGCATACGGATGCACTTTTATGTGCTGATAACATTTCTATTAATCAATATTTGTATTTCCCTAAATTTGATGTCATTTTTAATTTCATGATAATTTTTTTAAAACTCGTGAATTATCCAAAATTTCATTTTTGAATATAGCTGACCATTTTGAACTTTTTTTACAGACGTAATGAACATTTATATATTTAATGGACACTGCATGATCAATTTATCTAAGAGCATCTCTAGCAGATCCCGTATAAGTGGTCAAACCCTTATAATTTTTGTGTTTTACAGTTTTGGTCGAAAAAAATGTCCAGAACTTGTGAGGCCCCCAACTCGACCGTACACTAATCATACACGCAAATGTGTACGATCAAGATCAGAAACTCGCAGAAAGATATCACAACACAACTCTAGACACAAATTTAAATAATACAAGTTTTATATTACAAGTCATGGGCCTCGAGGGTCTCGAATACAAAAGCTCGATATACAAGAGTCAGCAGAAGTAACAATATCTGAGTACAGACATTAAGTTAAACAAGACTGCCTTAAGAAGGCCAGCACGAAAGCAACAATGATCGAAAAGACAAGGCCTCCTGCCGTGGACCTCCTAACTACTCCTGGTCATCGGCGGTCTCCACATAGTAGTAGGCACCCTCGCGGTAGTAGTAGTAGTTAACGGGGTGACATCTGGCTCCTGGGATCCACCATCTGGTTGCAACAACCGGAAAGAAGAAAGAAGGGAAAAAGGGGTAGCAAAGCAACCGTGAGTACTCATCCAAAGTACTCGCAAGCATCAGATATACTAAGTATGCATCAATGTCAAATGGAAGGGTTGTATCTGTGGACTGAATTGTAGAATGCTAGAATAGAGGAAAGGTCTAGCCTATCGAAGACTAGCATCTTCAAGCAGCTCCAAGCATCTTGCAACATTCAAAAGAGTACAGAATATCATGTTAATTAACAAGCATGCTGTAACATTAACGCCCAGAGATCCTTCCTCGACTCACTACGAGAAATCAATCCCGGAGTCAACATATCCATCACATATCTGAAGTATTCATTTCTAGTTATAATAGATCAGGATACATGCCTGAACGTCTGTTACCATGGACACAGCTATTAGAATAGATAATCTTCCCTGCAGGGATGCACCACATTACCCAACATGCTTGATTACTCTGGTCGAACACACTTTCCTGGGTCAATAGCCGGCCTCGGAAGATAAACACATCGCAGAACTACCTAGGCTCAGCAGAAAGGTCCCCGCCGGTCTACATCTTAACCACTCCGGGGTCTTGGGCCCATCACCCGTTGCACTCCGGGTTGTTGCGAGCAGGGCAGACCCAGGCTCCACCACATTCATGGGTAGTGACGGCCCAGCTGTGCTGCAATTCTGAACTGGACGTCTGACAAAGCTTCAGCTGATACTCGATGTCGAGTGCCCATAATTGTTCCCGTGTGGTGGTTAGTGCGTAAAGGCCAGTGGCCAACTCAGAACAAATACCCAAATTATTAGTGCTTGGGAGCTCGCGTAGACAAGCAGAGGCTCATGATAATGTGACCCGGTCGCCCCGTCTCGAGGAAATACGGCAAGGGCCAGGCACAACCCTCTCTTTCTAGGGCGGTCTACCTGCCCGGCCGTGCCTCGTACTTATCCCGCGGGTGTTCTCCGGGCCTGCCCAACATTCACATCAACTCGCGGGTACCACTCAGGGCCAACACGACTAACCAGAGATTGTCGGGAACTTAGGTCCACCTCTACCGGGATGGTACCGCCTTTCCTTCAGGCCCGTAGTAACAGTGCACATGGGCTACAGGTAAAGGTAATTGTGTGTCTGTAACATCAAGGCGGGAACCCAAGGAATCACCCTCGATGGAATCCACTCGATGTAATCATCAAGCTGAATTTAGGAGGAATCACCCTTGAGGTTCGCACTTGAGTTGTTGCACGATAGAGTCGTATCGGGAGTGGAGAAGGAGGAATCACCCTCGATGACCACGACCGAATAGCTACACTACATAGTTATCACCAGGAGTGTGTTACGAGGTATCACCCTCGACATTCGATAGTAGCTCTGCAGAGTCAAGCAACCAAAGAGGGTGTGATGTGATGTGTCGGGCTCTGGACGTCGATCAACGCTGCTCGAGTCATCGATCATCAAGCCGAGCCAACTGGGACAAGGTGAGGGGTCACAGGTGGATCACTGACCAACCTATACTAAGCAGTTTAGGATAAGCAGGTAAGATACAACAACAGGTTACAAAAGCAGGCTATGCCTCAGAATATGAGCAACCAATAACAATAGCAAAATCTAATGCAAGCATAAGAGAGAATATATTGGGCGATATTGGAATACCCAAGGGGGGTTTGCTTGCCTGGAAGCTCTGTTGAAAAGGAAGAAGAGTGTTGTCGACGCAGTCGATCACAGTGGCATCAGCAGCGGTCTCGGGGTCTAACGAAGAGAAGAGGGAAAATAAATAGTAAATACAAAGCACACAGATGTATGAAATGACTACAGGCAGAGGTAGAGGTGCTCTAACACAGGGTTACACGATACCGGCGAAGGGAGAAAACATCTGGGAATGTTTTTCCGGTGTTTGACATTTTTCGGACAGATGAATGAGAGGGGACGGTTGGCATGTTCGCTATGCTATGGGCACGTGACAACGAACAGAGCGCATATTCAGATTCGCCATATTTTTCTGAGCAACTTTCATGTACAAACATTTTCATCCGAGATACAGTTTATTTTATATTAATTTTCAATGTTTTACTCAATTTCTGAAATTAAATTTATTTGAAAATAAAAGGCTAAAATGCTATGTGCACACAACAAGTGTACACAGCAGAGGCACAAGAGGCTGACAATGGGCCCAATTGACCAGTTGACTGGTCATCTGGGTCCAAGGGACCTACATGTCATTGGATAACCCTAGTTTAAAGAACACATTTAAACTTAACAGGGGTTTAGTTCTGCAATTAGTTTAATGATTTAGTTAATTAACTTATTTATTTATTTATTTTATTGCTTTTATTTCATTTATTTTTACAGAGTGCGGGGCCACTAGGCTGTGACCCAGTCGTACCCCAGCGGCTGGGCACGCTGTAAGCGGCCACGGCCACAAGGCCGCACGGCAGCCATGGTCAAGGGCTTTGCGGGTGGGCGGGCGGTGGCGACAAGGCCAGGGGCAGTGCGGCAGGAGCGGCAACGAGGGCCTGAGCTAGGTGGGCGCATCGACTATAACGACGGATGGTAGTTGGGCGGCCGACACGCGGACATGAGACGGATAATGGGCGGACGTGCGACGCGTCCGTCTCGTTTCCATGTGAATGCAAATCGTGCAAATTTGGTCGAAAATACCTTCACACATATAACAAGCGAGATAGATTTAGATTTGCGTTGGTGCATTGGGCCAGCTTTTTGTCTGTTTCGATCCAAACCTACACGCCCTGACCATGTGTCGGGGTTACCCTAATATTTTAATCAATTCTCGCTTACAAATTGCAAGCAATTCGCGCAGCCATGCGTGGGTGTCATCTCTAGTTTTCAGCTACGACGCCAAGCTAGACCATATATAAATAAAAGATTATTAAAGCGCCTAAGCGGAGGATGTCCATGCCAAGACTTAATAGAGATCAAACGGAGCATGAGTGATAAATTCAGTGATCGAAAAGCATTTTACTCCCCCAAGGGAATCTCCAACGCAGACCCACAAAATGCTCGCAACTGTCCGGACCTACCT
>NC_041385.1:23922952-23932344 GCF_002162155.2 Triticum dicoccoides
ACCAGAATGTTGTCCGAATTCCCACAAACCGGACACAAACGGAGAGGGGCTTCGTGGAAGTCCGAATCGCTGCCACATAGGACTTGGACACCCCCGACCCATTCAAATCCCCTCCCGGTCAATTTTTCTTTCAAACCTCCGTTGCTTTACATTCACACTCTCCTCGTCTGACACCGCCGATGTACCTCTGTGGCCGCCGCCCAGACATCCTCGGATGTCAGCAGCCCCAGCCATGCTCCTGCCTGCCTTGGACAACGCTGTCGTCCACAGTGGATATGTCCATAGACAGGTACCCTCCGCCACCATGCCGATGCCATCCATGGCTGACACCACGCCCAACAAGTGTTCAATCAAATGTCATAGATGCAATTTTCTTGAATTGCTTGTTGTTTTGTAGTGTAAACACGATGGCGGGGTACTCAGTGATGAAGGATGAGTTGTTGTTTGATGCATGCAAAAGTTTGTATCTGGGGATTTTGTGGGCATGGGGCAAGGCGTCTCACTATTTTGACAAAATGTGTGTGCTTTGTTTCTTGAGTAAAAGCACTTTGCATCCTATGACTTGCACATGATACAAGATCGCAATGTGAATTTGCTAGCTCATCGGTGGTAAACCATCTCCAATGCCGTCATGAAGTTCTGCGGTGCAATTGCATGAGCCGAGACAATGTCACCATCAGCTTGTCAACCACAAATATTGTAAGTTTTGCTTCTTATTGCTCTACATGTTCGTCAATTCATTGATTCACTCACTGTTTCATCTTAATAATCATCACGACATATAGCCTGGACGCTATAGTACAGGACCGAGGGCAGGCCCTTTAGGCTTATAAACTATTGGATGAAGCTCAAGGGCAACAATGCGTGCGTGGGGGGCAGGTTGTCCATGCCTAGACCTAATAGAGATCAAATGGAGCTTGAGTGATAAATTCAGTGATCGAGAAGCATTTTACTCCCCTAAGGGAATGTCCATCGCAGACCCGCAAAACACCCGCAACCGTCCGGGCCGACCTGTCCAGACGCAATTTCTCACCCAACGATGTAGCCCATTGGTCCATAGACCAGAACGTTGTCTGAATTCCCATAAACCGGACACAAAAAAAGAGGGGCTTTGCGGAAGTCCGAATCTCCGCCATATAGCACTAGGACACCCCAACCCATTCAAATCCCCTCCCGGTCCATTTTTCTTTCACTCTTCCCATGCTTTACATTCGCACTCTACTCGTCTGACGTAGCCGTTGTACCTCTATGGCCGCCGCCCAGACATCCTGGGATGTCCGCACTCTCCAGCCATGCTCCTGCCCGCCTTGGACTACGCCATCGTCCACCAAGGATCTGTCCATAGGCAGGTATCCGCAGCCACCCTGCCGATGCCATCCATGGCGGACACCACGCCCAACAGGTATTCAATCAAATGCCATACAGGTTTTTTTGTTGAACTTATTGTTGTTTTGTAGTGTAAACACAATGGCGGGGTACTCGGTGATGGAGGATGAGTTGTTGTTTGATCTGTGGAAAAGTTTGTATCCGGGGATTTTGTAGGCATGAGCTAAGGCGGCTCGCTATATTGGCAAAATGTGTATGCTTCATTTCTTGAGTAAAGGCACTGTGCATCCTACGACTTGCACATGATGCATGATCGCAATGTGAAGTTGCTAGCTCATCCACTAGCTTATCCATTTCTTCAATAAACCGTTGGATGAAGCTCAAGGGCAACAATACGCGGGTGGACTTGTGCCGATTTTCTCTCACCTGTCGTTGAATTTGGAATCGATGAATTCGAAAAACTTATTGAATATCCGGTTATCTGGAATGTAATATTTCATTTAAAATATTTTTGTATTGGTAATATTTGCAAGCTATTATGCATTAATTATACTGATTTATATAATTATTTTGGTTGTTGCAAATGGTAGGGGACAAGGTTGGATGGTTGGCTCCTGTCCAATGTCCACGGACCAGACCAGATCAGTCCACGGACAAACAGTTTGACAGTTTTAGGGGACGGTGTTAGAGATATGCTAAGGAAGCATTTTACTCTACGATCGACACATCTTATCTTATTCATGATAGTAACACCATGCAACTAAGTACTAAGTGGTAAAAGAACAACGACGACGAGGACAACACATAGGTACGCAGCTACTCCAGTGCATACAAGACTACGTGACTCGGTACACATACCAGGCCACTGACCGGCCGGACGACTCACTTTATTCGATTCACCATCACCCAGTGCAAGGCTGCATGCCGCATGTAGAGCTCGGCGTGCATGCACATCCTAGCTAGAAACCGCGGTGAGGCTAGATCTCGGTGCACTTGGGCCCGGGCCAGCCGAAGTAGCGGTCGCGGCACACGAAGCGGGAAGCGTCCGACTCGTCCTTGTCGCACTTCTTGCAGGTCTTGGCGCACTTCTTCACCTTGTCGTTGCAGGCGCAGGTCGGCGGGGCAGACCTGGTGCACAGGGTGTCGTCGCAGCACTTCCATGGCCTCGGCTTCTCCTTGCCGACGACGGCGCTCTCCTCGCTAACAACTTCTTCTTCCTCCGCTGCCACCGCGACCGGCGGACCAGAAACTCCCGGACCTGCACGGGCGCACACCGTGAGATATTACTAGCACATACAGATGCCTAGCTAGTCTTCGAGGATGCGTGGTACCAGTACCACTTGGGATGTCGTCGGCGTCGGGGTTGGTGCAGCTGGGCCCGGGCCAGCCGTGGTACCGGTCGTTGCAGATGCGCTTGGAAGGGTCGGACTGGGACGCTTCGCAGCGGGTGCAGGCCTCGTCGCACTGCTCCACCGCGTCCATGCAGCGGCACCGCGGCGGGATGGACCTGCTGCACAACGGGCGGTCGCAGCACTTCCACGGCCTCGTCTTCTCGGCGCCGATCTCCGTAGCCGCCGTCGCTACTTCATCGGCAAGACCTGGATTCATGCACGTATCGCGTTCGTCACTTGCAGCAAAAGCATTTGCTCTCCCTTCACTATTATGGCAGTCAAACAATGGACATATAGTGTATCTAGTCGAATGGCGTGACAGTTACCGTTGCTCGGGAGACGAATGGTGTCCACATGGTCGTCGGCGACGGTAGCCGAGAGGCGCCCGGCGGCGAGGGCCTCGAGTGAAAGCACCAGCAGAACGGCAGCAATGCATCTCTTCATGGCTGCACAGGCAGATCGATCAGCTAGCTTTGGTGAATGAAACTTAGGGGCGCCGGTCCGTATTTATAGCCTCTCTAGCTAGGTTTAGAACATGGATGCTCTTGCCATTGCTGGATCTGGCTGCTGGATGTTTGAGGTCCTGTTGTTCAAATATCTTATTGCATATACTCCCGACAGGGTGCACGCATTTGGGTCATGGCATCACGTGTCATGCACGCATAATGAAGCACGTACGTGGCGGACAGCTTTTGACCCGATGCATACATGCATATAATTAAACTGATGAATTACAGTATTTGCTATACTTTTCGAATCTATCGGAGCTCACTTGTAACTAGGCTTTAGTATATATTAACCCTAATTTAGCAAGTGGCTCAGGGTCGACCGGCGGCAAAAGTGGATCTCGTCCCCGGCGAGCTCTGCTCCATAATCAACTCGGACTGATGTTCGCACTTGCTTAGCTAGGTTGGAGCACCCGTCTACAATTCTACAGTGATGAACAGTGAAAAGTGCATGGTGCACTGCCACGCGTATGGCTTCAGCACTTGCGTTACCCTCAAAACGGTGCACACGCGTGCAAGGGACAATTCCGCGTGCACGCGTTGGGGGCATGCAACCAGCACGTGGCCTGCACGCGTAAATAGATGACGGTCTGTCTTGCATGTATGCTTGCCATAACGCCGGACATGGTGCACGCATTGTGAACCATGGTATCACATGTGTGCACGCACAATTAAGCATACGTGGTGGACTACTTTTGACTCGATGCATGTATGCATGCCTGCATAATTTAGCTGATGCATAATGCGATACTTCCGATTAATCTATCACATATCACTTGTAACTAGGCTTTAGTTAGCCTAAAATTAGCAAGTGGCTTAGGCTGGACCGGCGGCAAAAGTGCATCTGGTCACCGGCGAGCTCGATCCCGTAATCTACTTGGACTAATGTTAGATTCGCATACTACAACTAGCTTCCACACTGCTAGCTCCGTTAGCCTACCAAAACGTCATATATTTCGAAACGAAGGTAGTACACAACAAAACGCATTTTAGTAGTAAACTGGATTCAATTAGTAGATGTACAACTGGGTACTGCAACTTAATCACTTCGTGCAATCGCAGTTATCCGTTCTAAATTGCATGGGGTCAGGTGGGTTACTACGGTACTTTCTGGATCTAGCATGTGAGCTAGCTTGGCTGCTGAAGTGACATTCACTAGTCCGGCCGGGATCTCCCGATTGATGCGAGTGTTTATGCAATATACTGGACGGCTGACTTTATGCAATATACTCATGCAAATACAAGGTGCCCGGCACGCCTTACTCCCAAGACGATCCAAAGCAGCCGAATGGTAGAGAACAGAGTTGAGGAAGGGGGAATGTATCACAAAAACAGTGCGACCAGCTCCCAAATGCGCTCGATCCACATCAGTTTTGGGTGGACCTAGCGTCGAAGTCCGACATGGCTCGTGTCCGAGCTCTCGCTCCCCTGGTTTGTTCCCGGTTTACAGAAAAACGAACAGCCGAACTCGTCCAAGGACTGATATGGGACACCGTTGGAGGGCTTGCGGGGTCCAGACCGCTTGGTTCGAACAGATCGGGAAGTTTGAGGGTCTGCATTGAAGATTCCCTTAGGGCAACTCTAACCGATCCCCTATAATTAAAGGAGGATCGAGTGGTGTAACACCTTAGTAGAGTATTTTTACTCCATTAAGATTTAGCTGGGGGGAGTAATTTTTTGTTTTTTCTAAACTTACGCAGTTATACTTACATTGCAACTACATATTAGCACACATATAGAAACTAAACATAAATACGAATGTTCAAGAAAATCACAAATATAGTTTACAAACCGAATTCAAAGTTTACAAACCAAATTATTTAAATTTGAACACACTCAATGGTCCAAATGTAGCAAATAACATGTGATAGAACAACTAGGAAGCACTATGACGTTGCCAATGATGCTTAATAAGATCTTCTTGGAGTTGAGCATGAACATGTCGGTTATCGATCTTGTGACGTTCTTCAAGGAATGTCAGGATTCTATTTGTATCATACTCTGGCTCAGCCGGAGTCCTGTTGGTGGTATACCGAATGTTCTGAGGGATATCCCTCTCGTCTTCAATGATCATGTTATGCAATATGACACGACAAGTCATGATCTTCCATAGAACCTTGGAGGTCCAATACTCGGTAGGGCCACGAACAATTGCAAAGCGCTTGTGAAGCACACCGAAGGCTCTCTCCGCATCTTTCCTAGTAGCTTTTTGACATTCGGCAAAGTGAATATTTTTGTTACCTTTTCGACGTGGAATTTTTTTGACTAATGTGGCCCAAGGTGGCTAGATGCCATCCCCAAGGTAGTAACCCATCGTATACTTGTGTCCATTGACTGAGTAGTTGCAAGCAGGAGCATCTCCTGTCATAAGCCTAGAAAACAGTGGTGATCTCGACAGCACATTCAAGTCATTAGGAGAGCCAGGTAAACCAAAAAATGAATGCCCTATCTAAAGATCCATCGTTGCAACTTCCTTAAGAATGATCGTTGGACCGTTGCAGTGGCCTTTGTACTAACCCTTCCACCCTACAAGACAATTATTTCATGTCTAGTGCATACAGTCAAGTCATCCAAGCAGTTGTGCCATCCTCTTGCTTCACCCTCTGTCATCAGCCTCTGGGTGTCTTCCTCGTTGGGTGCTCTCTAGTACTCAGGCCCAAAAACATCGATCATTGCTTTAGTGAACCTTTGAACTGCCTCCGAGATTGTGTCTTCACCAATGCGGACATAGTCGTCAATGGCATTAGTCGAACACCCATACGCCAAGCCTCGAACAGTCGCAAAGCACTTCATCAAAGGGCTTGCACTTATCTCTCCACTTGCATTTCTCCGGAGCTTGAACTAGTCATCATACTACTCAACGGCTTTTGCAATGGTCAGAAAAAGACTTGGGTGCATCCAAAAGTGTCGGCGAAAGTACTTCTTTGGATACATTGGCTTTGGATCAAAGTAACCTCTCATGATCTTGGCATGGCCCTCCGCTCTGTCACGGTTAATGTGTATGCCAAACTGCGACCCCGTTGTAGGGAGCGGAATATCATCATTGAAAGTCATGCCTAAAATTATTTCAAAGTCTTCGTCTTCTTCTTCCTCTTCAGCTGACGATGAGTCCCCGAAGACCATCTCGCTCAACCTCTTCACCTACAACTCAAATGACTTACTCAATCCAAACGGCTCGGTTCAAATAGAAATGAACGAAAAAACTCACCTAGGCAATCCGTCAAACACTTCCGATGCGGTGGTGATGGGCCGACCGGTCAGCTATCATCGTTTGGGCCAAACCGGCGGGCGGTGGAGCATGGGAGTGACCTGCAGCAGCACGGAAGCTAGGTCAGCAGAACATCCAAAGAGAAAGCAAATAAGAATCAATCCGACGAATCAGTTAGGGCGATGGCGGCTACGCTTCACCTCGATTCCGACAATGGTGACGGGGGACGGACGGGTTCGACGTCGTGGAGAAGGGTGGCGAGGGCCAAGGGAGGCGACATGGTAGTTGCGGGGAGGGCGGACGGTCGCCAACGAAGAGGCGGTGGCGGGGAAGAGGCGAGAGAGAAGCAAGAGTTTTCCTTGGAGCGGTAGTCGCGCAGTAAATTTAAGGGTTGGAGAGGCGCCAGAGGATAAAGTATCCTCTCTTATTCGGTTTAGGGGATCAGCTAGGTGACAACTAGAGGAGGAAAACTGAAATTATCCTCCTCTAACCTGGATAGAGGATCGGTTAGAGTTGCCCTTACCTACTTTCAAAACGGTGCACACGTGTGGAGGGAATCACGATTCCAGATGCACGCGTTGGGGGCATGAAACCACGTGGCGTGCCCGCGTGCTCGCCTTAACCGATGGATTAGCACACTTCTTGAGAGTGTTTAACCCGATGCATCACTCGCAACTAGACATTTTGTAATTTTTTTTGAAAGGGCAACCAGACACTGTAGTTAACCTATAAAACCAGTCAAAGACTCAGAATCGGTCGGCGGCGAAAACGGATCTGGTCACATCATCGATGTCCACGCAACGATTCCATTTGGATAAGAACGGGCTCACTAATGGAAACAATACTCTGAAACACGAAATTTGGTACTGTACTTTCTCGTTTTGGTTTATAAGGCCACTTGCTTTACGAAAATAATTGCAGTACATCAATTTATGTGCAAATGTTGCACCCAAAACTTGGTTGAAACTGGGTTAAAACGTACCAAGTCGCTTTGAGAACAGACTGGAACACTATATTTCTTCAGAAACATGTTTGGACCGAATTAAATTTACGCGCAACCCATTTGAGTACTTCAAATTTGTGGAACGCTACAGGATCCTTTTGGTATGTAAGACCTTTTCACAATTCATCGGAACGTTTTTTTAAAAGAAAAACATTAGCAGAAGGGCTACTAAGATTCCGTTGCAAAAGAAGAAGCCGACGTGAGATGGCACAAAGAACAAAAAACCTTTACAAAGGACACACCACAGCTATCTAAAGTAGCTCTAAAACATGAGAAAACGCCAAGGGCCAAGCAGACAATACACATGGAGGAACACAACGCAGCCAAAAGCGACGTCATCATATATCGCCAGCCGTGCTCACGTGCAACCCATTCGAATGCTCTAAAATTTTGGAACAGTACATGATCCTTTTGGTATGTCAGAATTTTTCGCATATCTTCAGAAGTCATCACATATAGTATTGTTAATTAGAATATGAAACGTCTTAAAAACTCACATAGATTTTGAGACACATGTTGAATCTATACATATTGAGAAGGTTCCAAAATCAAGAAGTATCTTTCATTTTGGAGGACTCAGCACGAGTTATAGGCCGGATGAGCATAATACAATTGTGCCACATACAGAGTGTACACATTTTTGGAGCACGAGTGTCAGTGAGTACTTTATTTTGAATAGCTCAAAAAATATATTCAAAAGTTTAAAACATGCTGAAAATAAATCCTACATGGTAATATATATATATATATATATATATATATATATATATATATATATATATATATATATATACTACACATCTGTAAATTCTAATGATGAAATAAATTAGCATGTGGACTACATAAAAATGACAAATTCGTGATTTTCAAAACATGATCAGCACATGCACTATTCACCACTAAAGATCCATGCATTTGTCTTTTTTGTGTAGCTCACATGTTAATTTATCTCAGTATCAAATTTTATATGTGTGTAGTATGCATTCATATTACCATGTAGAATTTATTTTTGCATTTCTTGAAACATAAAAAATGTAAAAAAATCAACTATTGAAAATTTAGCTCACTGGCACTCATGTTCCGAAGAGACTTTTGAACTGTTATAGACTAATTTTGTACTTACACTATAAAAAACACAAAATGCTAACTACAACAACTACACGCATGTACTGATATTCTCTCAGTTAGGGCATGCAACTACAATGACACCTAAGACGATTGCCGAGTTAAATGAGAGATAAACAAAAATATAATAATTTGACTTTCCTTATTCTACAAATAATCTCTTAGTAAGGAAGTTAAGCCTTTTGTTGTGTACATGATGCCACATACTTCTCATTTTAATTTTAGTCAGTTCTTATGAAGGACCATGAAAATCTATTGGATTCATTGTATAACTTGTTATTAGAGGCATGAAATGTAAAAGAAAATCATCATATAAATTGTACTTCCATTACACGCAAAGCTCCACCTCACCTCCTGACCAGAGATGCTATACTTACGGACATGTGTGGATTTATTGTTACAGACTGATGTGCCAAATTATGGTTGGAGCTTAGGAGGGAAGGGAGACACCAGTGTAAATCAAGCGGGCATGGATTGGTGTAAGAGGAATCCGGGAAAACCAATACACACTACTGGAAATAGAGAAGCCATTAGTCAGATCTTTGCCGTCCGCTAGCGAACTTCAAAGAAGGTCTTTGTCGTCCGCTTCCATAAAACGGACGACAAAGAAAGAACTGACGGCAAAGACCATATTTGCATCAGCCAATTCTTTGTCGTCCTCTAGTAGACGGCAAAGAGATGGGTGGGGCCCAGTGGAGGTCCAAACCCTGACGGCCCACCAGCCCCACCATTTTGCCATCTGCTAGCGGACGGCAAAGATTTAATTATGTAACGGTCGTTTCCTGCCCCCCCCCTCTCTGTTCTCTTCCTCCCTAACCCCCGAGCCCAATCGC
>NC_041385.1:23932908-23942956 GCF_002162155.2 Triticum dicoccoides
TTTAGATTTGGTTTAGGTTTTTTTTTTCCTTTTTTAACGTTTAGGTTTAGATTTAGTTTAGTTTAGGTTTACTTTAGTTTAAGTTTAGTTTAGATTTATTTTGGTTTAGGTTTAGTTTATGTTTTTTTTAGGTTTAGGTTTATATTTAGTTTGGTTAAGAAGAAAGAAGAAAGATGAAAAAAAAAGTAGAAGAAGAGGAGGAAAAAGAAGAAGAAGAGGAGGAGGAGGAGGAGGAGGAAGAAGAAGAAGAAGAAGAAGAGGTTAGGGGTGCGCCGGCGCCGACGGAACCGGGTTGAGGTTAGGGGTGCGTCGGCGCCGACGGAACCTGGTTGAGGATCGAGTAGCTTCCATCAAACACACTAGTGCCTCATAGCAGCTTTCCGCCAAACGCTAATCACGTTTCCTGCATCAGCAGCGGCCTTCCGCCATCTGCACAGGGATACTGCTATTAGTCGTTCACAAAATAAAGTCAGCCATGCATTAGTTGCATATGAGAGGAGCACCCCTCGTACTACAGTATGGTTGGGCTCAGGATTGAGTGACATTGTAAAGCTTGTTTTTGGCTGATTTGCCTCCTTAAGTAATAGAATCTCCCTTTACCGTAATAGAATCTCCCTTTACCCCGCAAAAAAAAAAAGACAGATGTCCGGATCCCAGCTAAACTCTCCATGTTTCATGTTTGTCTCGGTTTTGGGAAAAAAGTACGTTCGAACCGCGCCGCGTACCGTTACAGATTCACGTTAAACGGCTTTCGCGTTCTGAACGGTTGCGGGAGATTTGCAGCGAAAATTCCCTAAGATACCACCACTATTGACAGCTTTAGGAAAAACATTATGTGAAACCGAAGAAAACTGCACCGTTCATTTATAAAGATTGAACATTGCTACGTTGTCTTATTCATAATTGTGTCCACCACACATATAGACCATCCATTTTTATTTTATTCTTAGACACTGCTGCTGCAGCAGGGTATGAGGACACTCGACGGCGTTGATCGGGTGATCAACGCGCGTGCGCTGCGCATGCTAGTTACCGCCGGCGGCAACAGCCTCTGACGGCGTGCATGCGGGCGGGAAGGGCCCAAAGTAGCTGTCGATGCAGACGCGGCGGGAAGGGCGGGACCTGGACGGCAGGCAGGTCTTGCAGGTCGGAGCACACTTGTCGACCTCGTCCCCGCAGCGGCACGTCGGCGGGTTGGACCTGGTGCAGGTAGGCGAGTCGCAGCACTCCCACGGCCTGCAGATGGGCCCGGGGTCGCCGACGTACTGGTCTTGGCAGACGTGGCGGGACGGGTCAGCCATGGACGGCCCGCAGGACTTGCAGGTGGAGGGGCAGTCGAAGACCTGGTCCATGCAGCTGCAGATCGGCGGGATGGACCTGGTGCACACCGCCTGGTCACAGCACTTCCACGGCCTCTTCTTGGCCGCCGCCATGGCTGCTTCCTCTGCAAGCCCAAGGCCCCAGTTAGCTGTTTATCAGTTTCTTCAGGCACTAGGAGCTAGTAATAATCTGAACTAAGAAAGAAGTTCAGGCGCGGCATGCATCGCCGTTAACGTACCTTGGCCTTGGCTCGGCAGGAGAATGGCGCCCACTTCGTCGGCGGCGGAGGTGCGACCGGCGACGAGGAGCGCTGCCTCCAGTGAAAACATCAGCAGGATGCTAGGAACGATGCATCTCTTCATCTTCATGGCGTGCTTACCGAGCTTGCTTGTGCGTTTGAAGCCATCAGCAGGCAGCAGTATATGTAGCCTCGTGACACCGATGGATGGATCACGTAACGAGTGGACATCGCTGCCTGCGAGCAGATAAGGACACGTGCACATACGCATGGATGATGACTAGACAGATGTACAAAAGTGTACGTGCGATCACGTGACCCACGTTCTTCCTTCATTGCAGCATGGACACCTACCCATAAAATGAATTGCACATGACAACGAAAACGACTGGATCCAATGCACTAATTGCGGGCCCACACCGTACCTCACTTGTGGGCTGGCTAATCGATCGTTCGAAAGGCCGGCCATTCTAGTTCGAGACACAGGCCAGTTTAGTGCAGTAGGCTGGTAGCTGCACCACAGCATCCTAAAGAAACAATTCTGCGCCAAGCTACAATACAAAGTACTGCCTCGGTCTCATAATATAAGAGCTTTATAGGACGGAGGATGTAGTACCGCTAAAAAAAATAAGATCTAAGGTTTGGAACACAAAAATACAGCCTGGTCAAAATTTGAAGAATTTTTACTAAACAATATACATATGATATTAATATATCTTCTGGCGTTTTTTAAAAAATGATTAAAAGTACTTTTCAAACATTTATTTCAAATGGCAAGATGAAGCATGACGGGTCACAGGTTGGTCGTGCGATAGTGCACTGGGAGTCATACCTTCTCATTGTATGTGCTCCGGCAATGCTTCCACATGGCCTAAAGGTTGTTCCGTTGAATTGCCGACCACATGGAAGCTCATGAACTTTTCTTCCAGCAACGGGGGAATGTTGCCGGTATCCTTGATTTCCCCCCTTTGTCAGAAGGTGATCGCAGCAATTTGGATGGTTGCATATTACGCTCCTGCAGATACATTGGATGAGTGTCTTTGAGATGTCCAAATATACAATCATAAAGTGCAGGAAAGTATTCACTAAAACGGTGGCGAGAGTGTTTACAGAGAGCGGTATTTGCCAGCATCCATGTCGGGGAAACGGCAAGGCTTCTATCAACGCATGAAGCAAAAATACCGGTCTAGGATGCTAGTGAGTATTGTCTGTATGCACCGAAGATGGAATAATTTCCCGTGCAACTTGGCATAGCAATTCATGGGCACTGCAATGATCCAATAATTATTTTTGAAGTTGTTGCTTCCGAAGATTTTTCGCTTTGCCATAGCTATTTGGGGTTGCGAGGATCTATCACATCAATGTCTTACAGAGATCTCACGTGTTTTTTAGGCTAGTTGATGGCATTTGTCCACCTTACAACTTTATGTTGAATGGCCATTCCCATTAGTGTGACCAACTCTACTATCTGGCCGATGGCATTTATCCATCTTGGTCAACATTTTTTAATACTTTTGAATACAATTTCTAATCGTAGAACCTCAAAACTTGAGCATTTCGCCAAGGCGCAGGTAGCTCGGAGATAGGACATTGAGAGGGCATTTGAAGTGCTACAAGCAAGGTTTTTAAATTGCATGGGGCCTACACTTTTCTAGAAAAAGGATGTCTTGACAAATATCATGACATGTGTGATCCTACACAACATGCTCATATGGGATGAGAGGAATATTCCAAGACCCATTGACTGCGAAAATATTTGCCAAATCATCGGGGCCTCGCAGGCAAACAAACCGCATTCTCACATTTCTTGAGGTGTACGGGAAAGATTGAAGACTAGGCCTCCCATCACCAGTTGAAGGAGATTCTCATTGGACATCATTGGCATCACCGACGGAGGCGTGGCCGGGGAAGAAGAGGGCTGCCTCAGTGAAAGCATCAACATGATGCTAGGAATGATGCGTGTGTTCATCTTCATGGCTGGCCGCTTGCTGACCTTGCTCGTGCATCCGGCCCGTATATGTAGCCTCGTGACACCGTTCGATCAGCTAACGAGCGAGTGGCACATCTCCATTAACGTCCAGAAGATCGGGACAACAACATGCTGCTCTCTACCAGCTGTGCGGCTAGATCTTTTCTTTTGGTCATGCATGTTCAGAAGCGAGGAGGCAATTGCTCATGCGGGGCTGATCAATGACGGCAGGTACAAAAATGGATACAATGAGCTGTGCCTGACCAATGAAACGGCAGGTGCTGAACCTAAAATGAACTATCTCGTGGCTCAAGGGTCAAGCAGGCACTGCCTAGAAGCTGGACCACAGTAACATCAGCAAAATAGTGTAATACTGTCCACAGCACACCTCTAAATTTATAATAAATAAACCTTAGTATGAGCAATGGAATTATCAATTACATGCATGGAATTTTCGCGGATGTGTCTGCTCTGAACGCCTATTTGCCCGTGCATGCATTTTTGTCTCCTAAATTGTCTGGATAGATACATATGATTGTTGTGGATGGAGACAGATAGAGAAATAAAAGTAAGAAAAAAAGAAAGACATAGAATGGTCCGGGATGGGCCGCGTTCGATGTGGCGGACTGTCCGGACACGCCCAGACTCCCTCACTTTCTCTCCACATATGGACTGGATTTGAGGGTTTGTAGATAGCCCGAAGGACGTCAAGATCAGTCTCCTTTCTCTTTTCGGGAGCAAAGCTGGAAAAGATTTGAGGTGTCTAGCAGGGTAGGATTTTTCTCTCGTCCCATGTCATGTCTGGGCATCATCCTAGATGTCTACCCGGACAAATGGGGGCAAAGTGGGTCCGGTTGGAGATGCTCTAACATGTATGGATAGCATAAGTGATTCCCATGAAAAACCTCCTCAAACTTTCACTATTACAGGAAATAGTCTGAAAAATATATTTTGAAACAGCCAAAAAAATAATATTTTTGATTTTTGAATATCTTCAAATTATTATTGGAATCATTTTAAAATTAAGGTAAAGCAATTGACATAATGTAAATATTTGAATCAGAAGTATGGCTTTTTTGAAACACAAATGCAAACTTATTTATCCATTATTTTAAACATACATGGAGATGCGAAGAAACATAATAATCGACGGGGGATTGAGACAAAAAAAATTCTCGAATACGCACGAGAAGAGTGTGTATCATTCATTATAGAAGAAAGGGTACAAACCCGAATCCACCTTTACAAGCTTATTTACATGCGGATTTACTGCCGACCCTCTGTTTACATAAAGCAACTACTCACTCTCTTCCCACGCTACAAGATCGACGTCAAACCCTATGTTATCCTCTTTGAAGAGCCCTGCCTTCGCCCAACACTGTCCTTCCTCCTGAATCCGCTGCATGGAACGTTGAAATGATGGCGTCGCTCCATTGAATACCACGTCATTCCGCTGTTTCCAGATTATCCACATCACGAGAAGGCACTTAGCTCTCTGGGCTTTGCGGTTAGGCGAGGCCCCATCTTGTCGCATACACCATTGCTCCAGAGTCTCACCATGCATGTCTGGGCTGCAGCTCCACCTTGTTTGTTAGTCTACTCACCACAAGCCAAATCTGCCTGACGAAGCTACATTCCATCATCACGTGCTGCATGGTTTCCTGATGTTGATCGCACATGGGGCAGGCTGCCTGGTGAGGAAGGCCGCGCCGCGCAAGTCTATCAGAGGTCCAGCACCTATTCTTCAGTGCCCGCCAACTGAAAAAGCGACACCGCAGCGGCGCCTTAGAATCCCACGTGAAGTCCGCAGTTGGCAAAACTTGACACCCCATGAACCTCGCAGCATACGCCGATCGGTTTGAGAAACATCCACTGTTCTCCCAAGCCCAACACACCGAATTCGGAGTTCCATCGTCAAGGGTAATGGTCGAAACTCATGTCCATAAGATTATGTACTGATCAAGCGCATCTGGTGACAGCTCCGTGCCAATGTGCAAAGCCCGGCCACCGTCTGGCAACACGTCGGCCAATGATTTAGTCTCCCTCACTCATTTTGAGACTCGACCATAAATTTCTGGAGCAATATATCTCTGACTCTCACTAGTAGAAAACAGGGCTTTGGTTCGGGCCTGGCCAGCCCATTAGTCCCGGTTCTTCACGAACCGGGACCCATGGGGGGCATTAGACCCGGTTCATGAGCCCAGGGGGCCGGCCGAGGCCTTGATAACCCACAAGTGTAGGGTATCGCAACAGCTTTCGAGGATAAAGTATTCAACCCAAATTTATTGATTCGACACAAGGGGAGCCAAAGAATATTCTTGAGTATTAGGAGTTGAGTTGTCAATTCAACCACACCTGGATAACTTAGTATCTGCAGCAAAGTATTTAGTAGCAAAGTAATATGATAATAAAGGTAAGGGTAACAAAAGTAATGTTTTTGGGCTTTGTAGTGATTGTAACAGTAGCAACGAAAAAGTAAATAAGTGAAGCACAAGATGTGAAAAGCTCTTCGGCATTGGATCAATGATGGATAATTATGTCGGATGCGATTCCTCATGTAATAGCTATAACATAGGATGACACAGAACTAGCTCCAATTCATCAATGTAATGTAGGCATGTATTCCGTAAATAGTCATACGTGCTTATGGAAAAGAAATTGCATGACATTTTTTGTCCTACCCTCGCGTGGCAGCGGGGTCCTAACGGAAACTAAGGGATATTAAGGCCTCCTTTTAATAGAGAACCGGAACAAAGCATTAGCACATAGTGAATACATGAACTCCTCAAACTACGGTCATCACCGAGAAGTATCCCGATTATTGTCACTTCGGGGTTGTCGGATCATAACACGTAATAGGTGACTATAGACTTGTAAGATAGGATCAAGAACACACATATATTCATGAAAACATAATATGTTCAGATCTGAAATCATGAGATCTGAAATCATGGCACTCGGGCCCTAGTGACAAGCATTAAGCATAGCAAAGTCATAGCAACATCAATCTCAGAACATAGTGGATACTAGGGATCAAACCCTAACAAAACTAACTTGATTACATGGTAAATCTCATCCAACCCATCACCGTCCAGCAAGCCTACGATGGAATTACTCACACACGGCGGTGAGCATCATGAAATTGGTGACAGAGGATGGTCGATGATGACGACGGCGACGAATCCCCCTCTTCGGAGCCCCGAACGGACTCCAGATCTGCCCTCCTGAGAGAGATTAGGGCCTGGCGGCGGATCTATATCGTAAAACGCGATGAAACTTTCTCTCTGATTTTTTTCTCCGCGAGACAGAATATATGGAGTTGGAGTTGAGGTCGGCGGAGCCTCAAGGGGCCCACGAGACAGGGGCACGCCCAGGGGGGTGGGCGCGCCCCCACCCTCGTGGACAGGGTGTGGCCCCCCTGGTCTTGATCCTTTCTCCAGTATTTTTTATATTTTCCAAAAAGTGCCTCCGAGGATTTTCAGGACATTCCGAGAACTTTTGTTTTCTACACATAAAACAACATCATGGCAGTTCTGCTGAAAACAACGTCAATTCGGGTTAGTTTCATTCAAATCATGCAAGTTAGAGTCCAAAACAAGGGCAAAAGTGTTTGAAAAAGTAGATATGTTGGAGACGAATCGGGCCTCGTGGGCATTGGTCCCGGTTCGTTTGGATCCATTTGTCCCGGTTCTAGGCACGAACCGGGACCAATGGGCCGCGCTCCTGGCCCACATCCATTGGTACCGGTTCGTGCCTTGAACCGGTGTAAAAGGGGGAGCTTTAGTCCCGGTTCATGCCACGAACCGGGACAAATAATTTGCCTATATATACCCATCGCCGCGGCAGAGCACTCCAAAGTGCTCTGTTTTTTCTGGCCGGCGAGGGGAGGGCATTTGGGTGCTCTAGATCACCTCCTATGCACATGAGGTGTTCGATGAAATGCCTGAGCCACACTAGTTAAGCTTTCTCCTCTCGAAGCTCGACCTTGGAGCTCCATTTTTCCGAGATTTGTCTAGATTTAGCGGTCCATCAAGCCCCGTCCCCATTTTCACCGCCGTTAATCGCCCGCGCCGATCTCGTCGCTGGCACCACCATGGTGAGCATCTTGTTCTTATCTTCTTTCTGACTTTCTTACTTTAGATAGATACTTGTCTGATTTTCTTACTTTAGATAGATACTTGTCTGATTTTCTTGCTTTTGACATACATAATTATATATAATGCACGCAGATGAACCGACAATGGATGTATGGTGACAGACACACCTTCGAGTACATTAAGGGTGTGCATAATTTTCTCGAAGTGGCTTAGGCAAACAAGTAGAATGGTTTTATGTGTTGTCCATGCCCTAAATGTGGGAATACGAAGTCTTACTCTGACCGGAAAATCCTTCACACCCACCTGCTTTACAAGGGTTTCATGCCACACTATAATGTTTGGACGAGGCACGGAGAAATAGGGGTTATGATGGAAGACGGTGGAGAAGAAGAGGACGATGAAAACTATGTGCCCCCTGAATATGGTGATGCTGCAACGGGGGGAGCTGTTGAAGATCAAGAGGAACCAGATGATGTGCCCAACGATGATGCAATGGGGGAAGCTGCTGAAGATCAAGAGGAACCAGACGATGTGCCCGGTGATGATGATCTCTGCCGGGTCATTGTCGATGCAAGGACACAACGCAAAAGTCAAAAGGAGAAGCTGAAGTTCGATCGCATGTTAGAGGATCACAAAAAAGGGTTGTACCCCAATTGCGAAGATGGCAACACAAAGCTGAGTACTGTACTGGAATTGCTGCAGTGGAAGGTAGAGAATGATGTGACTGACAAAGGATTTGTGAAGCTACTGAAAATATTGAAGAAGAAGCTTCCAAAGGATAACGAATTGCCTGACAGTACATACACAGCAAAGAAGATCGTATGCCCTCTAGGATTGGAGGTGCAGACATACATGCATGCCCTAATGACTGCATCCTCTACCGCGTTGCATACAAGGATTTGAACACATGCCCGGTATACGGTGCATTGCGGTATAAGATCAGACGAGATGACCCTGGTGATGTTGACGGCGAGCCCCGCAGGAAGAGAGTTCCTGCGAAGGTGATGTGGTATGCTCCTATAATACCACGGTTGAAACGACTGTTCAGAAACAAAGAGCATGCCAAGTTGATGTGATGGCACAGTGAGGACCATAAGAAAGACGGGAAGTTGAGAGCACCCGCTGATGGGTCGCAGTGGAGAAAAATTGGAGAGAGTACTGGGATGAGTTTACACGTGACCCAAGGAATGTATGGTTTGGTTTAAGCGTAGATGGCATTAATCCTTTCAAGGAGCAAAGCAGCAATCACATCACCTGGCTCATGACTCTATGTATGTATAACCTTCCTCCTTGGATGTGCATGAAGCGGAAGTTCATTATGATGCTAGTTCTCATCCAAGGCCCTAAGCAACCCGGCAACGACATTGATGTGTAGCTAAGGCCATTAGTTGAAGAACTTTTACAGCTGTGGAATGGAAACGGTGTACGTGTGTGGGATGAGCATAGACAGGAGGAATTTAACCTGCACGCGTTGCTGTTTGTAACCATCAACGATTGGCCCGCTCTCAGTAACCTTTTAGGACAAACAAACAAGGGATACCATGCATGCACGCACTATTTAGCTGACACTCAAAGTATATACCTGGACAAATGCAGGAAGAATGTGTACCCGAGCCATCGTCGATTTCTTCCGACCAACCATCAATGTCGAAAGAAAGGCAAGCATTTCAAAGGCGAGGCAGATCACCGTAAGAATCCCGCCATGCGTACCGGTGATCATGTAGTTTCTATGGTCAATGATTTACACATAATCTTTCGAAAGGGTCCCAGCGGACTAGCTGTTTTGAGTGACGCCGGGGGACATGGACCCATGTGGAAGAAGAAATCTATATTTTGGGACCTACCCTACTGGAAAGACCTAGAGGTCCGCTCTCTGATCAACGTGATGCACGTGACGACACTACAAAAAAAAGACACATCCGTGACATTTTGGGCCGAACGAAATTTTTTTCTGTCAGACATAAGACACTTCTATGACGATAATTGTGACAAAACCCGGTATCATCATAGATGTGGTGGGCTCCTACTTCTATGACAAAAAATCATGACAAAAAATGGGCTTTTCATCCTGGGCGGGCAGGAGACGCAGCTGCATGACATTCTTTGGGCCGTCCATGAAGGAAAAACCGTGGTAGAAGCGAGGGTGAGGAAAATTTCGGGGAGTTCCCGGTTACGGTGGACGGTCGGGGGCCGAGCGATGCGCGTTTCTCTCGTACATGTACGCGCGTGTGTGCGAGGCATTGGCTCTAACTGAACCCGAGTGAGGCGTTGGGCTCTAACTGAACCCGAGCGATTGCACTGCAGGCTACGCGTTACTGAACCTGAGCGATCGATCGATGGCTGTTAACTGAACCCGATCGAGCGATTCCTTCGCTACTGTTGCTAACTAAAGCCGATCGATGATGCCTCTCTGGATGAACAGTG
>NC_041385.1:23943206-23993915 GCF_002162155.2 Triticum dicoccoides
CCCGATCGATCGAGCCGGTTGGGGCTGGATGAACAGGACCCCGTGGAGGGCTGGATGAACAGGACGACCCCGTGGAGGGCTGGATGAACAGTAGATGGTGGAGGGGTGGATGAACAGTAGCCCGTGGAGGGGTGGTTGAATAGGAGCCCATGGAGAGGGGTGGTTGAACAGTAGCCAGTGGAGTAGCGCGCGGTGGAGGCTGGATGAACAGGAGCCCGTGGATGAATAGTCACAGGTGGAGGCTGGAGGAGGTCGACAGTGGATGAACAGTAGCCTATGGAGGCTGGAGGAGGTTGACGGTGGAGATGAACAGTATCCCGTGGAGTCCCGTTTTGCGGTACGCCACACCCCTCCCGATGAACAGGACCCCCGTTTCGACCGTAGCGCTCCAACACAAGTCCGTTTTGTCCGTTTTGCGGTACGCCACACGCCTCCCGATCAACAGGACCCCCGTTCCAACCGTAGGAGGTCCGCTTCCTCCGTTTTGCGGTATGCCACACCCCTCCCGATCAATAGGACTCTCGTTTCGACCGTAGGAGGTCCATTTCCTCCGTTTTGCGGTACGCCAGACCCCTTCCGATCAACAGGACCCCGTTCCGAATGTGGCCGGTCGAACACCAGGCTGTTTCCTCCGTTGTGCGGTACGCCAGGCCTCGTTTCCATCGCCTGTTCCGTCCAAGCCCTCCCAATGAACATGACCACGCATTCCGTTCCGACCCAGCCGGTTGGCTCCCACGCGTTCCGTTGCCTCCCAATGAACACGACGCATTCCGTTGCCTCCCCATGAACACGACGCATTCCGTTGCCTCCCCATGAACACGACGACGACGCTGTTTCTCCATTCCGACCCAGCCATGTACACGAGCCCTGGTCGTATGTATGCGCGAGTAGAGACCCCGCCCGTATGTACACATATGTGGCCGTATTTTCCTTCTTGCACACTGGCCGCTATACGTACGTGTACGTGCTATGTGCGCGCCTCTACTACGACACATACGCGCCTCTACTACGAATTGTGCGCGCCTCTACATCCACCAGTATATATGTACGTACACGTTCACGACCAGAATGACAACGCTACGTACGCTTCGACCAGGTGGGTCCCGACTGTCAGGCACTTCCTTGCGTGCGAAGATGTAGCTAGTGGGTCCCAGCAGTCAGGGGCGAATCGTTTTTTTCGGACGCACTTCCTTGCGTGCGAAGATGTAGCTGGTGGGTCCCAGCAGTCAGGGCGAAATATTTTTTTCGCGAAATACAGTGGCCCGTCCGGTGGGTCCCAGGTGTCAGGTGGAGGAATCATTATTTTCCGCGTAATAAGGAGGCACTTCCTTGCTGCGGCCGTGGACCCAGCTGTTAGTCTCTCCACGTACAGTCCACATCCGATGGAAGTCGTTCCTTGACCATGTTGACCACGCCCCGCCGAGAGCACCACGGCGGTGGACGACGGCGAGGCCTAGGAAGGGGACGACGGGGAGCCGGGGAAGACACGGCAGTGGAAGCCCGCGCGGAGAGGAGTACGAGGGTTCACTGGTTCGGCTGCAGTGTGAAGCTGCCGTCGCGGCAGGGCCTAGCCAGCGGTGGGAATAGTAGGGGGCGGTGAGGCCTCCGCGGCAGCACAGCCGGCCATGGGAGGCAGGAGCATGCGGCACGACCGACGCTGCTTTGAGCGGCTGGAGCAAGAAGACCAGAGGTTGAAGAAGCACTACGGCCGTTGGATGGACATCGTACGATCACTGGAGCTAGAATCGTTCATATTGACTAAAGTTGACAAAGGCCCCCATCCCAGTCAACTTAGTAGGCCCACAAGTCAGCCTCCCACCATGGTGGGTCCCAGCTAGCAGGGGAGTATTCATTTTTTTGTGCGTAATAAGGAGGCACTTCTGGTGGGTCCGAGCTGACAGCGGGGGAAACGTTTTTTCACGAAATACGGTGGCCCGTCCGGTGGGTCCCAGCAGTCAGGGGGGAAACGTTTTTTTTCACGAAATAAGGTGGCCCGTCCGGTGGGTCCCTGCTATCAGGTGGAGGAATAATTATTTTGCACGTAATAAGAAGGCACTTCCGCGGCTGCCTGGACCCAGCTGTCAGCCTCTCCATGTACAGTACTCTTCCAATGGAAGTCGGTTGATGACCACGTTGACCACGCCGCGCTGAGAGCACCAGGGCGGTGGACGACGGCGAGGCCTAGGAAGGGGACGACATGGAGCCGGGGAAGATGCAACAGTGGAAACCCGCGCGGAGAGGAGTATGAGGGTTCACTGGTTCGGCTGCGGTGTGAGGCTGCCGTCCAGCGGTGGGAGTAGTACAGGGCGGTGAGGCCTCCACGACATCACAGCCGGACACGGGAGGCAGTAGCATGCTGAGGGAGTCCTAGATAAGGGGGTATCCGGATAGCCGGACTATATTCATCGTCCGAACTATAGAAGCGTCAAGATACAAGACTCAAGACTTCGGCTCATGTCCGGATGGGACTCTCCTTTGCGTGGAGGACAAGCTTGGTGATCCGGATATTATGTTTCCTTCCTTGTAACCGACTCTGTGTAAACCCTAGCTCTCCGGTGTCTATATAAACCGGAGAGGATGGTCCTTAGAAGGCCGATCACATTTACAATCATACCACCATAGGTTAGCTCTTAGGGTTGAGCCTCTACGATCTCGTGGTAGATCTACTCTTGTATTCCACATATCATCAATATTAATCAAGCAGGAAGTAGGGTTTTACCTCCATTGAGGGGGCCCGAACCTGGGTAAACATTGTGTCCCTTGCTTCCTGTTACCATCAGCCTAAGACTCACAGATCGAGACCCCCTACCCGAGATCCGCCGGTTTTGACACCGAAATTGGTGCTTTCATTGAGAGTTCTTCTATGTCACTGCTGCAAAAGCTCGATGGCTAGTCTCATTGTCAGGGACAACATCACCAGTGGGGGAGCGCTGGCTGTAGGCCAGACTCTCCAACTTGGCAGCTTCGTTATGACCGCCCCATCGGCTGTCACGTCGACGATGGCCTCTCGGGTTGTCACGCATAACCTTCGCATTGATTCAGAGCTTGCCGAACAGATGGATCCGATGGAGCACTCCTCTCTTAACGAGCTCTTGGATCACATCGCGGCTTTGGGAGTCGCTACAAACTACGACCGGGTTGGGCTTAAACCCGACCAGAGGGACATTAGATCCCCGCCGGTCACCCATGAGATAGCGGTAGTGGAAGAACCATACGTGGGTAGCTCCTCGACTTTGAGGACGAATTATGTACGGATCACCAAACTCAGTGAGCCGAACACCCACCCAAAGGAATACATGACCCAGGTCCCGGACTTAGAATCGGGCGCTGTGCCAAAGGGATTAGGTAATGCCCCTGATCCCGAACTGTTAGGCTCGGCACTTCCCATGCCTCCGGGCGTCAGATCAGATCAAAATCCGGATTCAGCCAACGACGCCCGCTCGGACTCGATCCGCCTCTTCCACGTCCGGCAGGAACCCCGGGAGACAGTACATCGTTACTGGGCCAGATTCCTCCTTGCTCTTGAAGGAAATATGCCCTAGAGGCAATAATAAAGTTATTATTTATTTCCTTATAATCATGATAAATGTTTATTATTCATGCTAGAATTGTATTTACCGGAAACATAATACATGTGTGAATATATAGACAAACAAAGTGTCACTAGTATGCCTCTACTTGACTAGCTCGTTAATCAAAGATGGTTATGTTTCCTAACCATGAACAATGAGTTGTTATTTGATTAACGAGGTCACATCATTAGTAGAATGATCTGATTGACATGACCCATTCCATTAGCTTAGCACCGGATCGTTTAGTATGTTGCTATTGCTTTCTTCATAACTTATACATGTTCCTATGACTATGAGATTATGCAACTCCCGTTTACCGGAGGAACACTTTGGGTACTACCAAACGTCACAACGTAACTGGGTGATTATAAAGGAGTACTACAGGTGTCTCCAATGGTCGATGTTGGGTTGGCGTATTTCGAGATTAGGATTTGTCACTCCGATTGTCGGAGAGGTATCTCTGGGCCCTCTCGGTAATACACATCACATAAGCCTTGCAAGCATTACAACTAATATGTTAGTTGTGAGATGATGTATTACGGAACGAGTAAAGAGACTTGCCGGTAACGAGATTGAACTAGGTATTGGATACCGGCGATCGAATCTCGGGCAAGTAACATACCGATGACAAAGGGAACAACGTATGTTGTTATGCGGTCTGACCAATAAAGATCTTCGTAGAATATGTAGGAGCCAATATGGGCATCCAGGTCCCGCTATTGGTTATTGACCGGAGATGTGTTTCGGTCATGTCTACATTGTTCTCGAACCCGTAGGGTCCGCACGCTTAAGGTTACGATGACAGTTATATTATGAGTTTACATGTTTTGATGTACCGAAGGAGTTCGGAGTCCCGGATGAGATTGGGGACATGACGAGGAGTCTCGAAATGGTCGAGACGTAAAGATTCATATATTGGATGATATGGTTAGGCCAAGGGGTCAAGCCCATGAGGCTTTAGATCGGTGCAAAAGGAGTTTTGCGGAGTCCAGGGGGCCAAACGCCGGAGACCCTGGCGTCTGGCCCTGGGCCAGACGCCGAGGCCCATGGCGTCTGGGCCAGACGCCAAGGATTGTGGCGTTTGGTCCTGGAGTCCGAGTGGGACTCTTGCCTTTCGGGCAAAACCGACTTTGAGGAGGCTTTTGCTCCAAGTTTCGACCCCGGGGCTCAACATATAAATAGAGGGGCAGGGCTAGCACCAAAGACACAACAAGTTGATCCACGTGATCTATTCCTTAGCCGTGTGCGGTGCCCCCTGCCACCATATACCTCGATAATACTGTAGCGGAGTTTAGGCGAAGCCCTGCTGCTGTAGTTCATCAAGATCGTCACCACGCCGTCGTGCAGACGGAACTCATCCCCTACACTTTGCTGGATCGGAGTCTGGGGATCGTCATCGAGCTGAACGTGTGCTCGAACTCGGAGGTGCCGTAGTTTCGGTGCTTGATCGGTTGGATCGTGAAGACGTACGACTACTTCCTCTACGTCGTGTCATCGCTTCCGCAGTCGGTCTGCGTTGGGTACGTAGACAACACTCTCCCCTCGTTGCTATACATCACCATGATCTTGCGTGTGCGTAGGAAATTTTTTGAAATTACTACGAAACCCAACAGTGGCATCCGAGCCTAGGTTATTGATGTTGATGTTTTATGCACGAGTAGAACACAAGTGAGTTGTGGACGATACAAGTCATACTGCCTACCAGCATGTCATACTTTGGTTCGGCGGTATTGTTGGACGAGACGACCCGGACCAACCTTACGCGTACGCTTACGCGAGACCGGTTCCCTCGACGTGCTTTGCACAGAGATGGCTTGCGGGCGACTGCCTCTCCAACTTTAGTTGAACCAAGTATGGCTACGCCCGGTCCTTGCGAAGGTTAAAACGGAGTCTATTTGACAAACTATCGTTGTGGTTTTGATGCGTAGGTGAGATTGGTTCTTACTTAAGCCCGTAGCAGCCACGTAAAACATGCAACAACAAAGTAGAGGACGTCTAACTTGTTTTTGCAGGGCATGTTGTGATGTGATATGGTCAAGGCATGATGCTGAATTTTATTGTATGAGATGATCATGTTTTGTAACCAAGTTATCGGCAACTGGCAGGAGCCATATGGTTGTCGCTTTATTGTATGCAATGCAATCGCGATGTAATGCTTTACTTTATTACTACGGTAGTGATAGTCGTGGAAGCATAAGATTGGCGAGATGACAACGATGCTACGATGGAGATCAAGGTGTCGCGCCAGTGACGATGGTGATCATGACGGTGCTTCGGAGATGGAGATCACAAGCACAAGATGATGATGGCCATATCATATCACTTATATTGATTGCATGTGATGTTTATCTTTTTATGCATCTTATCTTGCTTTGATTGACGGTAGCATTATAAGATGATCTCTCACTAAATTATCAAGAAGTGTTCTCCCTGAGTATGCACCGTTGCGAAAGTTCTTCGTGCTGAGACACCACGTGATGATCGGGTGTGATAGGCTCTACGTTCAAATACAACGGGTGCAAAACAGTTGCGCACGCAGAATACTCAGGTTAAACTTGACGAGCCTAGCATATGCAGATATGGCCTCGGAACACGGAGACCGAAAGGTCGAGCGTGAATCATATAGTAGATATGATCAACATAACGATGTTCACCATTGAAAACTACTCCATCTCACGTGATGATCGGTCATGGTTTAGTTGATTTGGATCACGTAATCACTTAGAGGATTAGAGGGATGTCTATCTAAGTGGGAGTTCTTAAATAATATGATTAATTGAACTTAAATTTATCATGAACTTAGTCCTGGTAGTATTTTGCAAATTATGTTGTAGATCAATAGCTCGCGTTGTTGCTTCCCTGTGTTTATTTTGATATGTTCCTAGAGAAAATTGTGTTGAAAGATGTTAGTAGCAATGATGCGGATTGGATCCGTGATCTGAGGTTTATCCTCATTGTTGCACAGAAGAATTATGTCCTTAATGCACCGCTAGGTGACGGACCTATTGCAGGAGCAGATGCAGACGTTATGAACGTTTAGCTAGCTCAATATGATGACTACTTGATAGTTTAGTGCACCATGCTTAATGGCTTAGAATCGGGACTTCAAAGACGTTTTGAACGTCATGGACCATATGAGATGTTCCAGGAGTTGAAGTTAATATTTCAAGCAAATACCCGAGTTGAGAGATATGAAGTCTCCAACAAGTTCTATAGCTAAAAGATGGAGGAGAATCGCTCAACTAGTGAGCATGTGCCCAGATTGTCTGAGTACTACAATCGCTTGAATCAAGTGGGAGTTAATCTTCCAGATAAGATAGTGATTGACAGAATTCTCTAGGCACCATCACCAAGTTAGTAGAACTTCGTGATGAACTATGATATGCAAGGGATAACGGAAACGATTCCCAAGCTCTTCGTAATGCGGAAATTGACGAAGGTAGAAATCGAGAAAAACATCAAGTGTTGATAGTAGACAAGACCACTGGTTTCAAAGGGCAGAGGGAAGAAGGGGAACTTCAAGAAGAACAGCAAGCAAGTTGCTGCTCAAGTGAAGAAGCCCAAGTCTGGTCCTAAGCCTGAGACTAAGTGCTTCTACTGCAAAGGGACTGGTCACTGGAAGCGGAACTACCCCAAGTGATTGGTGGATAAGAAGGATGGCAAAGTGAACATAAGTATATTTGATATACATGTTATTGATGTGTACTTTACTAGTGTTTATAGCAAACCCTCAGTATTTGATACTAGTTCAGTTGCTAAGATTAGTAACTCGAAACGGGAGTTGCAGAATAAACAGAGACTAGTTAAGGGTGAAGTGACGATGTGTGTTGGAAGTGGTTCCAAGATTGATATGATCATCATCGCACACTCCCTATAATTTTGAGATTAGTGTTGAACCTAAATAAGTGTTATTTGGTGTTTGCGTTGAGCATGAATATGATTTGATCATGTTTATTGTAATACGGTTATTCATTTAAGTAAGAGAATAAATTGTTGTTCTGTTTATATGAATAAAACCTTATATGGTTACACACCCAATGAAAATAGTTTGTTGGATCTCGATCATAGTGATACACATAATCATAATATTGAAACCAAAAGATGCAAAGTTAATAATGATAGTGCAACTTATTTGTAGCACTGCCGTTTAGGTCATTTTGGTGTAAAGCGCATGAAGAAACTCCATGCTGATGGGCTTTTGGAATCACTTGATTATGAATCAGTTGATGCTTGCGAACCATGCCTCATGGGCAAGATGACTAAGACTCTGTTCTTCGGAACAATGGAGCGAGCAACAGATTTGTTGGAAATCATACATACTGATGTATGTGGTTCGATGAATATTGAGGCTCGCGACAAATATCATTATTTTTTGATCTTCACAAATGATTTGAGTAGATATGAGTATATCTACTTGATGAAACATAAGTCTGAAACATTTGAAAAGTTCAAAGAATTTCAGAGTGAAGTGAAAAATCATCGTAACAAGAAAATAAAGTTTCTACGATCTGATCGTAGAGAAGAGTATTTGAGTTACGAGTTTGGCCTTCAGTTAAAAACAATGTGAAATAGTTTCACCACTCATGCCACCTGGAACACCACAATGTAATGGTTTGTCCGAACGTCATAACCGTACTTTATTGGATATAGTGCAATCCATGATGTATCTTACCGATCTACCACTATCGTTTTGGGGTTATGCATTAGAGATAGCTGCATTCACGTTAAATAGGGCACCATCAAAATCCGTTGAGACGACGCCTTATGAACTGTGGTTTGGCAAGAAACCAAAGTTGTCGTTTCTTAAAGTTTGAGGTTGCAATGCTTATGTGAAAAAGTTTCAACCTGATAAGCTCAAACCCAAATCGGAGAAGTGCGTCTTCATAGGATACCCAAAAGAAAAATGTTGGGTACACCTTCTATCATAGATCCGAAGGCAAATTCGTTGCTGAGAATGGATCCTTTCTAGAGAAGGAGTTTCTCTCGAAAGAAGTGAGTGGGAGGAAAGTAGAAAACTTGATAAGGTAATTGTACCTTCTCCTTTATTGGAAAGTAGATCATCATAGAAATTTGTTCCTGTGACTCCTACACCAATTAGTGAGGAAGCTAATGATGATGATCATGAAACTTCAAATCAAGTTACTACCGAATCTCGTAGGTAAACTAGAGTGAGATCCGCACCAGAGTGGTACGGTAATCCTGTTCTGGAATTCATGTTACTAGACCATGACGAACTTGCGAACTATGAGGAAGCGATGATGAGCCCAGATTCCGCAAAATGGTTTGAGGCCATGAAATCTGAGATATGATCCATGTATGAGAACAAAAGTATGGACTTTGATGGATTTGCCCGATGATCGGCAAGCCATAGAAAATAAATGGATCTTCAAGAGGAAGACAGCACGCCGGATGCAACGCCGACCCATAGGCTTAGAGCATGTTGGATACTTTGGCAGGTAGCTACGAGTGGCGAGGATCTCCTCGGGAGCCATAAAGCAGAACCACATCCTGCCAAGGAACACAATACGGTACTGATGGTCTTCGAGACCTTTGCCTCAAACGAAACAATAGGCGCAAGCGATCACATCGAAGCTCCGCTGAAATTTGCCAAGTGGCAAAGGTAAATCCGTGGAATGACACTGCTATAACCTTCAATGCCAGTGACGAACCCCAATTCCGGTCCATCCGAGCGCCGGCCGCTCTGGTCCTCAGCCCAATAGTGGATGGCTTTCGGCTCACTAAAGTACTGATGGACGGCGGGAGCGGACTAAACCCAATCTATGAAGAAACACTCAAGAAGATGGAGATTGACAAAAGCCGCATTGAACAAAGTGGCACGACCTTCAGGGGAATAATCCCTAGTCGGGAGGCACGGTGTGCGGGAAAATCACACTCGATGTGGTATTCGGTACCCCAGAGAATTACAGGTCTGAAGAAATCACCTTCCAAGTGGCTCCTTTCAACAGCGGATACCACGCCCTTCTAGAGCGGTACGCGTTTGCGAGCTTTCATGCCATACCCCATTACGGGTACATGAAGCTTAAAATTCCCGGACCCAATGGAATCATCACTCTAGCTACTGATCCGGACGTCGCACTCCGTGCCGAAAACAAAACCGCAGCACTGGCTTTGGAAGCATTATTTGAAGCCCTAGCGGCTGAAGAATTAACCATGCTACGCGCCACCGTGGACAGGGACGACGTGACACTCGACAAGCGACCCAAGTCCACCTCATTCAAACCCGCAGATGTGATAGTCAAATTCCAAGTCCACCCAATGGACCCCACGAAGACAGCTTCCATCGGGACAAAGTTGAACCCCGCTATGGACGCCGCACTGCGCGACTTCTTGTGCGAGAATTGGGATATCTTCGCCTGGCACCCATTGGACATGCCGGGCATCCCATGTGGATTGGCCGAACACAGCCTCAACATACTGAAAGGATACAAACCTGTTAAATAGACCCTAAGGCAATTTTTAGAGCCCAAACGGCAAGCCATGGGGGAGGAGCTAGCCAAGCTACTTGAGGCCGGATTCATCAGAGATATCAAACATCCGGATTGGCTGGCGAACCTGGTAATGTACCAAAGAAGGACAAATCCTGGCGCCTGTGCGTTGACTTCAAAGACCTTAACGAGGCTTGCCCCAAGGATCCCTTTCCCCTCCCTCGCATCGATCAAATCATCGATGCCACAGCCGGACACGACTCGCTGTGTTTCCTCGACGCGTACTCTGGATACCATCAAATAAAGATGGCAGAGTCCGACCAAGCTGCAACAGCTTCCATAACGCCATATGGCCCTTTCTGCTTCAACACTATGCCTTTCGGGCTTAAGAATGTCGGAGCAACCTATCAACGCATGATTCAAACATGCGTGGAAAAGCAAATCGGCAAGACAGTGGAGGCATACATGGACGACATAGTTGTAAAAACAAGACACGTCGAAACCCTAATTGATGACTTGAGGCTTACGTTCGACAACTTATGAACATACGACATCATGCTGAACCCGGAGAAATGCGTTTTCGGCGTCCCCTCTGGAAAACTGCTGGGCTTCATCGTTTCCAATAGAGGAATTGAAGCTAATCCGGCAAAAATGCAAGCTTTGTCACAGTTGGCTATACCAACAGACCTCAAATACATCCATAAACTAGCTGGATGTGTGGCTGCTTTAAGTTGCTTTATCTCCAGATTAGGAGAAAAGGCATTGCCTCTTTATCGCCTCCTTCGGCGCACCAAACACTTCGTGTGGACGGACGAAGCCGCGGCCGGACTAGATGAAATAAAGACCTTATTGGCTAGTAATCCAGTCCTAACAGCACCAACTATCGGCGAACCCATGCTGCTGTACATAGCTGCAACACATCAAGTTGTAAGCGCAGTACTCGTCGTCGAACGAGAGGTTGACGGATACAAATTCCCGCTACAGAAGCCGGTTTATTACGTATCCAAAGTCCTCACCCCATGCAAAGCCCGATACCCACACTAACAAAAAATAGCATACACGGTCTTCATGTCATCCCGGAAGCTACGACACTACTTTCAAGAGTGTTCGATTACGTTGGCATCCAAAGTGCCGCTAAATGACATAATAAATAACCGCGATGCCACGGGCCGGATTGCCAAATAGGCCATCGAGATCCTTCCGTTTGACATAACATACAAGCCTCGGTGGGCTATAAAGTCGCAAGTATTAGCTGACTTTGTCGCTGAATGGACAGAAGCCGAACTCCCTAAAGAGTACGACGCGTACTCTAACTGGATCATGCACTTTGACGGCTCTAAAATGTTGGCCGGATTGGAAGCAGGCGTCGTCCTGACCTCTCCCACCGGAGAGACGGTCCAATACGTCCTCCAAATATTATACACAGACTCCAACAATGCAGCCGAATACGAGGCTCTGTTGCACGGTCTTCGGATGACAGTCTCTATGGGCATTCAACGCCTAGAAGTACACGAAGACTCAAACCTCGCAATATCACAAATAAATGGAGACTTTGATGCCAAGGATCCAAAAATGGCAGCCTATCGCAATGCCGTCCTTCAAATATCAGCTCGGTTCGAGGGGCTCGAATTCCACCATGTGGCTCAAGAAAACAATCAAGCGGCAGACGCCCTTGCCCGCATCGGCGCTAAACGCGACCCTGTCCCACCAAACATATTCCTGGAAAGGCTGTTCAAGACACCCGTGGTATGGGAAGGGGAGTCCGGCAATACCAGTATGGATCCGAATACATCCCCAGATTCCGAACTATCAGACATAGTCGAAGGTTCTACCATCAAAATAACATCATCAACCCACGAAATAATGGCTGCATCACCCCGTGGACTGAGCCTTTCTTGGCCTACCTAAATAGGCAGGAGCTCCTTGAAGACCAAAACGAAGCACGCTGCATTTTCCGGCGTTCTAAAGCTTACAAAGTCCATGAAGGAGAGCTCTATAAGAAAAGTGCTTTTAGAGTGCTCCAAAGGTGCATCTCTGAAGAGGAAGGGCGGCAGGTCTTGGTTGAGATCCATGCCGGACTGGGCGGGCACCACGCTGCGGCTCGAGCACTAGTCAGCAAGGCCTTCCATACAGGTTTCTATTGGCCGACGGCCCGAGAAGATGCACAGGACCTTGTCCAACACTGCGTCGGTTTCCAACTCTTCGCCAATCAGTCATATGCCTCCTACCACTCTCCAAACAATCCCCATAACTTGGCCCTTCGCGGTCTAGGGGCTGGATATGGTCGGACCCCTTAAAGGGGGAAGTCATAAGAAAAAATACTTATTGGTCATGGTTGACAAGTTCACCAAATGGATAGAAGCCAAACCAGTGAAAACGGCCGAATCCGGACCAGTCATAGACTTTATATCTGGGGTCGTACACCGATACGGTGTCCCCCACAGCATCATCACCAATAATGGCTCAAATTTTACAGCCGATGAAGTGCAAGCTTGGTGCAGCAAAATGGGCATTAAGCTCGATTATGCTTCCATCTACAACCCTCAAACAAATGGTCAGGTCGAAAGGGCAAATTGTCTCATCATGAGCGGCATCAAACCTAGACTAGTGCGATCCTTGACAGAGTCGGATACTCATTGGGTCGAGGAGCTCGACTCCGTACTCTCGGGGCTGCGGACCACGCCGAATCGCACCACCGGATACACGCCATTTTTTATGGTGTACGGCGCGGAAGCAGTACTACAATGCGACATAATACATGATTCGCCACGCGTACGCATGTACGAAGAGAAGGAAGCCGAGTTAGATCGGCAGGATAATTTGGATACCCTGGAGGAGGAGCATGATGTCGCTAAAGCCTGTTCCGCATTCTATCAGCAACAGACCCGATGACACCAAAGCAGAGAAGTGCGGGCCAAAACTTATAATATTGGCGAACTGGTTCTACGCTTACCAGAGAAGAAGAAGGACAAGCTCAAACCCAAGTGGGAAGGCCCCTTCATCATCGACAAAGTTCTCATCGGAGGAGCGTACCGCTTACGTAATGCGTCCGATAACAAACTCGAGCCAAACCCATGGAACGTGGCTAGACTTCGGAGATTCTACGCCTAGCGCCAAACTCAGTGTTCGTCTCCTTAACCCTCCTTTTTCAATTATGCCCCCCCTTTTTTTCCTTTCTCGATCTCTTCCCTTTCACACACAGTATTCAATACAGTGGGGATTCCTGGACTATTTCGGCCACACTATGTGTGTAAACTTTACCTGGGGGCTTCCTATACGGAAGCTTAATATAAATTACATTCAGGGCTCTTTGCCCATCACACATGCGTTTCTCTTTCCATGTGTGCCTTTTCTTGACCATTATATGCATCGATATGACTTAAGACATGGCCAAGCTGGGTTGCCTGGCTCCTGTGTTTATGCCCTATGTTCCCATTAGTTCGTCTAGGGCATAAGGGGAGCACCTCTGCGATTGTTACTGCTGGTTGAGCCGGATGTGTACCTCAGACTGGGTGAAGCCGAAAGCTAGTTTCCTTAAGAGAATATTCGGTCAGTGAGAAAAAGATGTCTTTGTTTATTTTAACATTAATCCCCAGAAGTTTTGTATCCTGCACTTTGGTTCACAGTCCGAACATGTGCCGTGACACATGCTTACCTAGGGAAAGGAACCCTTAATGGAACTATTCAGCCTGGAAGATGTTTCTTGCTAACCATGCAATATAGCATAACTAGTTGGGTACTTGTCTGTTCAAGCACTTATGACCCCTACGCCTGGTCTCCATGCATACTCTGGTTTTATATAACCGAGCGGGTATTCGGACACACCCTAGACTTTAGGATCTGGGGGCTGAAGCGAAAAGGTCCGCCATGACAAATGATTTTAATCCGGCTAGGGGCTACTTATGTCCATCGAATTACATAGTCATTTGGACTGATTATATTCTTCCTCTATACCATCCAATAGGCTATCTAACTTAAAATCCTGTTGAGAATACTTTGCTGCTAGCGCCACCTGGTCATGTACCAGACTCACGGGAATTTCTTGCCCATCTGGCCCGGCCGGTCCAACTTCGGCCATATGGTTCAGGTCAAGCTTGGTGTAGCGCGTCTTCACCATCGCCCATGCTTCTCTCGCACCTTGCCGGTAGGCTGATATCTTCCACAAACGGAAGAGCTGCCGTGCTCCCTGAAGCATGTCCACAAGCCCCCCCCCCCATGCCTTTTGGCAGGGAGCTTGATGGCCACCAAGACCGCGCAATGCCCTGCATCACCTGCCGAGCTCGCTCGTGCTGTTGTGAGAGGTCCTGCAGTAAATCTCCTGCAGAAGCGGGCATCTCCTCCTCAGGGCAACCGTCAGCATTCTTGCAAACATAACTTTTTCAATATGTTTCCTCGCCGAACTATACTATAGTTCGTCTAGGCACTTACGATAAATGCCGCGGCGAAGCTTTCTGTTCTCCTTCACGGAGTCCGCCAGCTGTGCGCGGACGTCTCTCAATTCCACGTCCAGCTGAACATTGGCATCTTGGAGCATATTCTTATCATGCTTCACTTGCGTCAGAATGCGCTCATCGGCCTTTAGTTGCCTCTGGAAATGCGACTCGTCATCCCCCGCCACCCTCCGGATTCACTCCGGGGTTGTCTGCAGAACTCTCTGTTAAATTCGTCATACTAGCCAGTTGCCAACTTGTGTATTTTCATAAAACTCGGATAAATATTACCACATGAGGCCTTCTGGGATTCCTCTAGCTTGGCAACCGTGGCCCTCAGTTGAGTCTTGCACTCCTCTAGCTCCCGAGACAATTGCTCATTCTTGTCTACAAGAACCTGCGCATGAATTGATACTTAAAACTGTTGCTTCAACAGTTTCAAGTCTCAGGGGCTACTGCTATATATATGCTAATCAAGCTTTCTTACCCATATATCTTTGGTATACTGGACTGTCGCTCGAGCAAGTCCGCTTTGAGCAACTCGTATATATGCGTCTCCCGAATTGAAGGTACTAAATGCCTCTTCGGAAAAGATGTTGTTGCGAAGCACGGCCCGTCGACGCCGGTGATGCATGGCGCTCTCTACCTCCGAATTTGTGGTAGAGAGCACGCATGCGTCCTCTGTCGGAGGACTACGTGGCGTCGGCCCTACGTCCGCCTCCTCTCTCGGAGTGGGTCCTGGAGCCCGACTGGTGGAGGCGTGGTTGGCAGGTTCTCCGGATACTGTCGGGATATTCCTCTTCCTACCAAGATGTACAAAGGGCACTATTATACTTCAAACAACAACAAAATTACACAACAAATTGTTTTCTTACCTCTGCAGAGGCGCGTCGATCCTTATCGCCTTCCTCTTGAGCCTACCCGATCCGGACACCTGTGGCTGACGTGTCCCTAGGGGCTCGGCCCTGCGCTCCGAGCGTCGCTTCTGTAAAAGCATGACATGTCAGGGATAAGGTGTGACATCAGGAAAGAATCCTCTTCGGACGATCGATTTTTCGGCTTGGCTTACGCGCGACGAAGGCAACAGTCCGGGATAATCAGCTACGATAGCTATCGGGGTGCCATCGCGGCTCGCCTGATAAAATATCCCGTCGACAAGCTCCACGGCCGCATCTGGGTCTTCTTCGAGTCCCGGATCTAGGGCCCTTTTGGGGTCCTCTAGCTGCGGGGAAGGGCTGGAGATTCCTTCCACGTCCCTCTTCAGTTCCTTCTCAGAAAATGCAGGTAACTTTAGCAAAGTACGCCACAATAAGTGAAGCGATGAAATAAATAACGACTTACCCAGTTTGGGGGGTTGTACATGGAGAATCCATCTCGTGGTTTGATATGGAGGAATTCTTCCTCTTCTTCTTTGTACAGGTCGGACAGTATCCTTGCCAGTGCGGCGTGGGAGTCCGAACCCTTACGGCCGCAACGGGTGGCATCGTCTATCCCGTTGTAGTGCCACATGGGATTGCTCCGGTATTGAAGCGGTTGCACTCCCCGCATTATGCATATTGCCATCACCTCGACTAACGTTAGTCCGGATTTGGCCAGTAACTTTATCCTACTCATCAGGAAATGTAGTTCCCTGGAATCCTCCTCTCGGGAGCCGCGGGGCGCCAGCTTAGACGTGCCCTCGGTGGGGTGCTGCTGAATTTGTGGAGTCCTGTCCGGACTGGATTCGGAAGGGGAGCGTCGTCAATGTAAAACCACTCCGAAGTCCAGTTATCTGGTGCCTTCTTGGGAGTACCGGATAGGTATCCGGTCTCGGCGACACGCCATACTTCGTCCCCACCCACTTCACATAGGTATTCTCCCTGGTTGCGGGGGACAAGGCAGAACAGCTTCTTCCACAATCCGAAATGGGCCTCGCAGCCTAGGAATAGATCGCAAAGGGCAATGTACCCTGCTATATGCAATAAGGAGGCTAGGGTAAAATTGTGCAACTGGAGGCCATAGAACTCCAGAAGGCCACGAAGGAACGGGTGAATAGGAAACCCGACGCCCCTTAACGGGTGAATAACTTTACCAAACGGCTATTGGAAACTGAACAGTCTCCCCAGTCCCCTGGCTTGGGGCAAGGGGAGCGAGCAGAAGAGCTACGACGACTGGCCTTGTTGGGGTGGTTTTTTCTGGGTGCTCTGTTGGATGCTTGCTCGAGGAGGGAGAGTGAGGTTTGGATCTGGGAATCCCCGTCTCTTCAAATAGACGGTAAGCCCGAAGGACTGAGGGTGGCAAATGCAAAAATGCCTTGACTCCTCGCATTCGCTGGACACGTGGAAATGGTCATTATTGAAGCACTGAAGCCGAGAAGTACAACATTGATGAAGATGCCGGACATTGTTCATCATGATGGGAACCTTGGAGTATTCGGAGGAGGAACCCGCCTTGCAATGCCTAAGACAAGACTGCGCGCCGGACTCATCGTCATTGAAGCCTGGTTCAGGTGCTACTGAGGGAGTCCTGGATAAGGGGGTATCCGGACAACCGGACTATATTCATCGTCCGGACTATAGAAGCGTCAAGATACAAGACTCAAGACTTCGGCTCGTGTCCGGATGGGACTCTCCTTTGCGTGGAGGACAAGCTTGGCGATCCGGATATTATGTTTCCTTCCTTGTAACCGACTCCGTGTAAACCCTAGCTCTCCGGTGTCTATATAAACCGGAGAGGATGGTCCTTAGAAGGCCGATCACATTTACAATCATACCACCATAGGCTAGCTCTTAGGGTTTAGCCTCTATGATCTCGTGGTAGATCTACTCTTGTATTCCACATATCATCAATATTAATCAAGCAGGAAGTAGGGTTTTACCTCTATCGAGAGGGCCTGAACCTGGGTAAACATTGTGTCCCTTGCTTCCTGTTACCATCAGCCTAAGATGCACAGATCGGGACCCCCTACCCGAGATCCGCCGGTTTCGACACCGACACACGCGACACGACTGACGCTGCTTTGGGCGGCTGGAGCAAGAAGACCAGGGGTTGAAGAAGCACTACGGCCGTTGGATGGACATCGTACGATCACTGCAGCTAGAATCATTTATATTGACTAAGTTGACAAAACCCTTGGTACGCGTCAACTTAGTAGGCCCACAGCTCGGATTTGGCAGAGAACATATAGCCCATTTGCGATTTGTAAGAATGTACAACCAATTTTTTAATTTTAATGGAATTTACTACAACCCATTTACAGTTTGTTAAAAGTACATCCCAACTTCTAGCTAGGACAACGATTAATAATTTCAAACAACCGCTCAAAATAGAATTCAAAAAAAATCCCACATTTTGATGGCATTCGAAATATTTTTATCCGAAATTTCTAGTCTGGTTAAATATAATTTCAAAATGAAGTTGTATTACGTTAAAATCCAACAAAATATTGCGTGCGCAACAAGTAATGAAATTAAAATTTTCAAATTCCAAAAATAATATGTTTTTAAACTAATTACGTGTTTGGTGCATAGTTACTGCCTATTTATTATAATTACATCCCATTTATTGTTTCTTAAAGTCCATTTTCTTGTTAATCCTAATGCATACCTCCTAGGAAAGTCTGCAGCCCAGCGGGGTGGAGAATAACAAGTTGACCCGGATATTGTGTACAACTGTCGGCCCAGTTGCATTGCTGATGTTGAAAAAAAGGCTTGTGTAGTATAGTACAACCAAACATGGTTACTCAGCCCATATTCAGCGACGCCGGAAAGGCTCAAACAAGGCTTCTGTACAACTTTTTGAAGTCACTGAGCTCAATTAATAACTTAAAAAGTTAGATTACAGTGGAACCTAATTAAAAGCTGTCACGAGGAAATAAATAATTCAACGGGTCCCACTTGTGCGTGTGCGCGTGTGTGTGAGAGAGAGAGATAGAGAGAGAGACCCATCGGTTGATGCTCATAAATACATCTTTCAGCCATATGCATTGATGATGCTCAGTAAAAATTTATATAGTTGACACAATCATATAGAACATCACACTGAACTTGCATACAAAAATTTCACGCAGGCGACACAATCAGGATGGAAGCAGTGGATCGCTACGGGAAGGGCTATGTTGAAACCAATGAAGTCGTACATAACGGTTCATCGTCTTTATCAATGATGGGGAAATATCTTGAATGTTGTGCAAAGAAAACAGACAGACAACACAATAAGTTCTGCTAGCACATTAAGTTGACGTACAACCATTTCTAAAAAAAATTCAGGTACAAAATTAGAACAGGTCACAATCAAATGTATTGGCATATCAGTGTTTCACACCCATAGCTCGGATTTAACTAGTATCTGACAAGATTTAGTTGTTACCTCAAATTAGAGCACATCCAGGCAGCCAGCCCTGCCTCTTCTCCCAAAGAAGCAGTGTCCTCCACCGCGCGATGGAGTAGGCCCTGTGCCATCCATCGTTCTGAGCAACACGGGGAAAGTCTGATGTTGACTCCTGTAATGGATGTCGTCGACGGACCCTGGCACCTGCGGCGGCGGCAGGACTTCGATTGATGGATTCACCACTTCTTCGACATGCACGAACACTCGATACAGGTACATCCCTAACATGGTCCGTGACGGCCTTGGTGGCAACGAATAGCACAACCCCGGTTCCTCCACCGGTATCTCAACACCAATCACCTTCGGTATGGTGGAAGGCTTCTTCATCCATGCCATAACCGTCAGAGTCCAACTGTCTGGAGGAACAAACATACTTACGAGCTCACCTCCAAGGTCGTTGATAAGCTCGTTCATGGACTCGCTGTTCCAAGCACGTCGAGGCATGTCGTGGAAGGTAAGCTTTGTTAAAAACTCAAGCTCAGAGGGCACCGAGCCCCATCGTGGGTGCCACCGATCAAAGCTCACCAGCGCGCCATCGCACAACAAACACCGGGAAGATTCGAACACATGACTGTAGTCGAAAGTTGTCTGGAACCTGATGAAGAAATCAGCCGGTGGCGGACAGACTTCGACGAGCAAGTCACTTATTTGGATGCCGTGCGCATTGCCAAGAGATTTGACAAGGTCGTCCGGCGAGACGGGAGGCCGGTCGCCGTTGATGGTTACCATCAGCACTTTTCCAGCAAACTGGTCGTCAAGCGCCGCCATGCCATTGTTGAGCAACATGCAGCGACCGAAGGCAGAACGGACCTCAGGATCTCCGGATCGGAGATCCGCGTTGACCGGCGACATGATAGTGCGCTTGAGTACAAGGAGTACAGGAGGGGGATTTGGGGGAACTGGAGTAGGAATTGAGATTCCGGAGGTGGGGGAGCGGCGGGAGACTGGGGATGAAAAGGTAGTATGAATTTCGAGCACGCGCCAATATGCTCTCGGCGCGCAAGCGCACGAAAACACCGGTGGCGCCCACATGTCGGCCTAAGAGTCCTTATTCTTTCTTTTTTGGAGAGCCCGGACTTTTTTCAGGATCTTTTGAGAGCCCAGCCTGAGAGTCATAATTGATCTGTTTGGCATTGTGTTACTACTCGACCCATATTCAACGACACCTCACTGGCCCAAACATGTGTACATCATCGAAAAGACACTGAGCTCAAATTATATAACTTGAAAAAAGGAGATACTCTGAACACTGGAGAATGGTGATGCCCTCATTTAGCCCACCAGTAGTCCGAGACAATAAACAGTTCGAAACAATGATATATACAACATTCAAACACTGACTAGTGACTACTACTGACATAAACAGCAAGACATGATAGTTCATAAGAAGTCTTGCTACACCACCAAAACGCACCCATCTGCAGCGCTCAGACTCTCATGATCCCGATGAGAATGACATTCTAAGCAGAAGCAACTATTACATAGTAAGAGTGACATAGACGAGGATGACCAAATGACAAGGAATATGCATAACAAAAGAAAGAACTACCCATCCAGAACCAGCAACAAAGACAACAGCCATTCGAAGAGATGATCCAACACCATCATAAAATTTGCAGCACCGCTTCAGCGACCAGTGATCCGGAGACACCAGTACTCCACCCTTTCGATGCAACAGCCCAATTACCTATCAACCTGAAGGCTTGAACCACATCACTGCCTGTCGTAATTGAGACATCCAAGGATCAAAGTTATTCCAGATGCCTTTGTCATTCTCACCTTATTTTGGCTGCAGGTTGTATCATTGACAATCAGGGGAGTTTGCTCCGGAACTCCTAGGGCTCGCCGTGTAGACACAATTTTCCATAGCAAACAGAGCCTCTCTACCATCAAGGTCCTTGCCAACGGTGATCTCTTGGTTAATCGGATAATTGATTCCGAGAAACAGAGAGTGTGAACCAAGGCTGTTTACCCGCCTCCAACTAAAAAATCCTAAAGGCCCCAACAAGCTGGTATCCTGCTCATAGACGTAACAGCCACTGTCCGGATACTCACGTATTACACGGTGCTTGTATACAGTGGGGTTTTTGCAATATAACTTTTCTGGCTCATGTGTCCGAATGATCATCAGTCTTTTGCCGTCGTCTGATCGAGTGAGGAACCAGTTGTGCTCCCTGTTTTTGGCAAAGGTGGTGTGATTACAAAGGGCAGTAACTGTAGGGACACTGCATCATATCAAAAAGGGCAGGCATTGTTAATGTAAGATCAGCATTGTTCAGAGTATGAGTAGGATAATGCAGGAAACAACATTGATATGTCCCTATTGGAACTTGGAGGAAAATACAGGGAAATGGATACTGGGTTCGAAGATATAGAAGTGCTATGCATGGTTATACTCATGTTATCTCGCAATCGATTCTTCACAGGAAACTACCATGTCATGCATGTTATGTAATCATGTTCTGTCCTCACAAAAAAATTCTTCAAGGTAACTAACAGACCATGCATTGTTATATACTCGTGTTCTGTGGGCAAAAAATTGGTGAGGATATTATTCTAGCCATTGATTGTTGAAGGGCGAATATAGGTATGTACACATGGTAAGCATTGCAGGATTTCACTACTTCCAAATATAGAGTTCTCCATATGCACATTTACTTTCCTAATGTATGGTTAGATGAAACCAACAGTGTGGTGCATGTTTCTACGTCATGAAAATGAGGAAACTAACATGGCCATTGATACACACTCATATTTAGTAGTAGTATATAGATTACTGTAAAATAAGGATAATATCCATATATTGCTAACCGTTTGATTATTCAGGGTACAAATTGGCTATAATGACATGGTCACAATCGCATGGATTAACTCATTCCAAATATAGCTGATTTACGGCGTCTCTAATACATTGCCATAGTTCTACTCAAATTCTGCTCAAACAGAGATATGCCAATCATCACAAAAAGTTCAAATAGTGTCATGGCGTCATCATTAACATGAGACAGAAACAACTTACACGCGTTGTCCCAGCAATACGTGGTGCCATCTGCTTTGTCGATCGCGTAGATGATGTCATTGTGTTCAATAGCATCACAGAAGTGTGTATCAGCTTTGACGATGATCCACTGTGAGATGGGTTCTCTCCGGCTAAAGAAGGCACCGGCGTAAAGATAGGCGAGTCCGCGGTCGAAGAAGGCAATTAGCTTGAAGTCTGCGTAATTCGCATGTCGTGTGGGCACTTGGCAGATTACAATCTTCTGCAAAACAAGGTCCATCCAACTGACGTGGTAATCTAGATGACTTGGACCGCGATGGTAATACTCTATATAATCCAACGGAGGAAGGATAATCTCATGGGAGGTCTGGAAGTTCACGAGCACCAACTTTTTACCGTCTTCTCTAAAGGCGGCCATCCAGTGGGAGTTCATGCTGACCCAGTACATACCTGCCAAGAAGTTTCGGGCGATGGTGATCGGATCGATGTCAAGGGAAATGATGTATGGCGACCCAGTACATACCTGCAAAGAAGTTTTGGCTAATGGAGATTGGATTGAAGTCAAGGGGCATCATGTACGCCTCCGTATCAAGGTGAGCCAATCTCGCAAGACCAGATAGCAGCAAGCTGGGTGTCTTGAAAAGCTTAGGCCTCGCTTCGATGATGGCCGTGTGCATGTCCCTCGAGCATGCTGCCAGCCGCAGGGCGCTCAACATATCCATACACGAACAACAGAGGTCGAGGATTTCACTGGGGAGATTGCTCCAATCGCGGCTCATATGGATGCTGCGCGGTTCGCGTTTGGCCATGGTGGAGTTTGGAAGGTGGGGGTTTTGGGGGGCTTGATTTATGGGGGAGAAGGCTGTCGGTGCTGGAGCGGCTAGCGAGGGAATGGTGGTACTGGGGGAGGCGAGTGAGGCGACGGTACACGCGGGCACAGTGAGATGGAGACGGAGACGGAGAAGGAGATGGAGATGGAGTGGTGCTATGGGAGCGAAGAGGGAGACGAGGCGAGGCGCCAATGTGCTGTATAGTGGCGGTGACAGACTGCACAGTGCACAGGGTAAGGCTGACTTTGGTAACCCGAACACGCCGCCTGGACTAGTGTCAGGCGCAGGGTGTTGTCACTTCACTGTGACGACCGGATGAATAGTATTTTGACCATCAAGTGTACCACAGTTGTACTACTACTACTACTAGTAGGAACATGAGTACTTCAGTATTGTATAGTGGAAATAGGTCTCCCGTGCTAGCATGCCTGTTCACTTCATCGTTCAGGTATCATCCATATTGTAAGCAGAACCAAATTCTCGTGCATGCCCAATCAACGCCCTGCCACGATGCATGCATTGGTCATTCTGGTGCATCAAGGACGGCATGCAGATCGTTCCACACTTGAGAAGAGGAAAAATGGAAAGGTAGAACGCGGCAGCAAAGGAAGAGAACGCTGGCTAACGAGGCTGGGAGGGGATCGAGGAGGAAGTTAATGCTCCACGCCTAAAGGTTTTGGGAAAACCTGATTTTCATAAGGTGACTTATACTCACCTAAACGGAGGGAGTATTCCTTAACCAGACAATGTTGTGTCTCCCACTCACGCGCTCAAAAAAAAAGTTACGACACATTTTTTTATCTATTTGCATAGGTCCCACCTATCAGGAAGGATGGGCACGTACACGAACAGGTACGACTCATCAGTCTACCCGCATAGCCTTTTCGTTTAGTCTACCTAGCCTTCTGATCAACTGCCTGCACGCCACTTCTCCCATTTACTTCTCCATCGGGAACCGACTCTCCTCGGCTTCTTCACCTCCCCTTCATCTTCATTTGCATCCAAACCCCACTGTTTTCACATTGTTTTAACCTCTTTAAATAATCATCTACTACTTCAGTTAGACTAGCCATCCAATCCTAATTCTCCAAACAATAGCCCTCCGTTCCAGCGGTTCCAAATGGTGAAAGAGATCGAGATGCAGGTTTTTAGCGTCCAACATGTCCTCGTCGAAGGCTCGATGCGCATAGTTGCCACCGTCACCGTCCACCCAAGGGTTGTTCGGCAGTGGATCAATAATGTATCCAACTCCCTCGAAAAGGTAGAGACGAGGGTCATCGATCTCGACGCAGAGTACACGGAGCGTGCCCCTGGGAAGATCCAGCATGCCGCCGTCCTTCAGCTATGCCTCGAAGATGATGTTTTGGTGTACCACATCATACACTCGCCCTCCATACCAGGTGAGCTTCATGATTTCTTGTCTCGGGAGGACGTATACTTCTGTGGGGCAGTCATCGAAGGGGACAAACAGAAGCTGGAGCCGTACAACCTTGATTTGAAAAGCATCACTGACCTACAAACCAGAATCAAAATTCCTGTAGAAGATTGTGATAAACGGACATCATCCCTATTCGACGTAGCAAATTTTGTGCTCGGTACAAATCTTCAGAAGAGTGACGAGACGGTGGCATTAAGGTCGTCTGGATGGGAGAATTATCCCTTGACGTACGAGTGGATAAAATATGCTGCCCTCGATGCCCGTGTGAGTTCCGAGATAGCTGCAAGGTCCAAAGAGCTTGTTGCGAAGCCGTCTCCCACGGAGAATGAGAACAAGAAGAAGAAGAAGAAGAAGAAGAAGAAGAAGAAGAAGAAGAAGAAGAAGAAGAAGAAGAAGAAGAAGAAGAAGAAGAAGAAGAAGAAGAAGAAGAAGAAGAAGAAGAAGAAGAAGAAGAAGAAGAAGAAGAAGAAGAAAAGGTTGCACCAGCAGGAGGGCATTATGGATGGATGAACTATTTCCTCTCTTGTAAATAAAATATTCCCTCTCGGTGTATATTGATATAGATGGACTATTTCGATGGTGTGCATGTCTTTGGAACAGAGTAGTAGCATGGGTCCGCTTGACTATAAGGAACTATTTATCCGCATATATAGCTTTCTCTGCTAGTCCTTCCAGTGATCGGTATGCAGTGCATGTCTCCGTAGACATGACAGCTTGTCCATGGAAGTTCAACTACAACGACCATCACGTTTCATCTCGCGATTTCCATGATGCCTCTCCAACCCACGGCACTACGCCCCCCCCCCCACGACGTGTGCCTCACCCCTCTCGGCCGCACCGCCCCTGTGCCTTTGTGTGTATGATGCGGCGAGCATCAAGTTTCTACCACAGCCACACGCGATTCCCACGACGCCGCTCGAACCCATGACACCACACGTACCCCGACCCGCGGCTCACCCCTCTTGGCCCCACTGCGCCTCTGCCTTCGGGAGCATTACTTGTGGACCAGTCACCTATTGGGTCCACATGTTATTGACTCAAAGGCGCTGAAGCTCAGTCCCGGCGGCCCTAAGAGGGAAATGTAACTCCTGCGCCAGGGCTTGTAGTGCTCCCGCAGCACGAACTCATGCCAAACTCGAGATTTGTTTCTTTACTATACATGCACGCAACGATTTAATGGACATTTTAATCTCAACGTGTGATGGGGAGCTCTAAATTTGAATTTAAAACATATAAAATGAAAAGATTCAAAACAAATAAACTGGGAGAGAGGGAGTATATCGTAGGATGTGTCCCATACAAAATAAGTCCCCTGGTTTGTCACCGTGAAGATGCGGTTTGAAAGGAGCACATCGTCTTCCTACTCGTACGGCAACAAATCGGCCGCAGACAGCATGGTCCGCCTTTGACAGCCATGTGCAAGGTTCGTGCTATCTTATTCAATCTCACCGTGGTTCCATCGTACCAATTCATGCGGTGGCCCGTTGCATGGCTGATCCCAATGCTGGACAAAGGTTCTACGGGACCGGTGTCACCATTGTAAATGTTGTGCAAATTGATGTTGGTACCCTCCCGTACATATGCAAGCCAATCTCCACTCGCACCGAGCCTAACCTGTGAAACAGTGGGCAGGGGGAGAATTTGGAAATGGAGACGGAAGTAGTCTTTAGAATGCATTTACTACGTGATCAAACTCATCTTACCTGCTCATCGGAGGAAATCCGAGTGCCCCTCAACATTGGCATCTCAAGGGGCATCAACTTGCAACTACGGCCACGCTGCACAGGAGAGAACCCCAAGGAAACATCCTTGTGCGTTCCATGGAACATCAAGATGCATTTATATGAGTATTTTATCTTGTGAGAGAAAAGGATGAACGAGGGAAGGCCTCTAGAGATAGAGATGGACACTACTACTACCAATGTGCTGGCTCGTGCGTTGCAATGGATCCAAAGTAGTAGAATAATACTTGTTCACGTGCTTGAAATATAAACACTCTAGTTTTGATATACATTTGTCAGCAGACATGACAGCTTGTCCATGAAAGTTGAACCACGGCGACCATCACGTTTCTTGTTTCTACCACTACCACACCCACACGCGATTCCCACGACGTCGCTCCAACCCATGGCACGGCGTCCCCCGACGTGGACATGGATCCTCTGACGTGGCTATCACTGCCTTGCCCTGCCTTTCCTTCACTGACAGGTGGGACCCACACTTATGGGTCCCACATGTCACTGACAGAATGGTAGGATTGTTCGCGTTAGGGGATCCTCATCCCCCTGACATGCCCCTCATCCCTCTTAGCCCCACCGCTCCTCTGCCTTTGTGTGCATGACATGCGGGCCAGCTGAACTGCGGCGACCATCAACTTTCTACCACAGACACACCCGATTGGACGCGGTTTGCCTGCTCCGCTGCTGTTCTCCGATCCGTACTCCCGCACCATCGAATCCTCAGCTGGAGTACTTATGTACTACAGGTAGTGCCCGCTGGTGTGGCCATCTACGCCTCGTAACGCCCCGACACCCAGCTGTGGCACCCTCGCCACGGCCACGCCACCACCGGCCTGTTCATCTCGAACGAGTGAGTCACAAACCACGCCGCCACCATGAGAATGACATGTGGGCCAGCCGCATTTAAGGTCCGCGTGTCATTGACTCATAGGCCGGGCACTAAGCCACTGAAGTTCGGTCCCGTGGGCCCCGACAGGGAAATGTAACTCCCGCGGCATGCCTTTTGGTGCTCCTGCAGTACGATCTCGTGCCAAAACTGGAATTTGTTTCTTACTACTACCAACTAGTACTAGTAAGGTACACGTGCATTGCACGCATGAGATTCTGTGCATTATGCTTCTACATGTGGAGTTTTCTGGATTCTAACATGTGGCAAAATCCGGTGGAATGTAAGGTTAGGCAAGTTTGATTAACTTAGGTGAGTGTTTGGTTCAAGCCACACCTTAGGCAAGCCACACTAAGGCCCCACATGACATACATAGAAAAAATGTGGCAAGATTCCCTTAGTCTTGCCAACTTGTGGCTCTCATTTTGAAGAACTAATAACTTTGCCTAAGCTTAGTTGTGGCAAAATTAGTCATGAATTAAGGGACTGTTTGGTTCCTAGCCACACCTTGCCACACTTTGCCACACCTAACCTTAGGCAAGTTTGACCAAGTTAGGTAGGTGTTTGGTTCTAGCCACACCTAAGGCAAGGATTTTTTTTATGAGCAGTGAACCCCACATGTCATAGACATAAAAAGTGTGGCAAGATTCCCTTAGGAAAGCCAAAGTGTGGCTAACAATTTGAGCAACTCAACTAAGGCAAGTGTGGCAAAAATCATGTGGCAATATATGGCAAAGATAGTCACAATCCAAACAACCCATAAGTTCAACCATGGAGTCTTCTAGATTATACATGTGGCAGAATCTGGTGGATGATATCCAACGGCCAGTAGTGCTCGGATTTGCCATCTTTGTACTATCGGATTGGCTTCATCCAACGACCAACTTTCAAAGTTTTTCACACACTATATAGGGGGTATAGATATAGATGTGCCGGTCCGTTGCAATGGATCCAAAGTATATCTATTTAGTGGAGTGCACTCTAAACACATTATCTATTTATTTTTCTCTAACCTTTCGTAGCCATGCAACCAAGCCACATAAGCTTCATGGGTGCCCCTCACATCATATTATTCATACTATGTTGATTGGAAAAAAGATAAATCACCCAAAACAAGATCTTCCCCTTTTTTGTTCCTACGATGTTGTGCCGTGCACGTACCTACTAGTTGTATAGTGGTAGTACTAGTAATATAGTTAGGAGTACAAACTTGGTACTAGTAGGAGTAGTACTAGTAAGGAATGCTCCTACTCTATCAACGAGCCCCATCTGACACCAAGTTTCTTGGCTTCCGTGCTACATCTAGATCTTCCCCTCGTTTCTATTTTCCAACCCGGCAGTGGGCGGGGTGTCGGTTTGCTTAATGGCGGTCCCACATGAAAGTAAAAATGCTAGGCAACACGCCTTCCCTAAGCTATGTGTCGTGCCGGACGGGCCGTCGAGTACTCCCGATTCCCGGGCGTGTGGGGGTGCGGCGCAAACACGGCATGCCTTTTCCTTTTACTAGCAATGTGCCCGTGCGTTGAGACAGATCCAAAGTAGTAGAATAGTAGTATTTGTTCACAAACTTGAAAGAAATCACTATTGTTTTGATATACTCCTAATATATTACTCCCTCTGTACCTAAATATTTGTCTTTTTTGAGATTAAATATGGACTATCACATACGGATTATATAGACATATTCTAGTGTTTCTAGCAAGATGCCTGCGCGTTGCACGAAGTTGATGGAAAAGGTAAGCACAACTTATAAATTTACGGATGGAGTACTAGTTACAGTGATGCATATAATTAAGCAAAGGGATTGCACACGGTATTGACTAGAATGAGAATGCAACAGCACAATGAGAATTAAGGCCACGATGATGCGATCGCGGTGGTGGTTACAGAAGGAAAGAAGAAAGATGGATCCATGAATGTACGACCTACTCCTCCTCAACTTAGTGCGCCGCGCCACCGACCGGCGGCTAAGGAGCGGCGGCTTTTGTGGCGAGGTCGAGGTGCTTCTCAGCAAAGGCATCCAAGGCTTCCAGCCGGTTGAGGAAGGCCAACATCGCGTCCTCACTGGCCTTGTAGATACCTATGTACACGATTTGCTCGTACACGTGGATGTGTAGGTCGACGAATTCTTGCAGGGCGAGGCGCCTCGCGGCGAGCGCGACCTCCATGTGGACATTCTTCGTGGCGTCGGTGGGCAGTCGGAGGGCCATCAGTGCTTGAAAGAGGTTCCGGCCATGGAAGCCGATTAGGGTGGCAGGCAATGAGGAGCCCGGGCGCGCGGGCTGGAGGAGTACGACGATGTCGTCCGCGAGCTTCTTGAGGACGGTGAACTTGTTGCTGGTGGCAACGATCATCTGGTCCAACTAAGAGTCGTAGTTGGTGTCGACGGCGGCCATCCACCAGCCGGTCTCCAACACCGTCTAGAGACGATCCTCGGCGCCATGCCGCAGGCCGGCGTCGTGGACCATCTGGCGCAGCCGCTGGCCGCTCACGCGCATCGCCGCCATGGGTCTAGAGTGAGCACTTTTGCGCTTAGTGTAGGTGCCTAGGCAAATTCTTAGGTGTGTACGATGTGGTAGATGCATTGGAATGGAGGGGTGCCTTTATATGAGGGCAATGAGGGCAAACTGCGTTGCATTCACATCGTGCAGCCTCTTTTCCCGGACCTCCTCCCATTACTTCCCTAATGCATTAATTGAAGGAGGATGCATTGGCCGTTCAACATATCGGGAACTGCTACTCCCTCCCTCATTTGCATTAAAGCCGTATCGGGAACTGCGCCGCCCGCTGTCAAATCAAATACACCCTCCGTCTAGGTGAGTATTAAGTCATCTTATGAAAACCAAATAGTAAACACATAGGCGTGGTGCATTAACTCTCACATTGTTTCTTATTTTTTTGACATAAATAGAGGAATCAACCAATAAGAGATGTGGGGCTTGTATGTTTTCAATGACTTGAGACTATCAAACATGACATGTAGTGGTCAGTTTGTTGCACAAGAACAAATACAACCCACGTCAGCACACACGCATCTTATAGCATCATATCCAATGGCTATAAAAGATGAATGAGACCAAATTATATCTCATCTAGATGATTTCTAGCAAAACTGTATTAATAATACTTAGTACTCCTGCGCCATGTATATTAGTATCATGCAGTACCATTACAACCAGCCTTATCAAAATTCTATGACACCTCATCAAAATTGCTAAGGCTAGTACCATTACAACCAGCCTTAGCAAATACTCCCTATAAGTTCTCTCGTTTTCCTCTCCACCTTGGTCACCTAGATGGAGGGAGTATACTGCGCGGGCTTTTCCTGCGCGGTAGGCAGGGCAGTTCCGCCTAGTCGGTTCGACAGAGACATGAGAAGACGAGGGAGTAGGCTACTGCAAACGTAGGGCTGTGTGATTTGACATCGAGTTACTGCTGGACAGGTAGGGCCTCGTGATTTGACTTGCCATTATCATTTTAACTGCGGCGCTACGACCGGCGTGAGTCTCCCGATTCCTGACACCTTCATACAGGTGCCTCTCCCAATGCTCCACCATGTAGTAGAGGCTGGCTCTTGCATGAGATCCCACTTCTCCACTTTTTCCTTGCCTCTCTTTCCTCCACATATGCAACAATGCCATGTTAAGCGCACTATTGTACTTACTTGCTCCTACAGGTGCTTAAGCTTGCCACATAGGCATAAAGTCTGATGTGGCAAGTTAATCAAGAAGAAAGAGACTAGTTTGGTGACCCAAGGAAGAAACGGTGCTAAGCGCATGTACCTAGGTGAAAATACAATTTTGAGTCTATAGCTAATTAAATGAAGCAAACTTAGCAACACCATTTCATTGGAAGAGGTCACTCCTTGGCAAATGCGATAAATACTAGTACTCCTTTTTTTGCGGGAAAATATACTAGTGCTCCATGTGTCCCATAATATAAGAACGTTTTTGGCACTAGACTAGTGTCAAAAACGTTCTTATATTATGGGACGGAGGGAGTATGAAGAAAGAGATAGAGAGAAGTAAAAAAATAAATACACTTATAGCCAACCTTATAGCCAAAACCTTGTTGTAGTATGAGTGACTAAGTGATGACTATGTATGACATGCCAACATCAGATAGCCTAACGCATCGTGTTAAATCTCCAAGGACCCGACCGCGCGAGCGACGCGATGGTCGTGGTAGGCGCGACCATGATACGGGCTGCTGGCAGCCCTTGGATCTGTGATCAAATGGTCGTATGCTAAGTTGCTGAAAATTTACAGAATAACCCTCCAGGATAGGATATTCACCCATAGGTCTAGAATCACGCCATGAACTGTTCGATCTCAGATCCAAGGGCTCTCGGAAGCGCGTATCATGGGAGAATGGAAAGCCACTACCCTGCCATTCGCACGCTGGAAGTTCGCTCCTACTCGTCTCGGCACATCCTTCAATACTATGGCGGTTCGCTCCTAGTCGTCCCGTCCATTCACATTACGGTAGTTCCACTAATCCTAACCCTCCTCCCAAATCCATGGCGTCCCAAATCTCCACGATCGACGGTGAGTACAAGGTTAGAACCATCATCGGTGATGAGTTCGACGTCATCTACACCCGTTCTTCCGTGACGGTGAAAGGATGCCTTTCTCGCTTCAGACGCATGTTCGAAGACTCAATTGATGAGCGGGTCGCTGGGCTAGATGTTGAGTACACCACAGTCCTGGGATGAGAGAAGGATCTAAAGGATGAAGAGAGGAAGAAGCCCGCCGTGATCCAGGTTTGCATGCATGACTTATGCTTGGTCTACCACATATGCCATGCCGACGTTGAATGCCTGGATTTTAAGGACTTCCTCGAGAGCAACCTAGTCAAATTCGTTACTGTAGACTTTGGTAACAACAAAGAAGTCCTGGGTCGGATAGGCCTCGTTGTAGGCAACACCTTCGACCTCCAGAAGAATCGGGTGGTGTCCTCTCGTCAGCCTTCAATGCTGACCCTGGCAGGAGCCATGGTTCATCCTTCGTACGGTAAACTGGAGAAACCTCCATACACGTTTCATCGTTATGCATGGAAGCGGAATGTACTAGATATAGACCACATCCACTACGCTGCAATGGATGGCTACCTTTGTTTTAATATCTACAAGGGTTGGATGAAGAGCAAGAGCCAAGTGTGTGGTTCAAGCAAAGAAGTATCGGACAAGAGGAAGAGGTACAATGACGAAGTCGAGGACGTGGACGAGGACTCCGAGTAAGGTGGCAGTGTCGTTGCTCATGGTGGTTCTAATGCAGTGTCTCCGGCATAGTTGCAAAGTTTAATTTCCGGTGTGCTTAATTTAATTTGAGGGGTGTGTTGTGCTGAGCCCCCAGCAGAACTATGTTATGTTTCTTCTCATTACTTTAACTTTTCAGTACGTACATACTAGTATTTCTTACATTTCATTTTTTAGTTGGTATAGTACTACAACTCGTTTCTTCACATTATATATGTACAATATATATGGCCAACATCATATGGCCAGCAGTTTAGTTGTCAAAGAATTTTAGGGTGCTTAGTTTTGTCAAAGAATTCCAGGATGCTTAGTTTTATTTTAGGGGTGGGTTGTGCTGGACACCATTATTGTAACTAGCCTTTTTAATAGTACTATATGCATAATTTGGCGACGAGTGCTCTCTATATGTACCACCTTTTTTTTAATTTCAAGTTTTGCTCCATGGCGCAATCCATCGATACTACTGCTGTACAAAAGTATACATTTTTAAAAGACCAGAGGGCGGGGCAGTCTAGCTCGGTCGGTTTCATGAGAGGCGAGGGCCTTTGTGATTTGACGGCTCATTATTGCTATCAAATCGAATAGTACTGCACCGCACGCTGCACGCCCGGCGCCTCCATTAAACCCCTCCGTTAAACCCGCATGCAAACCGAGAATCCTACTCCGGCCATACGTCCGTCCATGAGCGGGCCGGAATTAAACGCAACACCGGCCGAGCTCCTCCCGTCCGCCCTCAGTTTAAACGAGGCCAGCTGTCGGCCAAGCTCTTACCGTATGCCCTCTATTTACACGAGGCCACACAGACAACGGGCAAGAATCGCACCACTCCGCCGCTCCCCCATCTCCTTCTTCACCATTTTCTCCACTCTTCTGATGGCTTCCGATGAGCCGTTCTCTGGCATATTACCCGGCTAGGTGGCCCACCGAGCCGTCCGGATACGGGCGAGGCTGCTCGGTGATTCACCAACCTCGCTTGGCCCGACGAAGCCAGTTGCCGCCCCAAGCAGGCGCGTGGTTCAGCAACTCGCCGCTCCAGTTCAGCTCGATGAGGAGTGGCGATTTGCTCCACACCGGCACGGCGGTGAGCACGCCGGTACGGGCACCGTCACTGTCGCGTCGTACCGCGCCACCAATGTCTGCGGTGGTCGCGCCTCCCGTGTCTGTGGGCGCGCCTCCCGTGCCTGCGGCAGCGCCATGCAGGCAGAGATAGAAGCCGGGTGCATGGAGAGCGACGAGTCGGTGGCCAGCTTCTCCGTGTCCGCCGCCATCATCGAGGAGAAGTAGAACACAGGAGGCCGCCGCCACTTGGGACCCATGAAGACCACCGCCGAGGCAACGACCGCGGATTCAGGTGGTTCCTTTGCTGCTTCGTCTCTTCCGAGGACCTTCGTCGACCCCGCAAGTGTCTGACGGACATGAGGAAGACAAAGGGATCCGCGAGCGGCCATTTAGAACTAAAATAAGTCTAGATACATCCATTTCTAGGACAAGTATTTCCGGACAGAGGGAGTATTAATTATACAAGAGAGCTGGATTGGCACCTCTTAGTTCATGTAAATGTAATGAAATCCATCATGTTTATGCGAAGATCCGGCTTTTTATACGAAATCCTTCATGCTTATATGAAATCAGTCCGTGTTTGCACGAATTTCATCTGGTTGGTTAGAGCTGTAAAAATGTATGCCGCTGGCGTTTGATGTCGTCCTCCGCGGAAGGAAGCGGGAGGAAATTTGCCGGCTGCCGTTGGAGGTGCTCTTTATGCTAGAAATAATAGAGTGTCATCCAATCCATTTGAGTTAATTGCCTGTATGATTGTCCCCCTATAAAAAGTTAATTGCATGTACAGTGTACACGTGACTTACAGGGTGGCTACAGCTTTGTACAAAAAGTTAAAAAGAAACAAGTCCATCCTTAATCTTGTATTCTAAGTACTCTGTGGGTTCCACTGACAGTACAGTAGCGAAAGAAGTATATATTAAATAAGTAGAGTAATATATAATATAAAAAATCTAAAGTTAAAAGACAGAATTCGAACTCATATCATCACGTTGCGAGCATCCGGCGCTAACCAGCCCAGCACATTTTTGTTGTAGACCATGCTGGAGATATATCTCCATGTCTACGCTTAGATATACTCCATTCGTTCCTAAATATTTGTCTTTTTCAGATTTCAAATGTACTACCACATACGGATGTGTATGTAGACATATTTTAGAGTGTAGATTCACTCATTTTGCTCCGTATGTCTTTTTAGGAAGGGGTCAGATTTGTCCTTGATTTATTTATGAGGTATCCAGATGGCACTGCACCGCCAAGAAAAGAGGGTAACATCAAAATTATGGACTACTTTTTTGAGTATGTTGGTAAGGTCCGGTCATAGTCACTTGTTGAAATCTCTAAAAAGACAAACACTCCCTCCGTCCGGAAATACTTGTCATTAAAATGGATAAAAGGAAATGTATCTAGACGTATTTTAGTTTTAGATACATCTCTTTTTATCCATTTTGATGACAAGTATTTTCGGACGGAGGGAGTAGAAAACAGAGTTGGTGATGATGGTGTGCGTGCCATCCTGCAATATAGGCCGTCAGATTTATATCTAACTGATAGGAAAGAAACTATGGCAATTTTGCAAAAATATACCCACACGTCGCTCCACGTTCGCAAATAAGGTCTTCCCTCGTTCAGCCTTTTCTCTCACAAGATAAACTACTCATACAAATACATCTTGATGTTCCGTGCAACGCACGGGCAGCTAGCTAATTTCTTTTAAAATAGTTGCTGCAATAATTGGGTTGAAGTGATATATTTTATGTCTGCCCCGAATGATTTCAGATTCACTAGTAGTAACAAAGAAAAGGTTTCCTTGTTAATTAACAGAAAACAGGGTGAAAACTATAACATGAGGCCGGTAAAAACAACGCACACTGGGTTCAGCGTCATCGTCACTACAGATGTGTGCGCGCGAGAAGTCTACATATCGAGGGGGCTACCGAGCGAGGCACCGAGACACAATGTTTGAGAGAGAAACCAATTGACAGATTATGATCAGATCGAGTTGTCACCCTTCAGCTGTCATTGTTGGGGGAGAGAAAGACGTACCGAGAGTGTGCGCGGTAGGCACAGAGGCACAACTAGCGAGTGTGTGTGTGTGTGTGTGTGTGTGTGTGTGTGTGTGTGTTTAAAAGAGGAGTAGATAGATTATTATCAAGATCGATGTGCCACCCTACTCCTTCGGTGCCGGGTAGTGTGTGTGTGTGTGTATGTTTGAGAGAGCAGCCAGTCGATAGATTAGTATCAAGATCGAGGTGTCACCCTACTCCTTCGGTGTTGGGAAGTGTGGGTGTGTGGGTGTGTGTGGGGGGGGGGGTGGGCAGTGACACTCACATATCTCTACTCTTATAAAAAACAGAGTTGGTGATGATGGTGTTCCTGCCATCCTGCAATATAGGCCATCCGATTTATATCCGATGGATAGGAAGGATACTATGGCAATTTTGCAAAAAGATACCCACACCCCTCTCCGCATTTGCAAATAAGGCATTCCGTCGTTCATCCTTTTGTACCACAAGATAAACTTCTCATACAAATGCATCTTGATGTTCCGTGCAACGCATGGGCATCTTGCTAGTAGGGACAAGGAGTATGTGTGACACATATCTAGCTATATTGAGGGATAGGAGTTTGTGTGACACATTATTATACTTTGAGACATTAGTGGTTGTGGGTGGGCGGAATTAAAGGGGTGGGCGTGTTAGACATAGAGAGCGTGTGTGTTTCTGTGTGAGAGACTTGTAGGACGGGGTAGAAAGACGAATTTAACCCTGACGGAGGGAGAGAAATACACGAAGTGCGCGTGTGTGATTCCGATGCCCACAGGGAAATGAGTTATGTATGCGTGTGAGAGAGGTTGCACAATTCATTCACGTATCACTATCTAGCGATCGTGGACGTGCATCGCTTGAACATAAGTCAATATCTAGTTTGTATCGTGGCCAAAGGTGCAATATCGATTCAACGCTATAAAGATTAGACACTCACATATCACATTTTTATCTATTGAAATAAACCTTTTCAGTTGTGCATGCCAAAGTTACAGTGATGTTTCTTAAAACAACCAATGTAGCTATCATGTACATGCACCATTGTTACTATTGCATTCAAATTCATTAGTCTTGGATGGTTTAAGTTTCTATTTTTAAGTAATTTATGTAATATTCATATATGAATTCAACGGGTATGCAATTTATGAAATGGAGGCTATGTAATAATATGAGGTAACACTTTTAAGTAGCTGACTACAATATCCATTTCTTTTTGCACGCCTCTACACTAACACGTCAATGCATTATGTTTAAAGTAAATAACCAATGGCACTAAATTATCTATTTACATGAGAAATAAATAGGCTGAGCATTTGATCCCTTTTTTTGTGAACGCGCCACTACACCCGTACGATTGGCCGCGCCCGTGTGAACGTCCAAGTTATCGGCGCATCATCCTGAGTTATTGTCTTTTTTCTGGTGTGGACTTCACACCAGTTATTAACTACTGACGCGTGCCCCGTGTACACAGTCTAGCATGACCTTCCCGCTAGCACGGTCCAAAATTAGTTGAAACCGGATACGAACGATCCCACGGGCGGCAAAATCTCCCGCCTCCTTCTAAAATTTTTGCCACCTTAGTCTTTAGCATGCGAAATCCCCCTTTTGTCCTTGGTGCACGGAGACCAACAGTTACAATACCGCCCTCATCTACATGATAGGTCGGGGCTGCTTTGGTAACTTTCGGTTCCCCCCACTACACGGCACCCCCATTTCCTATCCCCCTCCCGCAAAAACGACTAACTCCACATCACCAGAGCATCTTACATCACGCCGTCGTACTTCCTCGCCCTTTCTCCCCTCCCCTCTCGAAACCCTAGACTGCTCATCCACCGGCGTACCATAGCCCATTCACTGCCAACGGCGTCCACCTCACCGGATCTGCCTCTGCGGCCGCATCTACCCCTCCCACCTTCCCTAGAAACAAGTAGACTACTCATCCAGCACTGTACCACAGCCCATTCAGTGACGGCCTTGTCCACGGCGCCGGATCTGCTTCGCCGGTACTCTCGTAAACCGCCGCGCATCTGCAACGGCTCATTCGTACTCCCCACTAGAGACGCTTCGTCCACACCCCCTAGAGCCGCCCCACCGACGCCCCCGTCGACGGCCTCTGATCCTCTTCGCCGACACCTTCCTCAACCCTACTGGAGCCGCTTCGCTGACACCATCGTCAACCCTACCGGAGTAGCTTGGCCTATAACATTCTCAACCCTACCGGGGCCGCTTTGCCAACTCACAAGTCCACGGCCTTAGATCCGCTTCCTCGCACCCTCATCCAACCTACCAGAGAAGCTTCTGACGCCATGTCCACGGCCGCAGATCCACATCGTCGACACCACCCTTAACCCAACCACCGGAGCAGCTTCTGACACCCCGTCCATGGCCGCAGATCCGCATCATCGACACCATCCTTAACCCAACCACTGGAGCAGCTTCTGATGCCCCGTCCACGACCGTAGATCCGCGTCGTCGACACCATCCTTAACCCAACCACCGGAGTAGCTTCACCTACGCCCTCGTCCATGGCTATAGATCCGCTTTGCCCACACCGTAGTCCACCCTATCGGAGCCGCTCCACAAATACCATACTCGACGGTTCTAGATCTCCTTACCGGACCCCGACAGCCAGCGCAGCGTCATCACCCTTGATGTTTCTAACCTGATTCCCACCGTCAGGAGAGATGCCAAGCACCCGCCACGGCCTAGGTACTTTTCACCTTTAAACCCGTCCAGCATCACCTGCCCGATGTACTTCAAATATACTAACCGGTCGCTGTTACCTATTATGCAGCTGACAAAAACTACAAGGACGATGTTTCTTCTGGATCTAACAGCTTGGCCAACCAAGATCCTGGACTGAGGCTTAGCTATGGTCTTGTAAGCGCGTATCTCTCTCTTATATTGTTCTGTGCCTGCCTGCGTGCTTTGCTAGGATTTTCGACCAGTAATCCCTTTGTGCAGACAATGATTTCTACTACTGGCTGCTAAATTAGATATGTAGATGTCATACATGATACTACCTCGTACCTCCGTTCCTAAATATAAGTCTTTCTAGAGATTCCACTATAGGCTACATACGGGGGCAGGGACAGTACATTACACAAAATCGTAGGTGGCATGTAGGAATTCCAGTGCACTACATTAGGCTCCCTTAGAGTGCCTGCTAGTCCAGCATACAGAGTCATGGCTAGTTTATGGTACGCACACAATCGTTAATTGGTGGTTTAAATATGCGCAAGGGATATGCAATGTAGTATCATGTAGAGATGTCTGAAATTAGCCGTGTCAACTTGCAGATAGGGTTACACAATGAAAAAATACAAGATGTATGTGGCAATTTCATGGAACATCGCAAAAAAGGAGATGCAGCGGTGAGCCTATACAATGTGCTATGGTACGTCACTCCTCCATTGCAATCATCGTGACATTTTATTTGTATGCCAGTTCTATTAGCCAAGTTTCTTAGGGACAGTTATTATGAGTTATCGTAAGAAAATAAGCACATGTGAATATAAGCTCCATGTAATAAGCCAACCTTTTCTTTTCATTGCGTTTTCAGCTTATCTTTGGTATGATCAGTGGAAAGTCTAGATTGCATTATATTTTTTCATTTTGTTGCCCATATGGAAATTAATTTGACTTGCAAACATCACAAATTGAACCCAGTGCATTAATTAATATGATGTGAAAACAGACCATCAGTATTTGCTCAAAATGCAAATACAAAGATACCATCTACTTGGCACAATCTACTTTGGTCAATGTTTTCCATAGAGATCCCATTGTCTAATTTAAATGAAGAACGCATGACTCACATTTAAATGAAGAACAATTATTTATTGAAATTCGATGGTCCAAGTGGCTGGTTATTATCATATAGCAGCACCACTTGAAAGCATCATATAGCAGCAGCAGCAGCAGCTCATAGCAACTCATCATACAGCAGCAGCAGTCTGCAATTCATCATATACCAGCAGCAGCTCATATCAATTCATCATATAGCAGCAGCAGGAGCAGCTCATAGCAATTCATCATATAGCAGCAGTAGGAGCAGCTCATAGCAATTCATCATATAGCAGTAGCAGGAGCAGCTTATAGCAATTCATCATATAGCAGCAGCAGCAGCTCATAGCAATTCATCATATAGTAGCAACAGCAGCTGATAGCAACTCATCATATAGCAGTAGCAGCTCATAACAATTCGTCATATAGCAGCAGCGGGAGCAGCTCATAGCAATGCATCATATAGCAGCAGCAGAAGCAGCTCATAGCAATTCATCATGTAGTGGATCAGAATGAAAATTTGGCAAAAAATGAGAGGAGATCCTCACCTTGTTGGATGAGCTCATCCTTCAACAGCACCTCAAGGCCATGGACTGGGAGGAGGGGAGGGGGAATAAGGTGCCTTCTGCCGCAGTGTGGCATCAGCCGTAGTTGTGCAGCGCCCGCCGGAGTAGTGCGTTGGACGAACCACAGTGGAGCAGCTACTGGAGACCATGAGAATGAGGGGCGGCGCCAGAGGAAGGAGCAGCCAGGGAGATTTTCCCCTACCCGTCGGCCGTGTAGCCTAGCTGGACATAGCATCGTCGAGGACCAGGCCAGATGGGACCAGTGGCGGCGGCTCGCTAGAGGAACTCGAGTGCTGTAGGCAGGGGATCGAGGTAGAGGGTAAGGGGAGAGGAGATGCAAGCGGGCAGGCAATGAATGGTTGCATGTTTGTTTTTACTTGAGGGTCAGGTGTGACACGGGCGTCAGTAGTTGCATTTTGAGTGTAATATACACAGACAACAGAGTCATTTCACTATTCCCCTTCCCTTCAATTTTTAGTGAGGTTCTACCCGAAACACCCCCCTCCAAAGCGAAATTAGTTAAGCCCAAGCCCATAACTCAAAAATGACTTCTTTACATCTTTTATGGCTTATTTTGACAATATGCCCTGAAAAGGCGGAATCGAACTGGCCCTTAACCTGCAATTCAATTGTGCGTGCAATGATGAATCACTCCTGCCTGCTATCTGTACATTTAGGCATCATCATACATGGCATAACCTAATACATGTGCATTCCATTGTAGAATCTGGAATATGCAATGTTTATGTTAGTTCATACGTTGCACATGATGTTTAAATGCCCCTTAAATCTGGTCAGTCAAGTGATGGTTTTTAAGCCTCCTTCTTTGCTTATTTTCTTGATATGTAAGATTTGCTCACACATCTATTCAATTGCTTGTTTGCATCAGCCAGCCATACTAGGACTGTTTGCTTTGATTACTTGTTGTTCTTGACCTAACACTCTAACAGAGCTTGTCAACGATTTAAACACTAAGGGCTGCTGTAGTGGGGCCTTGTCTAACTCATAGGTGACATAAAGGTTTGGCTGTACACTACGGTAGGCTCTCCAAGAGTACCTGGAGATCCAGTTCGAATGTATGCCTAGTTTTTACATAGTGCAAACATAGTAAATGCTCATTTGATTGTGTGCAAGTGCAAGAGATGCGGCATGTTTCATTATGTGGTGTTGTTTTGTTATAATCTCATCCTTTTGTGTTCACAAACTGGAAAGTATGCATATTTATCTTCCAAGGAGACGAGTAACTAGTTTGTGTCACCTTGCAGAGGGGGTGCAATGAAGATAAGATTGAGGATTTCCAAGTACAAGATGTTAGAAAGGAGCCTTGCAAGAGAAGTAGGAGCTGCGCTGAGCCTCTTCAACCTGCTAAGGTAAGTCACTGTATGCAACTCAATAGTTCAATTCCTTGTTTGTTTCAGGCATAGTTAATTTGCTCTTTTCAATTGCTTTATTTGTCCTCAGTTAATGAGATGCCCAAATAATCATGCCTAATGTTTAGTACTTGTATAACTATTAGTTGACATAATTAAAGGCCTTACTATTTAATTACTCTGTCGAAGTGTGCCTGAAGCTTTGAAGTCTATTAACCAACTATTATTGCATGAGGCTCACAATCTAGTTTATACTACGCTAATGATTGCATAGTTTTGCCTACTGTAGTATGTTTGTATGAAACCCTCTGCTGTTCATTATGCTCCCTAAGACTTTAATTGAGATACAGAATGCCAACTGCTTGCTTATACGCAACGTGCTGTCTAAATTTGTAACTTGTCTATATTTTCGATTGGGCCCCAACATCATGCTCCTCTGGTGAACTAAGAGGGATTTCTGTATGCAGGCTGCACAGGCTATCTTTTTTATAATTTTTAAATTATCACCTGCTTATGCTTCATGATGTGTAACATTTTTTTAAAGTGACGTGTAACATTATTGTTAGTCCTGTTTTGCCATGTAGTACAAAATAGTGTCTTGCTCGCTTCACTGTTGAACTATATTTTTGCCCTGGTCATGTGTACTTACAAAAACATTTCAGGATGAAGTGACATCAACACAAAGATCTGTGAGCAGTGCAACATGGCCGTTACCGAATGATTATGGATTGGAATTGGAATGTGTTGATGTTCTCGAGCATCAACTAGAGGTGGCAAGACAACGTGTACATGATTGTCAACATTTAATCAACAAGTTGAGACTGGACATGCAGGTATTAGATGTAGGAGTCAAAAAAATGAAACAAGACACTGAGGTAACCATGAAGGAATTGGAGATTTTGTAGACTGAAATTTGTGCTACCTGAATCTGGCCAATCGATTATAGTTCAAATGGAGTTAAGTTGATGCGCGTCCATGATGTATGAGCTGTATTTGCCCAGTGTATGTAATTTGTTGTTTGTGTATGCTTTATTAACACCTGTGCCGAATCATCATGCCCAGTGGGTATAATCGGCTGTAATTTCTTTATTGTATAGTGTAGGATTATTCTACCTTTCTATGCCTTGATCTCTTTGTTGTATAGTGTATGCTTTTTAGAGGTGATAGTATTGAGTAGCATAATTCTTTGAATATGCTATATCATTCAAACGGGGGCCAAATCGCCCGACCATGACCGTTCACGGGCCGTACGATCCATGGGCCATGTACGGGCCGTCGGATCCATGTTCCTTCAATGGGCCGTCGGATCCATGTGCCTTCAATGGGCCGTCGGGTCCATGGGCCTTCAATGGGCCGTCAGATCCATGGGACTTCTACGCCTCGTAGGATCCATGGGCCTTCTATGTCTCGTAGGATCCATGGGCCTTCTACGTCTCGTAGGATCCATGGGCCTTCTACATCTCGTAGGATCCATGGGCCTTGTAAGGGCCGACTCATTTATGGGTATTGTACGGGCCTTTAATGGGCCGTAGACGGGCCTTTAATAGAAATCATACATTTTATGGGCTGAACATAACGGGCCGTTAAAAGGCCGTATTTGGTGATGCTATGAAAATGGCCCAACAGATTAACGGTCCACAAACAAGCCGACTATAACGACGGGCTGAATTTGGCCTACAAGCATGACAGTAACGGGTCATAAGTAACCGAATGCTACAAATGAGCCCAAGAATAAATGGGCCCTTAGAAGGCCGAAAGATAACCTCTGGAAACGGCCCAATGGAATAACAGGCCGTTAATGGGTATAAAGTGATACACTGTTCATTACGGGCCAGTTTCACCATGGGCCCTTTATGGGTGTAAAGTGATACACTGTTCATTACGGGCCAGTTTCACCACGGGCCATTAATGGGCCAATAGTTACAAAGGGCCTCATATGGGCCGAAAGACGTCATGGGCCATACATGGGCTAGAAGTGAAAACGGGTTGGAATCATATTGGATGGCCCAAATGATGCTACTGGGCCTAATTTGGATAGGGCGTAACAGGCCTTGGGTTAGCAGGCTGTAAATGGGCTATATGCGAACATGCCGTTAACAGGCTTTCCATGGGCTGGCCCGCCACCTTTTGACCAAGTCAAACAGGCTGGCCTTTTCACAGGAATGGGCCACTGTTGGGCCATGCCATGTGTCGACCTATCATAGGCGCCTTCTGTCCAATGAGTGGATAACATCTATCCCAACGATGAGCCGACGCGTGTTTCCTCTAGCCAATGATGATTTTACACGTGGAAAATCCCCATTGGTCGGGGCTGTTACCGGGTTATCGGGTCCAAAACCCGACCCGATAGCTTAACGGCGTTCCGTTACGGTGGATGCCATGTGTTGGTCACCCTTGACGAAAGCACTTCTGTGACGCACGATTTATCATCATGGAAGTGGACACTTCTGTGATGATAATTTTGGTAATGTCATGGAACACCTCTACGACAGCACAGGTATGACTATCTTGATTCTGTCATAAAATCGTCATGGATGTACATGCACAACAAAAACGCGACCTACTGTGACAAACACGTATCATCACGGAAGTGTATTTTTTTTGTAGTGCGAAGAACCTTTGCGTGAACCTGCTAGGCTTCTTGGGCGTGTATGGAAAAGCAAAAGATAAAACTGAGGCATGGGAGGACCTGCAACGTTTGCACGAAAAAGACGACATTGCCTCCAAAGCAGTATGAAGGTCCTGCCAGCTACGCTCTTACCAAAGAAGAGAAGGAAATCTTCTTTGAATGCCTGCTTAGTATGAAGGTCTCGACTGGCTTCTCGTTGAATATAAAGGGAATAATAAATATGCCAGAGAAAAAGTTCCAGAACCTAAACTCTCATGATTGCCACGTGATTATGACGCATATTCTTCCGGTTGCATTGAGGGGGCTTCTACCAGAAAACGTCCGATTAGCCATTGTGAAGCTATGTGCATTCCTAAATGCAATCTCTCAGAAGGTGATCGATCCAGAAATCATACCAAGGCTAAGAAGTGATGTGGTGCGATGTCTTGTCAGTTTTGAGCTGGTGTTCCCACCATCCTTCTTCAATATCATGACGCACATCCTAGTTCATCTAGTTAACGAGATTGTCATTCTGGGCCCCGTATTTCTACACAATATGTACCCCTTTGAGAGGTTCATGGGAGTCCTAAAGAAATATGTCTGTAACCGCGCTAGGCCAGAAGGAAGCATCTCCATGGGCCATCAAACAGAGGATGTCATTGGGTTTTGTGTTGACTTCATTCCTGACCTTAAGAAGATAGGTCTCCCTGAATCATGGTATGAGGGAAGACTAACTCGAAAAGGCACGCTTGGAAGGGACTCAATAATATGCAGGGACGGATATTCTTGGTCTCAAGTACACTACAGTTCTACAGAACTCTACCTTGGTGACCCCGTATGTCGATGAACACAAGAACAGTCTATGCTCCAAACACCCGGAGCAGTGCGACGACTGGATTACATGTGAACACATCAGGACTTTCAGCAGTTGGTTGGAAACACGTCTCAGAGGTGACAACACTGTTTGTGATGAGCTGTACTCGTTGTCCAGGGGACCATCTTCGACTGTATTGACTTACAAAGGATACGAGATAAATGGGAATACATTTTACACGATCGCCCAAGATCAAAAGAGCACCAACCAAAACAGTGGTGTACGCTTTGATGCAGCAACCGAGAGGGAAAAGGACACATATTATAGTTACATAGTGGATATATGGGAACTTGACTATGGACATGATTTTAAGGTCCATTTGTTTAAGTGCAAATGGGTCAATCTGTCAGGAGGTGGGGTACAGGTAGACCCACAGTACGGAATGACAACAGTGGATCTGAACAATCTTGGGTACACTGATGAATCGTTCGTCCTAGCCAATGATGTGGCATAGGTTATCTATGTGAAGGACATGTCTACCAAACCGAGAAAAAGAAAAGATAAGGAAGCGAATACATCATACGATGAGCCAAAGCGCCACATAGTTCTATCAGGAAAAAGGGACATCTTGAGAGTGGAGGGCAAGACAGACATGTCCGAAGATTATGAAAAGTTTCATGAAATTCCTCCCTTTAAAGTCAAGGCTGACCCAAGCATCCTGATAAATGATGAAGATTATCCATGGTTACGGCGCAATAAGGAAAGGACACAAGCGAATAAAAAGTGAAGACTTTCTCCACAACTATGATGATGATACCATGCCAACTTTCAACCTTTTCGTAGTTCATTTGAAATGTCTGTTGTAACAGACAAGTTTCCGTATGAAATCCTGATACTTCGAAAGAGATTGTCCGTTTTGTACATGAAGTGCATCCAGTTTTTGCTGTAACCCTCTCAACTTTCTTGCACATGCTATGTGGATGAAATGATGATACCATGCCAACTTCCAACCTTTTCAGATTTCATTTGAAATGCTTTTCAATTTCAGGGTCTTATAGCTCAAAATAATCAGTAAATGCATGAAAAATAACAAACGAAGTTAGAAAGGGTTGAAAATTGATGATGTGGCTTTGAATGGTGCATTTCGAACGCACAAAAAGTTAGGAGTTCAAATAAGTTTAAAAAAATGAAATCCCTTTGTAACAGACGAGTTTTCATATGAAATCCTGATACTTTGAAAGAGATTGTCCGTTTTGTACACGAAGTGCATCCGTTTTTGTCGTAACCCTCTCAACTTTCTTGCACATGCTATGTGGATGAAATGATGATACCATGCCAACTTCCAACCTTTTCATAGTTCATTTGAAATGCTTTTCAATTTCAGGGTCTTATAGCTCAAAATAATCAGTAAATGCATGAAAAATAACAAATGAAGTCAGAAAAGGATGAAAATTGATGATGTAAGTAGAAACCAAATAAAATAAAATAAAATTTAATAAAATATATAAGTAGAAACAAAATAAAATAAAATAAAATAAACTTTGATAACATAAATAAAACTTATGGACCTAAAATTAACAAAGTATTTTCTGTTCAAAACATTATAAGCAAAAAGAATTTTCCTGAAATAAATAAAATAGCAAAAGTAAGTATTTTGTTGTAAGTAGAAACAAAATAAAATAAATAAAGCAAAAAAAAAACTGGGAAAAAATTAAAAAAAAATGCCACCTACTAGGCCACCACGGCCTGAATACGACTAGAAACTCATCCATGGGCCAGGATTCAGGCCCGCAGAAGGCCCAGCAGGCCCATAGGCATAGCAGTGCGAGATTAGGCCTAGAGGCCTGCAGTTGAGAGGAGCTCAATGGAGCTGGCGGGGCAGGGCTTATAAACCGGTCGTGCCGCTCCTCGGCTAGCGAGGTGGGACTAAACAACCCACCGCACCGCGGCTTTGGCAGCAGGATATTGGTCCCGGTTGGTGCCACGAACCGGGACCAATGCACACCTTTGGTCCCGGTTCGTGGCACCAACCGGTACCAATGCCCCCCCTTTAGTCCCGGTTGGTGCCACCAACCGGGACCAAATACCTCTGCTTCCCGCCCTTTGGGTAGCTGAAAAGAGGCCTTTGGTCCTGGTTATTGCCACCAACCGGGACTAAAGGGCGCATTGGTCCCGGTTGGTGCGACGAACCGGGACCAAAGCCTTTGCTATATAAGCCAGCACTTGGGAAATTTTCAGATTTCCATCGCCAGTTGCCCCCCGCCCGACGACGCCGCGAGCTCATCCACGGCGCCGCCAGGCTGCCTCGCCGCCGTCGTCGTCGCCCGTGCCCCCGAGCCCACGTCGACGCCGTCCGCCGCCCACGCCGTCACCCGTCGCCGTCGCCCTCTGCCGCCCCCGAGCCGTCGCCCGTCACCGTCGCCGTCGCCCTCTGCCCCCCGCCGCCGTCGCCGTCGCCCTCCGCTGCACAGGCCGTCGCCCGGCCGTCCCCCGATGTGATCCGCCGCCGCCACGGCTCTATTCATTTTTTTCATATAATTTGTATTATTTTTTTGTCCATTGCATTTTTTTCATATATATAATGTATATATGTATGTGGTAGCTATATGATGAATGGATGTGGCTATGTATGTATGAATATAATGTTCATATCATTTTCTTGTTTATATATGTTTTTTTCATATGTGTATTAATATTTTATTTAGGGTAGTAGATATCAATTTTAAATTAGTGCTTAGTAGTTGAACTAGTTGATTTAATAAAACTACTTTATTAAAGTTTACTATATATAGAAGTAGTTTATTTTAAGTAAGAACTACTTTATTTTATTTATTTATAGTAAGTGCTTAGTAGTTGAACTAGTTGATTTAATAAAACTACTTTATTTTACTATATATATAGAAGTAGTTTATTTTTAGCAAGAAAATTAATAGAACTAGTTTATTTTTTTAGTTCATTTTACGATGCCTATCCCGCATCCTCGTCGTCGACTCGGCGGAGTAGGCCGGCTTGATCAGAGGGGCCATGTCCGGGACTGGGCTCCGCCGGGCTGGTATTGGGAGGTGCTACCTTCCAGGGGACGTAGGTTGGTGAGGAGCCATCCCGTTGTTGACCTGATCCTTGTTTGGTGGCGGTCGCGTGGGACAGTGACGGTGCCGAGGCTTCCGGACACTGCGGAGGTGGTACGTCACCATGTCAGCGAGGAGGACGAGCATGTCCGTCGCTACATGGTTGCATTGGAGGGTAGGTTCAACAATACCTGGCAGGTTCTTCAGGGATCTCACTAGAGCTATGATCCTGTGATGGTTCCTTCTCTTTGGGTGTCCACCGCCCACGACGATACCCGTCAGGCGCTACGGTTCTAGCTGTATTAGTGATGCTATATGTATGATAGTATTCGAGGAGTATTAGTGATAATATTCGACGATGTACGGACACAAGAGATGATGTAGTTTTGCTTATAATTGAATGCATGCTAATTTGAATACAACTTTATTTTACGATTTGGTTTTGCTTATTGAATGCTCAGATTGGAAAAGTACTTCTACTTTGAATGCTAAAGTTGGAGAGCACTATGCAGAAATCTAGGAGCCCCCTCCATCATCCGTGTCGTCGTCCCCGTCACCGGCCCCCCTCCGACCTCGAGGTGAGACCAGCCAAATCTCCATGTCAATATGAGTCCTATAATATGAGTCCTCGGGTTGACTTTAAGTCTGTTGAGTCTCCACCTATATGAGAGTACGAAGAATCCCGACTGTTGTCATGGGGTAGCTTCTCCTTTGTTCATGTGTGCTAGACACAATTTGGTGTAATGCACTCGGGAACGAAACGAGGAGCTACCATCACCGACGGTCGCAAATGTCAGAGAGGAATCAGTGAGGGAGAGTCTCCAACCATATATATATGAGAGGACGAAGAATCCTGACTGTTGTCATGGGGGTAGCTTCTCCTTCATTCCCGTGTGCTAGACAATTTGGTGTAATGCACTCGGGAATGAAAGGAGGAGCTACCATCACCGACGGTCGAATATGTACACCACATGAGCAGAGAGTTTTCAAGAAAAGGCTTGATAGACCGATAGTCAACCCGTGATGAATAATAATGATCTAATTTAGGTTTTTTAGTACATATATTTAATTGTACAAGTTTAATATTTGAATTATGAACATAGGAAATGTCGTACTCGGACGACGAAAACCGCCCGGGGGAGTGCCACTAGTGCCACGACGACCGAAGTATGTGCGACAGGTTCCTTGAGCTGGACGAAGATTGGCGCTTCAGCATTAAGCTTAAGGAGACCTTCGATGTTGAAACGGTACGCAATGACGACAATAGTTTTTTTCGTAATTAAGCACGACTTGAACTATTTAAACGTGTATGTTTCATCTTTTCCAATTCGACTAGCTTATCCCATGCTATGCAAGACGCTATGTCTTGGAGAGGATGAGTTTTGAAGACCATGAAAGTATGAAAACAAAGAAAATTCACCTAAGGACCCATCATGGTGTGGATTTTGAAGTAAAGTTGTACAATTCTGAGAGTGTAACCCATTTTGGTTGCAAAAATTGGGAAACACTTTGCAAGATGTATGGTTTTGATTAGGGTATCCTTGTCACCATGGATCTTGGTGATCCTAAAATCGAGCAAGATAATATGGACATTTGGGTCCTTGTTGATACGCTTTCAATTCTTCCCCTATGTGAGCTTCTCAAACATAGTTATTAAGTAATTTATATTTTTTATTTCAAAATAGTTGACAGCTTATTTTCATTCTTCAGAGAATGTGCGGAAGATGGTAGACAAAACCCACTACACCGATGGCTCCGAATTAACTTATAAGGAGAAAAATCATCTGATCGCATTTTGTACTGATCTTGAGAATTACAATATCTACAATCGAACTCTTCAACATTATGGTCAATACGTGCAACTAGTGCACGTGTTGAACTATGGTAACTACTATGGAGATACCCGGGTAAGATTTTTTACTATTACGACATCCGTGCATCTTTTGCATACTTCTAAAACTAGTACATCATTGCTAACTATGAAGTTATTACTATGTTTTTCAACAGATAATCCCGAATGATTGTGTGCCTCATCTGATGTATCAGCATGGCCGCCTTGAAATTTTGAACATACAACCAGCACTAGTAGAAAAGGGGCCAATGGTCCAGGCCGGTCCAGCCCATTAGTCCCGGTTCAACCCAGAACCGGGACCAATGGGGGCATTGGACCTGGTTCGTGAGCCCCGGGGGCCGGCCGGGCCACGTGGGCCATTGGTCCCGGTTCGTCTAGAGCTTTTGGTCCCGGTTGGTGGGACGAACCGGGACCAATGGTCCTCGCTCCTGGTCCACCACCATTGGTCCTGGTTCATACCACCAACCGGGACTAAAGTGTTGGTCCTCGTTGCGGCCAGAGTTTAGTCCCACCTCGCCAACCGAAGGGGCTCACACCGGTTTGTAAGCCCCTCCATCTCTGTCTTATTGAGCTCCTCTGGAAATGAAAATAGATGCCCTTATACAGGAAATTTGACCTAAATTCATACTGAATTTCTCTGAAGTTAGTAGAAATTTATTATGAATTTAGGTTGAATTTTCTCTATAAGCGCATCTATGCTCATTTCTAAGTAGTTTTTTATATAGTTTTTTTTCTTTTCTGCTATATTTATTTTTTTCTTTTTATTTCTGAGTTGTAATAAGTCATTAAAAATAAGCATCTATGCTCATTTTTTAGTTAAGTTAATCACAACTATTTTTTCTTCTATTTATTTCTGAATTGTAATAAGTCATTAAAAATAAGCATCTATGCTCACTTTTTAGTTAAGTTAATCACAACTATTAAAAATAAGTCATTAAAAAAAGAGGCGCAATGCTCGTTAATTTGCTTAAAGCCTTTCAGAATAGTGTCAACTGCACTACACATAGCTCTGTGCAGTCTACCATATTCCTCAAGGCTTGAAGCTAACCAACGTGCAGGTGAGCACTGAGCCTCTTCTTCATCGTCTCTGCACTCAGGGCTTATAAACAGCTGCGAGTGCCTCTCGCTTGGCGAGGTGGGACTAAAAAAGCAGCTGCAGAAAGAATCAACTAAAAAACAGCTGCAGAAAATAAAAAATTAGACGGGTCCATTGGTACCGGTTGGTGGCGCCAACCGGTACCAATGCCCCTCTTTGGTACCAGTTGGTGCCATCAACCGGTACCAATGCGCCCCTTTTGTCCCGGTTGGAGCCACCAACCGGGACCAAAGGTCTTCGTTTCCTGCCCTTTGGGCTGCCGAAAAGAGGCCTTTGGTCCCAGTTGGTGGCTCAAACTGGGACAAAAGGGGGGCATTAGTCCCGGTTTGCGGCACGAACCGGGACCAAAGCCTCTGCTATATAAGTAGCACTGCCGCCCCGCCCCGACATCGATCTCTCCCGACGCCCCGACGCCGTCCCCTGCCGCCACCTCGCCGTCGCTGCCCCGCCCCGCCCCGACGTCGTCGCCCCCCGCCCCGTC
>NC_041385.1:23994537-24002055 GCF_002162155.2 Triticum dicoccoides
TATTATGTTAGATTTATTTGTTAGATTAGATGTGGTGTAATTTAGATATGTAGTTCATATTGTGTAATTTAGATTGTGTAATTAATTTGTTCATATTATCTTAGATTTTGTTTTCTGTTAGTAGATTTTTTTGTTAGATTTTTTATGATTTTTGTTAGATTTTGTTAGATTTTTTTAGATTTTTTTGTAGTTCATAGATTTTTTTGTTGGATGTGTAGTAATTTAGATGTGTAGTTCATAGATTTTTTTTCATATTGTGTAATTAATTTATTCATATTGTGTTAGATTTTTTTTCTGTTAATAGATTTTTTGGGTGATATTATTGTTGAATATGCATGTTTGTATGTTCATATATATGCAAAGATCGAATATGTTAAATTTTTATGATTTTTTTCTGTTCATAGAATCTTTATGATTTTTTTCTGTTGTAATTTTGTTTATAGAATTTTAATGATTTTTTTGTTCATAGTATTTAGAAAAAGGAAAAAAATAAGAAGAGAAAGTGTTTAATATAATTAGTTAGAAAAATACTAGTTTATTTTCAGTAAGTACTACTTTATTTTATTTATAGTAAGTGCTTCATATATAGTTGAACTAGCTCGTTGATTTAATAAACTACTTTATTTTACTATATATAGAAGTAGTTTGTTTTTAGTAAGTACTACTTTATTTATTTATAGTAAGTGTTTAGTAGTTGAAACTAGCTAGTTGATTTAATTAATAAAACTACTTTATTTAACTATATATAGAAGTAGTTCCCGCATCGACATCGGTGATGCCTATCCCGCATCCTCGTCGTCGTCGACTCGGCGGTGGAGGCTTGCTTGATCAGGGCCATGCTTGGGACTGGGCTCCGCCGGGCTGGTATTGGGAGGTGCTACCTTTTGGGGGACGTAGGTTGGTGAGGAGGCAGCCCGTTGTTGACCCGATCCTTGTTTGGTGGCGGTCGCGTGGGCCAGCGATGGTGCCGAGGCTTCCGGACACCGCGGAGGTGGTACGTCACCGTGTCAGCGAGGAGGACGAGCACGTCCGTCGCTACATGGTTGCATTGGAGGGCAGGTTCGACAATACCTGGCAGGTTCTTCAGGGATCTCACTGGAGCTATGATCCTGTGATGGTTCCTTATCTTTGGGTGTTCACCGCCCGCGTCGATACCCGTCGGGCGCTACGGTTCTAGTTGTATTAGTGATGCTATATTAGTGATAATATTCGAAGATGTACGGAGACCAAGAGATGATGTACTTTTGCTTATAATTATTGAATGCATGCTAATTTGAATACTACTTTATTTTATGATTTGGTTTTGCTTATTTTATGATTTGGTTTTGCTTATTGAATGCTCATATTGGATAAGTTCTCCTTCATTCCCGTGGGCTAGACAATTTGGTGTAATAATGCACTCGGGAAAGAAAGGAGGAGCTACGTGCATCACCGATAGTCAACCCGTGATTAATAATCTAGTTTAATATTTGAATTATGAACATAGGCTGGAAATGTCGTACTCATCGGACGATGAAAACCGCCCGGGGGAGTGCGACTGGTGCCACGACGACCGAGGTATCTATGATAGGTTCATTGAGCTCGACGAAGATCGTCGCTTCAGCATTAAGCTCGAGGAGACCTTCGATGTTCATACGGTACGCAACCGACGACAATAGTTTTTTCGTAATTAATCATGACTTCAACTATTTTAATCATGACAATATTTTTCATCTTTTCCAATTCAACTAGCTTATCCCATGCTTTGCAAGACGCTATGTCTTGGAGAGGATGGGTTTTGAAGACCATGAAAGTTTCGAAACCAAAAAAATTATCCTAAGTACCAATCATGGTGTGGATTTTCAAGTAAAGTTGTACAATGCTCAGAGTGTAACCCATTTTGGTTGCAAAAATTGGGAAGCACTTCGCAAGATGTATGGTCTTGATGAGGGTATGCTTGTCACCATGGATCTTCGTGATCCTACAATCGAGCAAGAGAGACCTTCGATTTGGGTCCTTGTGGATACACCTCCAATTCTTCCCCCATGTGAGCTTAACATAGTTATTAAGTAATTTATATTGTTTATTTTAAAATAGTTGACAACTTATCTCCATTGACAGCTTATTTTGATTCTTCAAAGAATGTGCGGAAGATGGTAGACAGAACCTACTACATCGAAGGCTCCGAATTAACTTATCAGGAGAAATATCATCTGGTCGCATTTTGTACTGATCTTGAGAATTACAATATCTACAATCAAACTCCTCAACATTATGGTCAATACGTGCCACTAGTGCACGTGTTGAACTACGGTAACTACCATGGAGATACCCTGGTAAGATTATTTTTTACTATATTACAACATCCGTGCATCTTTTTTCACACTTCTAAAACTATAGTACATCATTGCTAACTACGAAGTTATTACTATGTTTTTCAACAGATAATCCCGAATGATTGTGTGCCTCATCTGATGTATACGCATGGTAGCCTTCATGTTTTGAACATACAACTAGGTCGTCCTACGTATCTCAACTGTCCATACCGGGTTTCTAAAAGAAGTGGAGACATAAGAATCAAAGAATGGAAAAAATGTATGGACAGTCGTAAGGAGCTTCTTGGAAGCAACAAGCAGCGAAGGGCAAGAATTGGAGACAGGATGATCGCCATTCTTCATAATGGAGAGTCAGGGTCTATATTGTTTTATGCTATTTTACCTTAAGGGTGTTTAGGTCCTACCTGATACTGATGATCATGTGCTAAGAACAATTATGTAGGGTTGGGTTCGATGACTATGAGGATGATGATCGTATGACTTATTATTAATAATGAGTAGAAGTTGTATGATGATGCATGATTAGTAGGACTTGTTATTATATATGATGATGTATGATGCGAGCATGCATGAGTTATTATATCAGCGGATGAAATGAACATATATAGCAGCAGCGTTGGTAAACCAAGGACGAAGATATAAGAGAGGACACTTCTCTCTATTAGCTAGGTAATAACAACCTAAAAATAACCCACAAAACCCCTAAAGCAGCCACTTTTCTAAAAAAACATGGACTTTTGGTCCCGGTTGGTGCCACCAACCGGGACCAAAGGCCCCCTGACTGCACTCGGCGCACAGGGCCACGTGGAGGCACATTGGTCCCGGTTCGTGTTTGAACCGAGACTAATGGGTGGAGGTATTAGTAACGACCCATTAGTCCCGGTTCATGAACCGGGACTAAAGGCCCTTACGAACCGGGACTATTAGGTGTTTTTCTACTAGTGAAGGCTCCCCTTCGATGTCGCACTCATCATCTTGCTCTTGCCCGTAGTCCTCCGGAAACTCGTGGCCGAGCGGGAAGCCGTCCAGGTCCAGGCCGACCTGATCATGCCTGAAGGCCGCCTGATCTTGATCAAAGGTGGACGGCGTGAACGCCCCTCGGCCGTCCTGGCTTTGTGTTTCGTCGGGATCGTAGCCAGCCCCAGCGGCACCGCCAGCGACTGGCGCACCACCCTCGAAGATCATGTTGTGCATGTAGTCGTCGTCGCCGGAGGCCGGCATTCCGTCGAACAGGTTGTGTGCGCCCCGGCAGCACGGCGGCTGGCATTTGCGTCGCACGTTTCCTCGCGCCTCCGGATGACGAGCCACTGGTATGGCGTTGTGGTCGATGGGCGCGGGCGCGGGCGTGGAAGGCGCCACCACGCTCACCTCGGGCGAGCACTCCCCGTAGAGGCGGGAGGCCTGCGGGTAGACGTGGAAGCCGGGCATCGGGGTGCAAGCCGACGCGCGGGGCGAGTCGGGCAGCACCATCTGAGGGAACGCAGATGAGCCAGTGCTGGCCGCGGCCACAGCGGCATTGACGAGGCCGTGCTGGCTAGGGCTTAACCGTAGCATATAGAGCGCCTTCCTCACTGCCGCCGCGACGCGGGCGTTGTTGACCTCCTGCTGCGCGGCGGCGGCGACGGCGGCCGCCGCGATGGCTTCATCCCTTGCGTCCTCCGCGTGCCTCCAACCCTTCCTCTTGGCCGACTCCCTTGCCGCTGTTCGGGCGTCAACGTCTTCTTCGGCTTCGGCGCAACAGCGGTCTTCTGGGTGGCGCGAGGCTTGCCTTTGCCGGAGGGGGCGGTCGTCATGCCCGACGAGGCGAGGCCGGTGGCTGCGTCGAGGTCGTCGTCCATGGCGGGGGAGCGGAAGCGCGCGGTCGGGAGAGTTTTTAGGGGAAATGGTGAAGGCTGCCACCGACCAGCGGGCCCGGGGAAGGATAAGGCGCGCGCGCGTCTGTCTCCTGTCTGCGCCGACGCAAATCCGGCTAAAAAATATGCCGAAAATGGGTCGGCAGGCGGACGAAAAGCGAACACACATCCGTTTGGATCGACGCGTTGGGCCGATTTTTATGTCCGCGCCGACCCAAACGAACACCAGCGGACGAAATGGATCGCCCGTTGAAGTTGCTCTTAATGTTCATTGTAGCTTCAAACTGGATGGTCTCCTGATTGATCTCGAATAGTGGCCATGGTCTTGGTCGGAGCTTGGTTCCATCATAACCCTGTACCGCTCTGCCGTTGCCGGAAAAGTATGCAAGATTCCATTGCAAGGTATTTCCTGCACCACTGTCTTGCCTAAACTCTCTGGACTAGTTGGTGACCACAGGAGCAACATTGGGTCATCAGGTATATGTTGCAAAATCTCAACAGATTGGAAACTGACAGCCTCTTCCATCGGAATCATCTCACAACAAAAAATTTGAAGAGAAACAACATTTCTGAATAGCAATAGAACTAGACAAGGACCCAGGAAACTTCATGTGCATGACTACTTATACCTGAACATCGCTCCTCGGGATAGCATGCATCTGAATGATATCTGAGCGACGGCCACGGCCTTGGCCTGAATAGGTGCCCCATATATCCGATACGCACTCGCAAAGGTGGCGGCCATGGTTGCTCGATCCCCTGCCACACTGGTGGCAGGCCCCAATCTTTGCTCTTGTCCACAAGGTGAGTGCCATATTCTGCTTGTGCATTCAGTGACGGGTGCCGCAGGGGTTCTGGATGATCAAGGTGAGTTAAGCTGGATGGTGCATAGGTTGCACAGAGCATACTCAGGGCGAACAGGGGCTTCACCCAGTCGCCAACGTGGACGGGGTATTCTGTCGAGCACTTGGTCGGCGCTAGTGCAGTACGGACCATGTTGTGGTCCATCTCACTCGCTGCTGGGGTCGAGGTGTTGATGGAGGGCAGTGGTGAGTCATCCTGCTCCTGCACGCTGGCCTTGGGGTCGACATCGGTGATGGCCGCCACGAGAGGAACGACCTCGACGGTAGAGGGAGTGCCGGTGCGGATGGAGGTCGTTGCTTGCACAGGTGCGAGCTGCTCGACCTCTTGGTGGATGAGGTCGACCACGGGCTCAACGCCTTCATGGGCCTCGTCGACCCTGACGATGGCGTCGACCTGGGTTGAGCAGTCCGTCGAACAGGTGATTGGCGCCGTCGCGATGCAGATCGGGGCTGCATCAAGGGCGACCACGGGGGCCTTTTGGGCATGGGTGGTGGCGGAGAAGGCGTCGGGGGCGAGCTCATGGATGGTGGTGTCGATGGATAGGTCGCCATTAGAGGGCGCGACCGTGGAGCGCGCTGAGTTGGAAGTGGACTGGAACTTGCAGAAGAAGGCCTCATGTTCCTGGAGCAGCCAGAGGATGTCGTTCGTCTGCGCCTTAGTCTCCGCGTGGAGTTTGTCCAGATAGTCCTTCAAGGAATGATCCATGGTGGGGGAGGGGGAGGTAAAGGTAGGGGAAAAAATTGGGCAACAACATGGTTTTTAATATCGTGTGTTGGCCTGGCTTGCAGGATATTTGGAGAAGAACAGCGTTAAATCTGTCTACATGGGAATGCCTGTCCTCGGGAGGTGCCAATACAAAGCTGAAGTGGGCAGCAAGAGAGCTAGAGGCGAAAGCAAGAAGTCCTCCGTTGTTGCTGTGGCCAGACCCTGGTTGAAGAGAGGCTTTTCCTTCTAGATCTAGCTGTCTATCGAGTGGCCGATGGGCCTGTAATCTCTGTCGTTTTTGTAATGGTGCTCTAGCACTGCTAGCTTAGTTGCCTATCAGTCTCTCTACTCTCTACACGGGCAGACTATATGCTGTCCGTCGTGAGATTTAACTTTGTACCGCACTTCGGAGTCCTTTTCGTTTCGTTTCAATGAAATGGAACAGGGGCGCAGCCCTTTTCTTCTAAAAAAAATTGGGCAGAATTTTGGACGAATTTTGGAAGGGTGGTGAGGAGGCTCCGATACCAGATGTTAGCAACCCAATTGATATTCAATCACAGACAAAGATTACAGAGCTACGAGATGGCTAATGGAGTTACAGAGCAGCCAGAGGTAGGAGAAGGAGCCGCCGTGCCGTTCGCCTGATCCAACCTGGATTTTCTTTTGAGGAAATGATCCAACCTGGATGGATCAGTTGCTGCTCTCCCTTCGTGTATTTGTAGCCAATAGCGTTGGTGCACAGCCGGCCTGGTCCATGTGAAGCCCAAGTACGCGTATGGGCTAAAGGGGCTTCTTCAAAGTAAAGTGGTCAGATCCAGTTCGTTCACCTAACAAGAACCTCCTAGAGCATCTCTAGCAGACCCGTAAAACCGGTCAAACCCCTATAAATTTCAGATTCTAAGGGATTGGTCGAAAAAAGTATGCAGAACAGAAACCGTAAAAGTGATCCTATCCTTCAATATTTTAAGGGGCACCGTCAACCCACACCCAAAACCCATATATTTGAAGGTTCGAAGGACAAACTGAGGGCAACCCTTATACCGGTCAAACCTCGTCGAAAAGGACGCGCCGCCGCAATTCCACCGCATAGCTCACCAGAATCGGCTGCCGCCCGCCGGAATTAGCCGATGGTTGTTCAAATTGGGGCCGGAGAAGGGCGGGGCGAGGTGGCCGGGATGAGCACCACCTTGCGGATGTGACCGGCCGCCGCCGGGGCGTTCCGGGGACGACGGGGAATGAGGAGGGGAGGTGGAGGAGGACGGCGAGGAGCATCTCTGAGAGGAATATTCGTTTTTACAATGCCGTTTACAGGGTCTGTTCCGCGGGAGGTAAAGTCGACCCTTAAAACACGTGTTTTGCGACCCTTATAACGGTTTTAAGGGTCCACGACCTTAAAGTGGTCAAACCCGTAAAAAAAAAGGTGTTTATAGTTTCGGTCGAAACAACGGCGCCTAGCAGATCCCGTAAAACTCGTTCGGCCCTTAAACTTTTTAAAGGGCACTGCAAATCCATCCGCTGGAACCTTAAATGTACAATTTTGAAGGCAGTATACAGTTCAGTCTGTAAACCGGTCAAACCTCGTCGGAGCAGACGCGTCGCCGCGCAATTGGCCAGAATCTACTCGGAACCGGAATCCATCGCCACACGTCGGAAGAAGCCGCCACACGCCGAAATTTGCCGCTGCAGGTCCGAATTGTGGCCGGCTCAACCTCCACTGCCGAGGCGAGGCCGTCCACGGGCAGGGCGGAGTAGGCCACCAGTAGCCCGAATCGAGGCGGGGC
>NC_041385.1:24002280-24008182 GCF_002162155.2 Triticum dicoccoides
GAGCTCGCGCGGCCACGCCAGGCAGCGCGCGCGGCGGCTGCGGGTGGTGGCGGGCTCAATCGGGGACGGAAAGGCGCGCCAGGGAGCGTGCGATCAGGACGGGCGCCGCCGGGGCGAGGCAGGCGCCGCCAGGGCGAGCCGGGGCTCCGAGGCGGGGCACGCTGTGGCCGGAGACGGGCTCTGCCGGGACGGAAAAAAAAGAAAATAATAGAACAAAATTAGCCACAGTGGGATACAGTTTTATTTACGGGGTCTGCTCTATTCAGGACTATTTCGCACCGTAAAAATGGTTTACAGTGCCCCTTATACGCGTTTTTAAGGGTCAATTTTGAAGGGGTCTGCTAGAGACGCTCTTAATTACCTTGCAGTTCTAGTGCAGTTTACTATTTGCGGATTGCTATTCGATGTAGAAAAGGTGAGTTTCAGATACAGATGACCAATTGCTTTTATGAGATAAAGTGGTAAATTTGGCCATGAATGTGGTAAAAAGTAAGTGGACGGTGGATGTGTGTGTTCAGTCGTTGTCTTGTGGAGTAGTTCAACTTGTGATGGCGTTATTGCAGATTGCATATTGTTAAATTATGGTGATTACCTTGGTTAAATTGTGTATGATATGACCAGCATAGTTTTCGGCCTCAAGGTAAATTTTACTTTACATCAAGTTGAGAATAGTACTAGCGAACAATTATCATTTTTCTGTGCTGCCATTTATGGGAAAAACAATTCTGGTGGATATACCATCTAATTATCTTCTTTACCTTTAGTTTTCACAACAACAAAAATTTCTTTATTGATAGTTTATTGGATTTAGACAAGGTACCGTACCGATAGAAGTGACAACTCAATTTTCTTATCCTCTTAGTTGTGACTACAACTCCGTTCTAGATGATTTCCCGCCATTGTTAGTACTATTATTTACATCATGCATACTTTGCTCTCGACGATTTCCCTCCATGGTGAGTAATATTACCTACATCAAGTATTAAACTTGTGATTTCCCTGTCATAGTTAAATTTACACATGATTTACAGTGTATCATGATGATGTTTACTGGAGCTATGCTTCTTCAAAATACATTTCAGAAAATTCTTGCAAAATTTGGTAAGAGCTATACAAATTCAAAAAAATGGAGTACGATATTAACATGTTATAGCACTACAACATATATATCTTGGCGAAGAGACATAGATATTTTATTATACAATCATTATTGTTGGAGAGAGAATTTACCTGCGTCTAGGTCGTTCACGTGAAGTATTTTCAGATTTATTTTGATGTGTATATGACAGCTATAGTGTATATACGCTTTTAACTATTGTCGTATTAAAGTCCAAAAATCTGCATGCTAATGCTAGGTTGAACGTCCGGCCCACTCTTTATCCTTGATTGGTATATGATACAAGTACTTAATCCATTATGTTTACTCTATTGCAAATAGTAAAACTGGCTTGTTACTAAACTGTCCCTTGAGCATGCACAATCCGGTGACGGTTAGTTTGGCCCATTGTGATACTGACTGGAGTAATGCATCCAACAACCCCCGCTTTTCTTAGACGGACAAGAATATATACGACTCTTCTTTTGCGGGGGTGAGAATATATGACTATGCTTACACAGGGCCAAGAGGTAAATAATTATGTGTTGGTAAATTAATTATTTACTAGCGAAAGAGCCCGTGCGTTGCGAGGGGAGAGTAAATAACACGCGTTCTTAACCCAATAACCATGACTGAAGACCCTAATGTGTTCACGTCCTTTATTTTCACATGGCATCATATTTGTGTTGTTGATGGTGGTCTCAGTGCTCACACAACGAAAGAGTGTTTGAATGCGGTCAGTTCTAAGGTGTCTCTCTCTACCGCACACTCGCTCGAAATAAAATGAGAAATATGTTCTTTTTTCCCGCGGGGTTTTTCACACGTGTGCATGTGTGGTTGTCGATGCTTTCTTTCTTCTCTATCAGTAAGAAAAAAACGGATCATACGTTATAGATTAAGTTCACACTAAAATAACATTTTAGAAATATTTAACAGTTAAAAATATCATCATATTTAGATTCTACACATATTTCTAATTAAGTTTCATATATAACATGTTAAAATCGGAGTTACCGTTTAAAAGATTAGATAATTTTGTTTTAGATAAACTGCGGATTGATTAACCGAAAAGTCAGGGGGTTTTATGTTAAAATGAAAGAAAACGATTCAGTTGACTTACATATGGATGGCGTGTGGATTACCTAAAACATCAGGGTTTTTTTTCAAGAAAATACGAAAAAGGGTTCGGGAGTGACTTAAACGTGTATCGCGGGTTTATTTACGAAAAATAGAGGGTCTTTTTTCAAAATGTACGACGGACAACCAGAAACTCAATTTGCTTTATTATTTTGATTATTTATTGGCTACAACGATAATGACATGTTACGATCATATGAAAATGAGAATTCAGACTAGATAATGTTCTAGGAAACTTGTAGTATAATATCTCTAGCTTTGAAAATGAATATAAACATACTGTGGAAATCACTGAAAACATAGTAATATGTCAAATTATTTTATTTTCTGATCTTCATAATTACAAGCATATTTATCTATAAAATAATTCACGATGTTTGCATCCTAAAGATGATACCCTTGCATTTGTGAGGGCCACTTTGCTAGTTAGTTATAACAAAACCATAGCTCATGCAATTTTTCTATCATTTTGGGATCTTCGCTGTGTACCTTTTTCTATTAATTGGATTCATGGAGATCCTAGACTAGTTTGATTTTTCCCATCAAGTGTTTTTGTTTGTCTTCAGACCCTAAAACCGCCCACAACTGTCCAGACCAAGCGGCCCGAATGCGATTCGCCTTCCAATGCGGTACCTCATCGGTACGCGGAGCGGTTCGGATGTCTGTTTTCTCGCAAACCAGAGGAAAGCCACTGGGGGCTTTGCGGGCATCCGGACCGCTCCACGTAAACGACACCGAGACCCACCTGAAAACCTCTTCCACGCGCGTGCACTCTCCCACGTGAAGCAGTTCTCGCGCATTCATGCCGCTCTAGAGCGCCAACGCCGCATTCATGCCAGCCCAGAGCGGCCGCAATCATTTAAACTAGGTTAAAACAGCCTAGTCCACTAAAAGGTTAGTTGAAATATTTCAAAAATTTAATGATTTTGGTGCCATTTAGATGAAAATCATCTGGTTTACATGAAATTTGTCCAATTTGTTCAAATCCGGTTTGCAATATGTGGGCAAGGTTGGATGGCTGGTTCTTGTACCACTGTCCGCGGATAAATACCATCTCCATTTTAGGGGTCAGCATTGGAGATGCCCTTAGTCCTAGTACTTATTTGCGAGAGCATATTCTGTGAAAATTTGCCTCTCCTAGGGTGGAACTCTATCATTTGACAAGGCTAATATTTTGAATGAAGCTCAACCAGACATGGTCTGTTTTCAGGCAATGGAAGAGTTCAACCAAACACGGAAGATCAGTTGTGTGTTGCCAATAATTTGCTAGGATAGACTTATTGAATGGAGTTCAGCCACGTATACCTTTCCTAAAGATATTTGAGGAATGAATCGGACATGGTTCGGTACGAATAGAATGACGAACTGATTAATTATGTTCCAAATTCATCATCTGCAACTCAGGTTCATTTGAGCTAATGATAAGCTCTAACATTATTAATTGTACTGTCCGGGGAGGAAATCATGCAGTGGAATCAAGCGTAGATGTCGATGCCCCAGAACTTGGCCGGCTGGTTGGTGCGGTAGTTGCGGTCAAGGGCTTTGATCTTCTCCATGTCCTCGCTGGAGATGTCGAAGTCGACGACGGCCAAGTTCTCCTGCAGCCTCTCTACCTTAGAGGTCTTGGGGATGACCACCGTGTTCCTCTGGAGGCCCCAACGGAGGACCAGCTGCGCCGGCGTCTTGCCGTATTTCTCGGCCAGGGACTGCAAACATGGATACAGCAAGCAGAGGTTGAGAAACTATCACAAAACCAGGCTTACGGAAGTGTTTTTTTTTCTAGACGCTGAAATGGAATGTGAATCTGTGTAGAGCATGAAGCAATCATGCGACGATTTTTGGGACACTCACCTTGATGACAGGGTCGTCGAGGCATGAGACGGAGCCGAACAACTCGGTGTTGGCAGTGGAGCCGCCCAGGGGGGTATGTGCGGTGACGCAGATTCCATGCTTCTGGCAGAACTTCACAAGAGAGTCACGCTGGAAGTAAGGGTGTGTCTCGATTTGGTTCACCGAAGGCTTTATCTTGGCGTAGGCCAAGCAGTCTCGGGTGAGGAGGATGTTGTAGTTGCTGCATGAATAGTTCAAAGGGTTAGATTTGAGAGAAAAGGAATTCCTCCAGCATGAGAGGTACTAGAGAGCGTAAACATTCGATCAATAAGCATGCATATTTGATTTGGAGCACTCATAGACATCCTATATTATAATGTTGAGACTTCCCTTGCAGATTTAGATACACTCATAGACATCCTAATACACTCAGTGTCAGCTTCCCTGATAAATAATTTATTTCTGAGCTTCAGTATTTGATTAAATTAAAATTAATAAAGCATAAGCTCAATAAATATATTGACCCAATCCAAATACTACTCCCTTAGTGGAATTATTTCTATCGACGTACAATATTTTTTCCTCAAGATATTAGCCAAAAGTGCTTTAAATGATTTATATCAATGCCAACTACATATTTATATGATATATTTTTACTTATTTATTTATTTATATGTGTGCCTAATGGTTATCAACATCTAACCACCAATATTATATAGAAAATTCAAAATAACTACGCACGGGGCCACAGTGCTAGTTTGGAAGTAAACTAGAGGACATAGTATAATGTACAATTGTGCATTGGAAGCAAGAAGCCAATAAAAACTGAACACAGATTTACATAGTATATAATGAACAACATCAATTTATGAAAATTTAGGTTCACCAGGACTTGAAAGGTTCAAAAAAACAAAAGATCTCACACCCTTTATTTAGCAAATATGGAGATAAACTCTGAGCAATAAGGCCAGCATCTAATTTGCAGAGAAACCAGTAAACCAATAGATACAAAGATTCTGAAGCACCAAATTCTAATAGCACAGTAGCCAAGAGATATAGATCAAATAAATTTACTAGTAAACTAATGGCACAAGTGAGCTGAAAAAAATTGCAATTGTAAACTAAACAGTGGCCAACATGAACTAACTGACCCAACTGATGAATCATAATATGGACACAGGTTAAATGAGTCAAGACCAAATGTCTCAATAATTGTAAACAAAGATCATCATAGTTAGGACAGATCAAAGAACCAATGGTAATATGATGTACTTTACATCTTTACCTAATTCCGATGCTACGAACCAGTCCCATGGAAACAAGATCTTCCATTCCATGCCATGTTGTCTCCAAGGAGATAGTGGTATTGATATCAAGCACACCATCATCGCCAAGAGCACTGGCTGTTTTGCCAATCCCTGTATACAGTTAAAATTAAAATATCCAATTCAGTTAGATGAAATGGTATAAAGTTTTCTTATTCATGTTACACAGGATAAAGCCAAGGATCATACCAGTATGCTTAGTAGCTACGGGGAAGTGAATAAGGTAGAGATCTAGATAATCCAATTGCAGCTTCTTCAGGCTATCCTTGCATGCTTCGACCACATGACCATGATCTGAGTTCCACAACTACAATGAAAACAGACATGGAGCTTTGAATAACAGAATATATGTTGGAGAAAGAAGATTGTAACATCATTCGGGTGTTGAGAGAGAAATGGGGTGTAAACAGAAAGGCATAGTACCATAACCCCATTGTTGGATATTTTGATCTAGGTAAACCCAAGTCAATAATTACAGCTGCTACAGTGAGACGATTTGTCGAAATTGGGTGGT
>NC_041385.1:24008303-24011185 GCF_002162155.2 Triticum dicoccoides
CTATAAAGGTCATTGGAGTACTCGCCTCCTGGGGGAATCCTCGCTCACAAGTGCACTCCGTGCTGGCCCCATGTAATCATTTTTGGGTTGTGTTGAACCTAAAGGATTCATCGTCATTTCCATGTAACCAGTTTGGTCTTGCTATCACTTTTGCAAGGGTCAACGAATACAATGCCTCGTCAAGTATCAAATGAAGTCGGCCTCGCCTGGGTTTATGCTAGCCAAGAAGTAGGGTGGTGCATTGGGTATAACCGCGGTCCGCGGAGGTCTCATTTCACCGGTCCAACTTCCAATACAGCCTGACAAATGGTGCACAAGCTTTTGTACCAGGCCTTAGAATTTTCAACAAACAAACCAATAGAAGTCATTTTTTCCGTCTTATCGTTGCTTAGAAAAGCACATACGAGTATACTACATTGGCAACACACACATAGTTTAAGTACCGGCTGTTCCTGACCCGTCTTCCGGTAGACATCCGGTGACCAGGCAATTTGACGCTAAATCGCCAGCCTCGCATGCATGATTGACTAACTACCCCGTATTGATTTGGAGCATCATGACATATCTCCCTCATGACCGCATCCTGTATGGCCGTATGCATCGTCATGATGCAGAGGCCGGGGCAAACCCCCTTTTCAAAAAGAAAAAATAATGACCGCATCCTGTAACTTAAAGCACATGGAAACGCATCCTTCTCCTCTATCCCACCACACGCAGATATATCTCTTTGAATAATGCAAAAATAACAGTGTTGGACTCCCCACTCGGAGTTTTACCTATTGATCACGTTTAATTCGATAGGCCATGTAAGGGGGCCAGAAGTGGAGGAAGACAATGCATGGTCCCGCTTGACTAGGTTGGATTGGTTGGATTCGATCGTAAGAACTATACTAATCTTCTGTTGACTGATTGTAAATGTTGGTTTATTCAGTGTTGTGTCCTCTGTGTCTAGTTGTGCAATGCCGACTAGTAGTGGTGCACAGAAGGAGACGGGATAAAATCAATGTGAATGAACACGTTCTTCTACCAAGTGGTGACGAGGAAATTGAAGGAATACAAGGTGCCCCCGAAGACCTGCCGGCAAGGGCGAAGGAAGGATCCCACCTTATCCGCCAGGCTAGATGATGGCGCTGGCCAGCTTAACATGCCCTAGCCCAAACAATCATCCAATCAGTGGGCGAAAGACTCGATTAGGATGCGCTTTCACATGGTTTCCTATGGAGCGCCATGTGCACATACCGTTTTTTGAGCCGGCAGTTGCCGCGTGTGAAACCGGTGGTGTATGTTGTCTGTTCAGCTGTCCACTCTATGGAGGCCGCAAGACGACCTATAAAAGGCCATAGAAGCCTACCTAGCTCCCATTCTCCAGTCAACTTATTGGCACCTCCCTATCTCTTCTCTCTTGCCAGCAGGAGCTGCCCTCATCTTTAGCTTTGGAGATGCTGACTCCGAGGCAGACGAGACTGATTCCCTAGCAGACCAGTGGTGCCAATATGATATGTCCCTGGATGAAGCGGAGGCGATGCAGCCTGCGGCCATGCCTGTCCCCATGGCCGCACCAGGACCCATGTAGATGTATGTACTAGCACCCATCGCTATGGCATTGATAACCTAGGCTAAAGCCACCATCACCGCCCTTGAAGACGCATGGATCTATGATGTCCATGTCCCTGCGCTCACGCGAGCACCTACGACTTCACCGGTCCCCATCCCTGTGGCAACACCCACCCCTGCGACATTGTGGGGCTGGCGTGGCCATCAACGCCTTTGTTGAAGCATCCGCCTGCATCACTGCATTGCCGCCCATAGACCCGGTCGTCCTGGCGGACATCCAGGCTATCATCGCCTTCATCGATGCATGGCCCAACGTCCCTGTGTAGGCGAATGCCAGCAAACCCCGTCGTAGTCGTGTCCACCGTCATGGTTAGTTACTTTGTTTAACTAATACAATTCGTACGAATATGAAGTGTTGGTGCCGCCGTGAAAGAAATCGATGCTTCAATCAAATGCGAGTTCTACTATAATTTGCGTCTGAGTTTCGCGAAAACTAGACTTTCGAATGATCATGGAGCCGGTGAGTTCGCACGTGAAAAGTTAGCTGCACCAGGAAAACAAACAGGCGCAAGGAATTTGCGCCTTCCTAGTTGCTCATCTGGATTTAGGGTATCCATGTTCTGATCACCTGCATCTATGATTCCAGGTGAGCAGATGCATCTATGATTCCATGTTTTTCCTGCCACTATGACGCAAGGAGACCTCGCCGTCGGTCAGCTGAAGAGTATGCTGACCCTGCATATCCCCATCGCTGCGGTGACATGTACTTGTGATGTTGCGGTGGAAACATCTTGCAACTGAGAGCGGCGATATTATTGTTCCCGCTGGTGTTTGGTCCATCGCTATTCACTCCGTCTTCGCATGTGGAAACACCCAAGCCAACTACTACATGCATTGTAAGTGCATCAAACATTAAATCGCTTCTTGGGTTGTGTGGTTTCAATTTAATAGTTACGTTTTTTAGAGCGGTTAGAACTTCATGTATTTTGTGTGTGTGTGTCACTAGTAGAAAAGAGGGCTTTGGTTCAGGCTGGGTTAGCCCATTAGTCCCGGTTCAGTCTAGAACCGGGACTAATGGGGCTATTAGTCCCGGTTCGTGCGCCCAGGGGCCACGTGGGTCATTTGTCCCGGTTCGTCTGGACCTTTTAGTCTCGGTTGGTGCCACGAACCGGGACTAAAGGGTGCGATGCCCATTAGTACCGGTTCGTGGCACCAACCGGTACTAAAAGTTAGACCTTTAGTCCTGGTTCGTGCCACAAACCGGTACTAATGGGGTTTGAGGCATTAGTACCGGTTCACGGCACGAACCGGTACTGAAGGTCCCATTT
>NC_041385.1:24011380-24019094 GCF_002162155.2 Triticum dicoccoides
CTTTTCAGTTTTAAAAAAAAGAAAAGAAAATGATGAAAATGTCAAAAAAATAATAAAAAAATAAGTTTCCCATGTGATATGTGGTCTAGTTGTTGGGAAAATTTGCAAATGTGAATTTCGACTTTATTTGCAAAATCTCTAGAATTTAGTAAAATGGGCATAACTTTTGCATACTAACTCGGATGAAAAAGTTTTTTATACGAAAAATCATCTACTCGAAAAGTTACATCCAAATTTAACTAGGGGCACCCCGTTAAACATTTTCAAAATCCTCAAAAACCTAATAAAAAAGTTACGGGGCTTTTAAGATCTAGAGTGGAAAAAATCGAAAAAATTTCAAACTGTGGTCAAACTGTGGTCAAACAATGGTCAAACTAATTATTCTAGAGTATTAGTGTTAGTAAATAATTATTTCAGTTATTTTGAATTTTGGTCAAATCTGGTCAAACTGTGGTCAAACAATGGTCAAACTAATTATTCTAGAATATTAGTGTTACTAAATAATTATTTTAATTATTTTGAATTTTGGTCAAATCTGGTCAAACTGTGGTCAAACAATGGTCAAACTAATTATTCAAGAAATATTAGTGTTACTAAATAATTATTGTTTTTTAAAACAATAGTTTCAAACTCAAACAGTGAAATGTGTCACTTCATGCTCAAGCAAAATTCCTGAGGGTTAATAGGTTTGACATCTTATTATTGTCAGGAAAACAACAAGTGCAGACTTGGAAACGAGGGAGAATAGAACCCGGAAGTTAGATGATTTGGAATGATGAGGGGTGATTAGAGATTAGAGGATAAATTGAGCAGTGATGAGGGGTGGTGATTAGAGATTAGAGGTTAAAATAATTCAGAAATTTGGAAATAAAAAAATTCAAAAAAAAAATCATAAAATTTCCTTTAGTCCCGGTTGGTGTTATCAACCAGGACTAAAGGGGGAGGCATTAGTAACGACCCTTTAATCCCGGTTCATGAACCGGGACTAAAGGCCCTTACGAACCGGGATAAATGCCCTGTTTTCTACTAATGTGTGTGTGGGGGGGGGGGTCAACATATTATGCTAGAAATTACATTATGGTTGTTAGAAATATGTGCACGATTGATTTCATTTGATTTTAACACCGGTTAAGCACTGACCAAACAGGTGGAGGTTCATCAGTTCGATGGTCGGTTAAGGGTAGGCTTCGGGAGAGGCTAAGTATGATTAGGGGTGGACAGTTTAGCTTAGAACTGTTTGATTGAAACTGTACCAGACGGTAATCTTCACTGAGGTGAAGCACATGTGTTAGGGCGTTTGTGTTTTATGGTGCTGCACACTGTAATTTGATTTATATATGTTGTGGTCAATGGTGTGTAGGAGAACATTCTGGACGACCTGTGTACGCTTTCGACAGAACATTGAGAATTTGCAACCCAGGCTTTATAGCTCCGCGAGCCTCGCAGTACGACCATCGGTTGCAGATGGAAGGTGAAGCTCTGGGAGCTAAATGGGAGACTCACCATTAGACCAAGGGTGGTACGGCTCCGTGGTGGCTCGCCAACTAAAGATCAGGTACTTCCTGGCCTTTAATGTTCTGGCTAAGGATAATTTCAAGGTCATTGTGTTCGACCTTTATGGCACGGAGTTCATGGCAAAGTGCAGCTAGCACGAACAAGCGCTTATCATGATACAAGAGTAGTTATATATCCATATTTGTTAGGTTCCCGTGCTAAGCTATTATGCCTACAACTATATGCTTATGCGTACGGTTGTGCCATTATTATGACTATACGTACATGTTGATGTAGTTATGGGTATGTTCGCTAATGTGATTATGCATATGCTTGTTACTGTAGTTGTATTTGTGATTATTCATAATCATATAGGGAACCAAGCACCCTTTGTGGATCATTCATAAAATATGTTGTTCATATATAGCTTAGCTTCTTGGCTGCAGTTAGCCCTTCGTTGCTAGATCAACCATACGACTTGAGTTTGTCCTTATTTTGAATATGACATCCAACCATATCATCATAAATTGGCTTAACCATAGATATCTTAAAATCCTATGTTATTTTGTCCTTCTCTGTACAAAACCTCATCTACAGATATGAAATATCATTTTACGAACAAGCGCTCATCATGCGTCAAGAAATCAATAATCAACAATAACCTTGGTTGTGATGAATAGGTCCTCCCTCTTGATAAGCCCAATTTCAAATGCCTCCGCAAGTGCATCCCCAACTTCAGCCTCGTTTTGATATTTAGCTGCAGCATCAGGCAACAATCCCTGTTAGTACATCTGTTGGGATACATCCCATGGGTTTCACCCAAAGATCGATCACATAATAAAATCAATATGCTTTTAGCCAAGGGGATTATATAACATAAAACTATCAGTATTGTTGGCCAGGGTTTCAAAAACCTACCTGTGTTTTTGAAAATTTGTTGATAACTATCGAAGAATTGTTTTTCTCATTTAAAAAACCTATCATGTTTCATAGGTTACTGGTTGAACTGAATTTAACCTCGATTATGACAGGTCTGGCCCACGGCCAGGACGGCATAAAAACAAACTCTATTAGACTAAACCATTATGGCAGCCGAGCCCAAATAGATAGGGCAAAGAAAACATGGCACAAAAATTCTACCCAAATCCGTGCCCGCGCCTCACTGGCCGCTGCTACCACAGCTTCACACCTGTGCAGTGTCGTGCTCGGCCGCGCTCGCCGGTGCCAGCCAGCCGGTGAGCTACCCGAGCTCAGCACCGCGCCGGTTCTCCTCCCTCTCCTCTCTTTCCGTCACACAGCCGCCCGACGCAAGTCTCGCACGTGTGAGATGATCAGCAGGATCAATTCGGAACAGGGAAGAGGCCAAGCTAACCGGCAACGAGATCGGGCAAGGTTTGGAAGAAAAGCGACGAAGGGCAATTTCTCCGTTGAATTGATAAGTTGTGTGTGTGTCATACGTAGTACTCCCTCCGTAAACTAATATAAGAGCGTTTAGATCACTAAAATAGTGATCTAAACACTCTTATATTAGTTTACAGAGGAAGTAGCTAGTTGACTACTGGGCCACCACCTGACCAGCTGGCTGTAGCCGAAGCGAAAACGTGTTGTTTGATCTCGCCTGATCCAACAATGCGGACCCGACTGGCTGAGGACGAAGCCGGTCGACTGGTCGAGATGGCTTATATATACCAATAAAAAAATTACGTTGTGAAGCAGTCCGTTGTGGAGGAGAAGAGTGTGAAAATGAACAAAACAGGCCCTCCGAAACTTCAACACGAATGGACCGAGTCTGAAAATATTTCATAAAATAACCCTTTTGCATGACGCTCGGGGCTAGGACGCCATGCTAGAGAGCAGGACGCCCCGGCTGGCATGGCACCCTAGGCCGGGGCGTCATGCAAAAGAGAGTCATTTTATGAAATATTTTTAGGTTGGGACCATTTCGTGTTGAAGTTTCGAAAAAGGGCCAGTTTTGTCCATTTTCACAAGAAGAGATGTGCAGCTAGGTGAGAGACAAAGATTATTTGTGTCAGTGCCATACTGCATATTGATGGCTATATTGCGAATCTGACTTGGCCTACATATAATGCATAGAATGATGAGAGGGGTCTCTCTCTCCTGCGGGGGCAACGTACGTGCGTGGGAGCCTGTTGTTCATTGATAGCCATGTTATGTGCTGTGTACGATCGCAGCAGCGGTACAGGTTGCAATTTGCAAGCATTCGGAGGCGTGCGTGTATTGTGTTAGCGACATAGTACTCCTTCAATTTTATAATGTAATGTGTCCGTACTTTTTGAGATTTAAATTTGACCATAAATTTAACCAACATGAACAACTGCAGTAACGAACATGGGCGACTGCAGCAGGAGCAAAAATTATATTACGCAGTCGCCCACGTTCGACTGTGGCGGGAGCAAAAATTATATTACGCAGTCGCCCAGGTTGGTTAATTTATGGTCAAATTTAAATTTCGAAAAGTGTAGACGCACTACTACAGAGGGAGTAGTAATTGCTGCTCCTTGTCGAGGTCTCGACAGTGCACCCTCTTGAAGAATGCCAGTCTGCATCGGGCTCCTTCGGTACTGCAAGCTCTGACCGGTTGTCATGTAATCCAGGAGGAGGAGCAGCTGTACGGCGAGGAAGAGCATCAACCGTGGTGGACTGCTGGTCGATAACTTACGTTGGAAGAAATTGCTCGTGTCACGGTTAGCAGACTCGGCATGGCCGTCACCACAGTGCGCCCATGCTCGCCACACGCGCATGATTCTGCACGCTGCCCGGCCGCTCTGCGGCCTCCGCCTGGTGCCTCAAATTCGTGGGCGCCGCCATTGTCACGCTGGCCGGGGCCGCTCTGCAGACCCTTGTACTCTGTCTGTGTTCACCCAAACACAACGGGGCATACCCTGGGACTCGCACGAGCGTTAGTCTCAGCCTCCAAGCCGATCGTTGCAAGCGGCCCCAAGCCGCCATAAGATGGGCACACGTCAGTGACAGAAACAAGTGATCCCGGTCGGGGTCGTGCATACAAACAGGTCTATGGTCGTTTTAGGGTTGAAAATGACCGGGATTAGCCGGTATAGTGTACCAATTTCAGCGATTGTAAAGTTGAGGTTAGATTTAGACGGGCTCTATGAGTTCAATATTTAAAATAGAGTTTACTCAACTACGGTCTTGAAACCACGTGAGACGTGACACATATGGCCAATGGAAAAATATAAACTCTTGTAGGCGTAAAAATCTGTATTTTCTTCAATCCATGCTGCTACATGTACATGCCAAATAGAGTTCAATAAATACTTGTACATGCCAAATATTTTTTTTTCAAATAAAAGTTTGATTCACATTCTATTTCTGAAATCCTGTTTTTTTTCTAACAAGATCGTTAAAACAAGGCCAATGTAGAATATATATTTATAAATTAATTTTTTGACAACTAAATCACCACTCTTCAAACTTATTTCATCCAAATTCAGTAATCTCATGAAAAAAATCAATAATGTTTCACCTTGTTTCATCAAAAAAAAATCATATTGTTGCGATTTGAACCGATTTTTTTTATTGTTTCACTACAACTCACCTTGAATCATATTGTTTCACTACAAGTCACCGGTTTCATCGTGGTTCTTTCTCTACAACTCGCAGGGCAAGCATGTTTAAATAATCGTATTGTTCCACCGCGTTTCATCATGCTTCATAATTTAAATTTAATACTTGTTCAAATATATTAAAAAATGATCTCAGCTGAAAGTCCTCGTCATCATAAACACAAATATGTAAACGGTTCATAAATTAAACTTTTGGTTGAAAAGATTATTAAACCTAAGAATAAGATTGAATAGTATAGGATGGTGAACAGCGCGTTTGTATGTTGTGACAAAAAACTGACTATGAATAGTACTCGTGCATAGCTCCAAATCTCAGAACTACACAGCTAGTGTTTTCCAGTTTGGATTATTCCAACATCACCTCAGGCTCAGGGCGAAATGTCCATAAAGATGACACTGTCAATCAAGAGCTAGTACTCCTGAATAAAAGTAATAGAAAGTGTACATAAATTCTTTGATACTTGCAAATCTACTGCATGAAACCGCGTAAACTATAGACGTCACGAACCCGCCATTTGCTTTTACCACTTGAAAGTCCACAGCAACATACACATATGCAGCCTAGATGAGCAGGACTCAACGGTGCAAGACGGCTCATGGAGATTCAGTGCAATGTCATTCGACCCAGGTGGGTGCAGACTTACGTGAAGAGGGTGGAGAGGGGAGAGCGGGAGGGCGTACGCGTACCGGCGCAGTCGAAGTGGCGGTAGCCGGCGCGGATGGCGGAGTGGATGAGGCCGCGGATGGCGGGGGCGTCCATCCGCCAGACGCCTAGCCCCACGGCCGGCATGTCGTGCCCGTTGCTCAGCTTCAGCACCTTCGCCGCCGTCCCTTGCTCCCTCGCCGGCATATCGTCGGAGTCGGAGGTATGAAGTCGACGAACGGCAGTGCACTCTAGTCGGCACCCTCCTGAAGAATGCGAGTGTGCATCGGGCTGCTGCTCCTCCTGAATTATAGTATGACCAGTGTTTCCCACGACAAACCATGCGGGGCCGTCGACGCAGCAGGTAAATTCGTGTGGTACCAGATAGCATCTGACCTGGGCACTGTATAACGTAAATATATTGTTTACCGGCTGTACTGTTCTTCGTGTTTGTGTCACTCGGAAAGAAACAAATGCCCAGTCCCAGCATGGGAAATTCACATGGGCATGGAGCGGCGGAGGCACACAACGTGCGCATATTGATTTGTTATATTTTTAACACATTTGACGCTTAAAGCAACTCCAACGGGGTGACCCAAACGGACGCATCCTTTGTCCGTTTTTCGTTCATTTTGATCGACCAGGCGGACGTTCGTGTCCGGTTTCTCATTTGGGTCGGCAGGTGCATCCAACGAAAGGCCGACGCATTTCTGCTGACGTGGCAGAAACTGAGGCATTTGAATACAATTATACATAAATGGCCGGTCAAACGACGGCCAAAGTCCACTTAAACATTAATAGAAAATAAAAACACTGAAATAAAACGCCCGTGCGCTGCCCTAGACCACCGCCGGTCCCTTGCCCTTGCCGTCGTCGCCCTCGTCTTCGCCCTGGCCGCCGGTGAGGTCAATGAAGACCGGGGCAGGCCCAGCCCAGCCGAACGCGGCTTGATAGGCCGCTAGGCAGCCTCCTTCGGCGTCTGCTGCGACTGCGGCATAGCGGCGAGGCGAGCACGTTCCTCCTCCTCCTCCTCCTTGAGCCGCAGAGCCTCGGCGTCCCGGCGCAGCATCTCCTCATATAGCATCTGCCGCTTGCCATCGGTCCCCTCCTCGTCGAGCCAGTGCGCCTTCCACTGCTCAAGGTGCGCCGCCTCTTCTTCCGGCGTGGCGGCGTAGTGGCAGGGAGGCGTCCTCACCCACTCGCGGTAGACGTCGGACCACGAGTAGGCCTCCTCCGGCCAAGTGAGGGGCGGCGGTGACCGCTTGCGCGAGGGTGTTGGCTCCGACTCCGGCTCGGCCTTGGGTGGCGGTGGCGGCGCAAAGAGGGCGAGTGGATGGAGTCCCCAGCAGCGGACAAGGCGATGGCTTGCTCCAGCTCATCCCAGTGTGTGTCCTCCTTGAGCCGGCTCGCTTCCAGCGCGTGCTGCAGGGCCTCATCGAGTGCGGCTTGGTACTCCGCCTCCACCTCCTCTTCCTCCGGCTCTACCCGCGGGGGCGGCGGTAGGAACGACTGGTTGGCGTCGCCGCCACGCCGCAGTTGCTTCTCGTGTTCGAGGACAAACCACGCCTCCCAGTTGGGAGAGTCGGCAGCGTACTCGGGCATCCCCCGTTGGGTCGGCGTGAGCTGCGTCCGGCGCCTGCGCACCTCCTCGTCGTGCGCCCGCCGGGACTGCGAAACCGCCAGCACCGGGATCCGCTGCGGATCCAGATGCCAGTGGTGCGGCAGCGTCACGTCGGGGTAAGACAGCGGCTGCCTGTACTCCCAGACGCCATCGACCCCAGCGGTCATGCGCCAGAGGCGGAGGAGGAGGACCACGGGAGGATGAGGCGCCTGGGGTGCCCTTGCCCTTGACGGAGCAGCTTCCAAAAAGACCCATGGCTAGGGTTTTGGTATGTCGCCGGCGAGGAAGCATGACCGGAGTGGTGGGGGGCCAGATGTGGCCGGGAATGGATGAGGATAGCCCCCCCTCCCC
>NC_041385.1:24019423-24026446 GCF_002162155.2 Triticum dicoccoides
AGGACGCTTCCACTGGCTGACTAGTGGGCCCGCTATCGGTGGTCATCATTAATTAGACGATGGGCGGTTGTTGGGTGGCCGCCAAGTGGGGTCGCGGTGGACACTGAGGAGGCGTGTGGCGCGTCTGCCCCGACGCATTCCAAACGCAAATTTGGGTCGGAAATGGGTCGGCGCAGATGCGGGGTGGACGTATTTTGAAAATGGGTCGGCGCGTTGGGCCGGTGTTTTTGTCCGCGCGGACCCAAACGGAGATGGACAGACAAAATGGGTTGCCCCATTGGAATTGCTCTTATACATATGCACATATATTCACTACTGTGAACACATGCACGTACAATCAGTCTTTGTGAGCATCTCTGAAAAACTGAGCCGGCCCGCCACAGATACCTTTGTAATCTACGAAAACTTCTCCCACTCAACATGCATTGCTAAAAAGTTTAAAATAAATTCAGAAAAATGCACGCACGAGCGTCAAGTCTAAAATTTCAACTTTGATGAGCTGGAGATTCCATATTTTATACGACTAGGGTTCTAACTAAATGTGTGTGTCTATATATATAGATATATAACTTTAATGAGCTAGAGATTCCATATTGTATGCGACTGGGGTTTTAACTAACCGTACATAGATACACACACACACCTAACGCACAACTTGTAGGTGTGATTCCCTCAAACCCTTCTAAACCTACTAAGGGCATCTTCAACTCTGACCTACAAATTTGCTTCCGCATCCTTCTGCAGACAGGGTGATCAGTCCGCTGACATGGATGTGGTAGCCGGTCATTCAACGCTATTCGCATACATTTGAAACATTTTTTCAACACAATGGACTAAATGCATGCAATCAGGATGATACTCATACAAACTAGAGCACGCTCGTTACATTTCGAACAGTTTTCATTAAAAAAAGGGGGTGGGGGTGGACCTAAACCTAAACTACACCTCCAAAGAAAACAATTGCGTCCTGCCCTTAGCAGACTCACTAAAAATAATCTGCTTCAGAGAGGGTGGAAAGGTGATAAGAAATGCCTTTTTTGTGGGCATGATGAAACTATCAATCATCTTTTTTTCACATGTTCAGTTGCTCGTTTGCTGTGGAACCTGTTGAAGTGTGCTCTTAACCTATCTGATATACCTGATAATGTGGATTCTTTATCTGGAACTTGGGTTAATAAGTTCAACAAAATGGAGAGAGATCTGGTGATGGTGGGGATCTATGCTATATGTTGGACACTTCGGAAATTACGTAACAGTTTCGTTTTTTATAACAGTAAGGTGCATGATCCTTGAGTCACAATTAATTTGTTCTTGAAGTGGCTTCATGATTGGACCATTTTGCACGAGAGTTGCTGAGGAGGTGTTCATGGCTGCTCATGGTTGGCTTCTGGGAGGAGGAAGGATCACAGCTGGGTGACGATCTTCTTCTTTGGCAGACACTGGATGTTCTTTCGTGGGATGCACCTCTGAAGCTACTTTCTCTCTGCTGTCTTCCGTTGTTGTCATGCTAGCAGTCTTCTGTTATGTAATAAAGATAACAAAAGTGTGTTGTAACATGTTTAAAACCTATGTACTGCCGGTTCAAGGCCTAGCTGTCAGCCCAGGTCTTAGAACATCTCTAGCAGACCCCTTATCATGCGGACCTTTAAAATAAGTATAAGGGCCGTAGGAAACATGTTTTCACGACAGGCGCGTGCTGCGGCCGAACAGACCCCGCAAGACCGAACGGTAAAACATAGTTTTTTCTCAATTTGACACATATGTGTCATATTACATAGAAATATGAAATCAACATAAATTAAATTTAAATATTACAATACAACAATCATTCAAATTACAATAGTTACTCAAATGTAAGAATTAAATTTATAATTCATTACAAGAATTGTTCCAAATACAGCAATGATACAAATCACGGATGAATTAAACTAAATGAATGTAAAAATGGCAGGTTTTATTACTGCCCATGCATTTGCCAATTGTGCTCCATGAGCCCATGTTGAAGCTGGTGGTGGCTGTTTGAGTCTTCAATTTCCCGGTATGTCTGAAGGAATGCTTGTATGCGGTCAGTGTCTCTAGATGGCTTCACACGGCTACCGACATTGTAGTAGAAGAACTCCAAGTTCATGTGCCTCTCATCTTCGATGATCATGTTGTGAAGAATCACAGAACATGTCATGCCTCAGCATCATGTTCCCGAGATGGATACGTAGGTGGCACCGCTAAGTAGTCTTGCATCAGCATCATGTTCCCGAGATGGCGGTTGCGAGGGATGCAAAGACGGCCGACGGTCGATCCTCGCCGTCTCTTTCTATTCCTATCCTCGAGCTCCTTCACGGCGAGGACCACCACCACCATCTGCTGCCGATTGTTCTCGAGCAACGTCTCTATGTCCGAGTCATCGGACGACGACGAATCCTCGAGCAAAAATTCCTTGCAAGGGCTTAAATCCATCTACAAATCGCAACGGAGCTCGCATGAACGAAAATCGTTCACTAACTCTAACTTGAAGAGGCAGAAAAGGACTCACTGGCGGATCCGGGGCGGGCAGCGACTCGGCGGCGACCCGGGGGCGGCTGGGCGCGGTGGATCTGGGGTGCCCATGAAGCGGCCTGGTGGACCAGTGGGTCTGCAGTGGCCGGCGGTGACATCGGCTGATATGGCCGGAACCGAAGGCCGCGGGCGGACAGTAGGCGGCTGCGGGATGCGGGAGGGGAATGCGCGTGGGCTGAAATGTCCCTCCCGCCAACTACTTTTCCAAGATACAGGGCACAGATGGGGCGGGCGGAAACCTGTATTTTCGCGGGTCGGGGGGCAATTTACCGCGCCCCTGAAAAGAATTTAAGTGTCAAGGGCGTTTAAGGTGTCTGTTCGGGCCACTTTTTCAACGCAAAACTATAAACTGATGATTATTTTATGGTTGGGATGTAAAGAATATGCTAAAGATGCTCTGATATGAGCCGGAGGGAGACTTTCTTGGTCTGTGAAGATGCGTTGTACGGTGCTTCATTTTCCGTAGTCGCACCAGATCCACATAGTACTCTTTTTCCATTCCTGATGGTAATAAATAGTACACGCTTTTATTGATTAAAGTCTGAATCCTATAAGAAATTGGTGATGGTGATTTGAATGCCCTTGGGATGCGTAGTCTTTTGCTTTCTGCAGTTTAGGCTTCCTTTATATTTGAACTCTGTAATAAGACTTATGGTTTCTAGTCGGCACCCTCTTAAAAGAATGCCAATCTGGATCCGACTGCTGCTCCTCTGAATTATAGTATGACCAGTATTTCCCACGAGAGATTCGTTCCCACGACAACCATGCAGGGCCGGTCAGAGCCCACGCGACGTTGCAGTCGACGCATCAGGTAAATTCGTGTGGGACCAGACAGCATCTGACCAAGGCCAGCATGGGACCCAGGCACTATATGACGTAAATATTATTTTACCGACTATACTGTTCTTCGTGTTTGTGTTACTCGCAACGAAACAAATGCCCGGTCCCAGCATGGCCACGGAGCGGCGGAGGCACACAACGTGCGCATATTGATTTGTGTCTTGATTTTTTTTACACAGTCCTTTTAACTCAGTACAACGCAACAATCTGTCTTTTGTGAGCATCTAATAGTAACTCTAGCAGACCCCGCAAAAAGCCCCAACCCGCAAAATAACCGATAAAATGCGGGTCGGCGTAAAAAATCCCGTCCGAACAGACCCCTCATACGTGTCCGATCCGTAAAAATGTTGCGGGGCGCGACAAAAGATCTTCTCCGACCTCTAGATTCACAGGGTGGGAGGACGACCCGAACTCGGCCCCTATCCGCAGCGAGATTTGGCGGGATGGATATTTTCGCGCGGCCGTTCCCGCTCTCCCCACCCTCCATCACCATTGCCCCCGCCACCTCCCGCTCCGGTGCATCTTCCCCAGCAGTCCTTCGCCGCCAAGGATGACACCTTGCTGCCCCCCGTCACCGTCGAGGTCGCGCACGCTCAATCCCCTCCGGAGGATCTCGTCACCGGCCATGTGGCCCCGCCGTCGCCCAAGGCACCACTGCGCCTATCCGCAAGCGGCAAGGCAACGCGGTCGTGCAGGGCGGGAATCCGGCTGTCTCCACCGGGAAGGCCCGCGCTCCAGGCGCCAAAGCCGCTGCGTGATCCCGGCCGGCAGCGGAGAAGGTCGGCAAGGCCTCCGGCGCAAAGCTAGCGGAAGAGGATTCCGGCTACAAAGAAGTTGGCTCCTTCATCCACTCCCTCCGCCCCGGAAAGAGGTTCCCCATCGATGCCACTCAAAGGTGTTGCTCCCACCGTAAGCAAGGTGTTCGACGAAATGGCTGGAAGGTATGCCTCTTCGGTCATGGAAATTTTCTTTGCTTTGGTGATAGCTCGTGACTTGTTGTCGTTCACTATAGCGGTGGTTCGAACAATGCAACTACCGAGTTCGTGAACTTGTTGGACACCAACTCCGTTGACATAGATCAAGCCCCGTTCGCTGCATTTGATTACAATGAAACGGATGGCGGCGTGGATGATCATGGGGGTGAAGAAGAAGTGGAGGAGATCGATGAGGGGGCGTATGAACAAGCCCGATGGCGACAAGAAGACTAAGGACAAAATGAAAAGAGAGCACGAAGCGTCGAGCTTGAGGGAGAAGATTGATGCCATGGTGCAATCAAATGAGTTGATGTTAGTGAAGACGTTGGAGATCAAGAAAGAGTTGGCCGAGAAGAAGGCACAGGAGAAGCAAGAGAAATGGCTTTTGCTCAAGGAAGAGGGTCTGCGCAAAGCGGCCATTGAGGAGAGAAGAGCACGTGCCGCTGAGAACAAAGCTTTGTCCAAGTTGCTTGCCGAAGAGAACAAGATCATGACAATGAACGACAATGACATGGACGACCTCACCAAAGAATGGCATGATATGGGAAGAAGATAAATCTTGAAGAGGAGAATGGTTGCGTCGGCCAATGCGTGTTACAGTGTCGGACATGTTTTTTCAGCGGGGTTTGGAACCAATGTCGCCGATGCATTCAGTGCACCAGCCGATGATTTCGGTGCGGGAGTTGGAACAAGCGCCGGAGGTGGATTCGGTGGTTCTGATGAACTCCATGGACTCGATGGCGCGGAGTGAAGATCGACCAAGATGATGCCGGACATGGTCGTCTCTTTTGCAAGACCCTCTTTTACGTTTGTCCTACAAAACTTTAAGCTTTTATTTGTGCACGAACTGTGTTCTATTGTTTGAATGTGAACTTATTTGTTGGAACCGATGTCAAATTCGATAATTGGGCGTCTTGGGTTTGCGGGGCGACGCGGCGATGCCCAAGCAAACCCCGCGTAGCCGACCCGTAAAAAAGCATATTCACCGAATATCCTTTTTTACGGGTCTGTTTTGCGTGGTCTGAGTCTGACCTCGCCCGCGCCGGCCTGCATATACACTTTTCCGCGAACTGCAAAAGACTTATGCGGGTTGGGATTTTGCGGGGTCTGCTAGAGATGCTCTAAGAACTGAGCCGGCATATCATCTTTAGATTGCCAAAGTCATCATCGATACCTACGTAGTTGACGGGAACTTCTTCTCTCACTGAACGCACATCGCCAAAAGACGTGTAATAAATTTATAGAAGTATGAGTATCAAACTTTAACTCTGGTGGACTGGAGATTCCATATTGTACACTACTAGGGTTTTAACTTACCGTATATAACTTGTACTTGTATCAGTTCTTGTGATTTATAAAGAGACCCAACGCACCCCTTGGAGAGGCGATTCCCTCCAGCCCTTCTAAACCTACTAAGGGCATTTTCAACGCCTATCTACAAATATTCATGCAATCTAGATGATATTCATATAAACTAGACCACATTCAAGACATTTCGGACAATTTTCATTAAAACGGAGGGTCAGGGGGCTAAACTACGGCGGCATCTGTCGTCCAAGTCCTTGTTTTCCCTTCCTGCGACCGCGTCCTCAATCTGATGTCTCTATGAGCGCCGGCGATAAGACCCGTGAAGTGAAGGTGCGCTCGCCGGTGAGGAAGAGTAGAACATGGGAGACGGATCAGCCCACATGGGACACAAGGCCCTGCCGCTAGTAGCAGCAATAGTAACGGTAACAGTGATAGCAGTGATATTTCAGCAGTAACAATAGCAATAGCAACAGTAGTAACTTAGCAAGAACAATATAAGATAAATTCGTAGGCATTCGATCGGTGACTCGTTGGATGATATTCATCATGAGACAGTTATAACCTAGGGCGATACGACAATAGCTCCAGTTCATAAATATAATGTAGGCATGTATTCCGTAAATAGTCATACATGCTTATGGAAAGAACTTGCATGATATCTTTTGTCCTACCCTCCCGTGGCAGCGGGGTCCTATTGGAAACTAAGGGATATTAAGGCCTCCTTTTAATGGAGAACCGGAACAAAGCATTAACACACGGTGTACATGAACTCCTCAAACTACGGTCATCACCGGGAGTGGTCCCGACTATTGTCACTCCGGGGTTGCCGGATCATAACACATAGTAGGTGACTATAACTTGCAATATCGGGTCTAAAACATGGACATAATGGTGATAACATAAACGGTTCAGATCTGAAATCATGGCACCCGGGCCCAAAGTGACAAGCATTAAGCATGGCAACGTCATATCAACATCAATCTCAGAACATAGTGGATACTAGGGATCAGGTCCTAACAAAATTAACTCGAGTACATGATGAATCTCATCCAACTCCTCACCTACCAGCGAGCCTACGCAGGAATTACTCACTCCTGGTGGGGAGCATCATGGAATTGGCGATGGAGATGTCTTGGTGATGACGAAGATCGAAGATCCCCCTCTCCGGATCCCCAAACGGACTCCAGATCCGGCCTCCCAATGAAGAACAAGAGACGGCGGCGGCTCCATCTCGTGAAACACGATAATTCTTTCTCCCTGATTTTTTTCTAAATAATGTGATTTTATAGTGTCAGTTTCAAGGTCAGCAAGGCCACCAGGAGGGCAGCACCCACCTGGGCGCGCCTGG
>NC_041385.1:24026873-24032392 GCF_002162155.2 Triticum dicoccoides
GGGGGGCAGGCGCGCCCTGTTGGGTTGTGAATACATGAACTCATCAAACTACGATCATCACCGGGAGTGGTCCCGACTGTTGTCACTCCGGGGTTGCCGGATCATACCAGGTCCCGATATTGTTAGTCCGGGGTTAGTTTCAATCAAATCATGCAAATTAGAGTTCAAAACAAGAGGAAAAGCGTTAGAAAAAGTAGATACGTTGGAGACGTATCAGCCGCCTCCCATGACCTAATCATTTTCGTAGGAGTCCGCGACTTGTCCGTTGCCAGTGGACATGAGGTCCGTGGCAAAATTGGAGCCGCCATGTTGGGGAACGTTGCAGAAAATAAAAAAATTCTACGCATCACCAAAATCAATCTATGGAGTCATCTAGCGACGAGAGAGAGGAGTGCACACGTACGGAGCGGATGTCTCCCACGCCTTGATCCAGCAAGGTGGAGGGAGAGGTTGAGGAAGAGAGCTCCAACAGCAGCACGACGGCGTGGTGGTGATGGAGAGGCAGTACTCCGGCAGGGCTTCGCCAAGCACTTAACGGAGGAGGAGAGGTGTTGGGGAGGGGAGGGGCTGCGCCTTGGATATCGTGTGCAGCCCTCCCCTCGCCCCTCTATTTATAGAGGAAGGGAGAAGGGGGCCGGCCCTCTCTAGATGAGATCTAGAGGGGGGCGGCGGCCAAGGGGAGGGGGCTTGCCCCCCCAAGCAAGGGGGGCGCCCCCACTAGGGTTTCCCCCTCCCCAACCCTAGGCGCATCGGCCCAAGGGGGGATGCGCCCAGCCCTCCAGGGGCTGGTTCCCTGCCCACTACGGCCCATGAGGCCCTCCGAGAGAGGTGGCCCCTCCCGGTGGACCCCCGGAACCCCTCCGGTGGCCCCGGTACAATACCGATATGCCCCCGAACATTTCCGGTCACCGTATGACAACTTCCCATATATAAATCTTCACCTCCGGACCATTCTGAAACTCCTCGTGACGTTCGGGATCTCATCCGAGACTCCGAACAACATTCGGTAATCACTTACAAGTCTTCCTAATAACCCTAGCGTCATCGAACCTGTGTAGACCCTACGGGTTCGGGAATCACGCAGACATGACCGAGACCGCTCTTCGGCCAATAACCAACAGCGGGATCTGGATACCCATGTTGGCTCCCACATGTTTCACGATGATCTCATCAGATGAACCACGATGTCGAGGATTCAAGTAATCCCGTATGCAATTCCCTTTGTCAATCGGTACGTTACTTGCCCGAGATTCGATCGTCGGCATCCCGATACCCCGTTCAATCTCGTTACTGGCAAGTCACTTTACTCGTACCGTAATGCATGATCCCGTGACCAACCACTTGGTCATAGTGAGCTCATTATGATGATGCATTACCGAGTGGGCCTAGAGATACCTTTCTGTCATACGGAGTGACAAATCCCAGTCTCGATCTGTGCCAACCCAACAGACACTTTCGGAGATACCTGTAGTGCACCTTTATAGTCACCGAGTTACGTTGTGACGTTTGGTACACCCAAAGCACTCCTACAGTATCCGGGAGTTGCACGATCTCATGGTCTAAGGAAATGATACTTGACATTAGAAAAGCTCTAGCAAATGAACTACACGATCTTGTGCTATGCTTAGGATTGGGTCGTGTCCATCACATCATTCTCCCGATGATGTGATCCCGTTATCCACAACATCCAATGTCCATGGTCAGGAAACCGTAACCATCCATTGATCAACGAGCTAGTCAACTAGAGGCTTACTAGGGACATGTTGTGGTCTATGTATTCACACATGTATTACGATTTCCGGATAACACAATTACAGCATGAACAATAGACAATTATCATTAACAAGGAAATATAATAATAACCATTTTATCATTGCCTCTAGGGCATATTTCCAACAGTCTCCCAGTTGCACTAGAGTCAATAATCTAGTTACAATGTGATGAATCGAACACCCATAGAGTTCTGGTGTTGATCATGTTTTGCTCGCGGAAGAGGTTTAGTCAACGGATCTGCGACATTTAGATCCGTATGCACTTTGCAAATATCTATGTCTCCATCTTGAACATTTTCACGAATGGAGTTGAAGCGACGCTTGATGTGCCTGGTCTTCTTGTGAAACCTGGGCTCATTGGCAAGGGCAATGGCTCCAGTGTTGTCACAGAAGAGAGTCATCGGCTCCGACGCATTGGGAATAAGTCCTAGGTCGATAATGAACTCCTTCATCCAGATTGCTTCATGTGCTGCCTCCGAGGCTGCCATGTACTCCGCTTCACATGTAGATCCTGCCATGACGCTTTGCTTGCAACTGCACCAGCTTACTGCCCCACCATTCCAAATATACACGTATCCGGTTTGTGACTTAGAGTCATCCAGATCTGTGTCGAAGCTAGCATCGACGTAACCCTTTACGACGAGCTCTTCGTCACCTCCATAAACGAGAAATATATGCTTAGTCCTTTTCAGGTACTTCAGGATATTCTTGACCGTTGTCCAGTGTTCCATGTCGGGATTACTTTGATACCTTCCTACCAAACTTACGACAAGGTTTACATCAGGTCTGGTACACAGCATGGCATACATGATAGACCCTATGGCTGAGGCATAGGGGATGACACTCATCTTTTCTCTATCTTCTGCCGTGGTCGGACATTGAGCCGAGCTCAATTTCACACCTTGCAACACAGGCAAGAAGTCCTTCTTGGACTGATCCATATTGAACTTCTTCAATATCTTATCAAGGTATGTGCTTTGTGAAAGACCTATGAGGCGTCTCGATCTATCTCTATAGATCTTGATGCCTAATATGTAAGCAGCTTCTCCAAGGCCCTTCATTGAAAAACACTTATTCAAGTAGGCCTTAATGCTGTCCAAAAGTTCTAGATCATTTCCCATCAAAAGTATGTCATCTACATATAATATGAGAAATGCTACAGAGCTCCCACTCACTTTCTTATAAACGCAGGCTTCTCCATAAGTCTGCATAAACCCAAACGCTTTGATCATTTGATCAAAGCGAATGTTCCAACTCCGAGATGCTTGCACCAGCCCATAGATGGAGCGCTAGAGCTTGCATACCTTGTTAGCATTCTTAGGATCGACAAAACCTTCCGGCTGCATCATATACAGTTCTTCCTTAAGATAGCCGTTAAGGAATGCCGTTTTGACGTCCATCTGCCATATCTCATAATCATAGTATGCGGCAATTGCTAACATGATTCAGACGGACTTCAGCTTCGCTACGGGAGAGAAAGTCTCATCATAGTCAACCCCTTGAACTTGTCGATAACCCTTAGCGACAAGTCGAGCTTTATAGATGGTAACATTACCATCCACGTCCGTCTTCTTCTTAAAGATCCATTTGTTTTCTATCACTCGCCGATCATCGGGCAAGTCTGTCAAAGTCCACACTTTGTTTTCATACATGGATCCTATCTCGGATTGCATTGCTTCAAACCATTTGTTGGAATCTGGGCCCGCCATTGCTTCTTCATAGTTCAAAGGTTCACCGTTGTCTAACAACATGATTTCCAGGACAGGGTTGCCATACCACTCTGGTGTGGAACGTGTCCTTGTGGACCTACGAAGTTCAGTGTGACTTGATCCTAAGTACCTTGATCATCATCATTAATTTCCTCTCTAGTCGGTGCAGGCACCACAAGAACATCTTCCTGAGCTGCGCTACTTACCGGTTCAAGAGGTAGTACTTCATCATGTTCCACTTTCCTCCCACTTCTTTCGAGAGAAACTCTTTCTCCAGAAAGGAACGTTCTTGGCAACAAAGATCTTGCCTTCGGATCTGAGGTAGAAGGTATACCCAATGGTTTCCTTAGGGTATCCTATGAAGACGCATTTTTCCGACTTGGGTTCGAGCTTTTCAGGTTGAAGTTTCTTGACATAAGCATCGCATCCCCAAACTTTTAGAAACGATAGCTTAGGTTTCTTCCCAAACCATAATTCATACGGTGTCGTCTCAACGGATTTAGACGGTGCCCTATTTAAAGTGAATGTAGCTGTCTCTAGAGCGTATCCCCAAAATGATAGCGGTAAATCGGTGAGTGACATCATAGATCGCACCATATCCAATAGATTGCGATTACGACGCTCGGACACACCGTTACGCTGAGGTGTTCCAGGCGGCGTGAGTTGTGAAACAATTCCACATTTTCTTAAGTGCGTACCAAATTCGTGACTTAAATATTCTCCTCCACGATCTGATCGTAAGAACTTTATTTTTCGGTCACATTGATTCTCTAGCTCATTCTGAAATTCCTTGAACTTTTCAAAGGTCTCAGACTTGTGTTTCATCAAGTAGACATACCCATATCTACTTAAGTCAATAGTGAGAGTGAGAACATAACGATAGCCACCGCGAGCCTCAAGGCTCATTGGACCGCACACATCAGTATGTATAATTTCCAATAAGTTGGTTGCTCGCTCCATTGTTCCGGAGAACGGAGTCTTGGTCATTTTACCCATGAGGCATGGTTCGCACGTGTCAAATGATTCGAAATCAAGAGACTCCAAAACTCCATCTGTATGGAGCTTCTTCTTGCGTTTGACACCAATGTGACCAAGGCGGCAGTGCCATAGATATGTGGGACTATCATTATCAATCTTACATCTTTTGGTATTCACACTATGAATATGTGTAACATCACGTTCGAGATTCATTATAAACCATTGACCAGCAGGGCATGACCATAAAACATATCTCTCATATAAATAGAACAACCATTATTCTCGGATCTAAATGAGTAGCCATCTCGTATTAAACGAGATCTAGATACAATGTTCATGCTCAAAGCTGGCACTAAATAACAATTATTGAGGTTTAAAACTAATCCTGTAGGTAAATTGTAACACCCCGGATGTAACTTTCCATATTTGTATCCAACTCTTGCCGTCTCCGACGCTAAGTTATATTTATTTCTCGGGTTCGGGTCTTTGTCTCCGTGTGTTGTTTTTATTGTTTTCGTGCATCTCTTACCATGTCATCTCGTGCATTGCATTTGCATACATGTTCATCTAATGCATTTGAGCATTTTCTCCGTTGTCCGTTTTGCATTCCGGCGCTTCGTTCTCCTCCGGTGGCCATTTCCAGCTTTCTTTCATGTGTGGGGTTCAAACATTTCCGGACTGGACTGAGACTTGTCATGCGGCCTTGGTTTACTACCGGTAGACCGCCTGTCAAGTTTCGTATCATTTGGACTTCGTTTGATACTCCAACGGTTAACCGAGGGACCGAAAAGGCCTCGTGTGTGTTGCAGCCCAACACCCCCCAAATTTGGCCCAAAACCCACCAAACTCTGCTCCATGTCCTAGAGCGTTCGATCACGATCTCGTGGGCGAAAACCGCACCTCATTTGGACTCTCCTAGCTCCACTTATGCCTATTTATACCCCCTCCATTCGGATCTCCTCTTTCCCCGTTCAAAACCCTAAAAAAAAAGAGATCCATCTTCCCCGCGCCGGGCCGGATGTGTCCGCCCGCGCCGGACGTTGTCCGCCCCGCCGCCGCA
>NC_041385.1:24032935-24086448 GCF_002162155.2 Triticum dicoccoides
CGCCGCCAGGCCCGGGAGGCCCGCAGCCGGCCCCCGAGGCCCGCGTCGCCCCGCCGCCGCCCTCGCGTCGCCTCGCCGCCTCTTCCCCGCGGCCGACCGCCGGCGCCGCCGCGCCCCGCCACCGCCGCCGCCTCCCCTCGCCGCCCGCGGCTCCCCTCGCCGCCCGGGAGCACCGGCGCCGCGCCGCCCGCCTCCACGCCGGCGCCGCCCCGGCAGCCTCCTCCCCGACCGGCGGCCGCGTCTCCGGCGAGCTCCGACTCCGGCTGCTACAGTGTCTCCGGCGCCGCCTCGGGAAGCGTGCCGATCCAGATCTGGATCTGGGCATCGGTTGACTTTTTCCCCAAACCCTAGTTCATGATGCATTCTTTGACTGCCGGTAACTTTGCATCCGTAGCTCCGATTTGGGCATATGATATATCAAAATCTTCGTCTCAACATGTACATCATTTCATTCCATTGCATCATTTGCATTTGAGGTCATCTTGTTGCCCTAAATGCTGTTAGAAGGAGGCTTCGTGAGTTAAATTGCAGATCCGTTAGTTCATCATGCACTTTTGTCATTTTTGCCATGTTTAATCCGTGCATGATATGCCTGTGCCCCTTTGGGATGAATTGTTAAGCATTTTGTCTTCTTTCCAGAAGTGCCACCCATGCATTTTTAGGATGTGTGTGTTGTCTTGTGCAAGCTTGCGAAGAGAGGTACCTGAGATTGCTGATTTCAGGGACTTAGTGATTTTCACTAAGTCTGGGATATTTTAGTTCATGATGCTATATGTCCAGCTTGTTTCCTGGTGATCCGTGCCTCTTTTGAGGATGATCAGTAAGGGAGTTTTGATATATATGTTTTGCTTTATCCATCCATGTCTTTGTTTGCATATTTGGAGTGCTCTAGGTTGACTTAATAGAGCTCAACTTTTGCTTCGTTGTTAATCTGGGCAGATCGTCAACTTGTTTGCGATTTTGCCGATGCTACCGTTAGTGTTTCGTGCATGCTATGCCTTTGTTCTTGCCTTGTGTAGCTAGCATATTGTGTCTTCTTTCTAGATATATGCTTGCCTTGCCATGACTTGCACCGTAGTGAGTGCATCGAGCTCGTTTACATGCCTTCGTGAGTTATAATTTCAGCATGTCTCAGTTTTCACTAAGTCTGAAAACTGATTGTGTTCGAGCTATGTTCGTGAGCTCGGTAGAGTATCTTGTGAACCCTTTTGGCCCCAGGTCACTTTGGGTGTTTTGTTAAGCTTGTTGAGTAGCTCCATTCCATGTTCTTACTTGTCATGTTCAGGTCATTTATCAGGTTGTTTTGATGCTCCAAAGGGAGCATCATGATCTGAAATTTTAGGCTAGTGTTAATTTCACTAAGTCTGGAATCTGTTTTGCATATTCATTTTTACCATGCTTGTTTGAACCTCCTAATGGATGAAATTGCCTATGGCTCAGTGCTAGTGTTTTGTTAACCATCTTGTGTACATCACTGCCATGTATTTTGTTTTCATGTTTGGTGGCTGTAGGATGTTCATTTCGTTGCATTTAGATGCCTACTTGCTGTAAATCGCAGACCGGTGTCATATCTTAAAACGCTTGCCATTTCCAAACCGTAGCTCCGATTCCAATGATCTTTATATCGTTTTCAAGCGATTTCATCCCCTCTATCCAGTGGCACCCTTGGAATTCCAAGTTGATGCCAGGTTCATGCATTTCCTATCATATCTTGCATTTTGCCTCCAGCATCGCATCCCGCATAGCATATCGTTATTTCATCATATTGCTTGGTCTTGCCCGTGGTTGATTGTATCCTTGTTGCTTGTTTGTCTTGTTGGGTAGAGCCGGGAGACGAGTTCGCTACCGAGGAGCCCGTTGAGTTTGCTTGTGAGGATCCAGTCAGCTCTGACAACTGTGCAGGCAAGATGATCATACCCTCGAAATCACTACTATCTTTGCTATGCTAGTTTGCTCGCTCTTGCTATGACAATGCTACGATGCCTACCTTTTGCTTGTCAGCCTCCCAATTGCATGATTGAACCTCTAACCCACCATTGTCCTAGCAAACCGTTGATTGGCTATGTTACCGCTTTGCTCAGCCCTTCTTATAGCGTTGTTAGCTGCAGGTGAAGATTGGAGCCGTTCCTTGTTGGGACATTTATTTTGCTTGTTGGGATATCACTATATTGCTATGTTATCTTAATACATCTATATACTTGGTAAAGGGTGGAAGGCTCGGCCTCTCGCCTAGTGTTTTGTTCCACTCTTGCCGCCCTAGTTTCCGTCATATCGGTGTTATGTTCCCGGATTTTGCGTTCCTTCCGCCGTTGGGTTATAATGAGAACCCCTTGATATTTCGCCTCGATTAAAGCTTTTCCAGCAATGCCCAACCTTGGTTTTACCCTTTGCCGCCTAGCCTTTTCTTTCCCTTGGGTTCTGCAGACTCAAGGGTCATCGTATTTTAGCCCCCCTTGGGCCAGTGCTCCCTCTGAGTGTTGGTCCGAACTGAGCTGCCTGCGGGGCCACCTCGGGGAAACTTGAGGGTTGGTTTTACTCGTAGCTAGTCTCATCTGAGTGTGCCCTGAGAAAGAGATATGTGCAGCTCCTATCGGGATTTGTCGGCACATTCGGGCGGTGTTGCTGGACTTGTTTTAACCTGTCGAATTGTCTTGTTGTACCGGGTTACCGAGTCTGATCGGTGTGTCTCGGGTGGAGGTCTATTCCTTCGTTGACCGTGAGAGCTTGTCATGGGCTAAGTTGGGACTCCCCTGCAGGGATTGAACTTTCGAAAGCCGTGCCCGCGGTTATGGGCAGATGGGAATTTGTTAATGTCCGGTTGTAGATTACTTGAACTAAACTTAATTAAAATGAATCAACCGTGTGTGTTACCGTGATGGCCCCTTCTCGGCGGAGTCCGGGAAGTGGACACGGTGTTGGAGTTATGCTTGCGCAGGATGTTCCTTTAGCTTCTCGCTCGTGCTTCGCCTTCTCTTCTCGCTCTCTTTTGCGTATAAGTTAGCCACCACATATGCTAGTCGCTTGCTGCAGCTCCACATATACTTGCCTTATCCTGTCCTATAAGCTTAAATAGTCTTGATAGCGTGGGTGTGAGATTGCTGAGTCCCCGTGGCTCACAGATACTACAACTCCAGATGCAGGTCCAGGTGATTCCGCTCCAGGTGACGAGTACGAGCTCAAGTGGGAGTTCGACGAGGACTCTCAGCGTTATTATGTTTCCTTTCCCGATGATCAGTAGTGGTGCCTAGTTGGGGATCGATTCAGGGCCTTGTCGCATGTTGGGTTCTTTTCTATTTTGGCGTCGTAGTCGGGCCATGAGTGTTTGTTTGATGGATGTTATTTATGTACTCTGATGTGACGTGGCGAGTGTAAGCCAACTATGTTATCTCCCCCTTTTATTATGTATTACATGGGATGTTGTAATGATTGCCTGACTTGCGACATTGCTTTCAATGCGGTTATGTCTCTAAGTCGTGCCACGACACGTGGGAGCTATAGCCGCATCGAGGGCGTTACATAAATGTAGAGGTAGCTCCCTTGCCATCTTTCTTGAAACCCTTTTTACCCTTGCCCTTCTTGAACTTAGTGGTTTTATTCACCATCAACACTTAATGTTCCTTTTTGATTTCCACCTCCGCTGATTTCAGCATTGAAAATACTTCAGGAATAGTTTTCACCATCCCCTGCATATTGTAGTTCATCACAAAGCTCTTGTAGCTAGGTGCGAGAGACTGAAGGATTCTGTCAATGACCGCCTCATCCGAGAGGTTAATGTCCAGCTGGGACAAGCGGTTGTGCAACCCAGACATTTTAAGTATGTGCTCACTGACAGAACTATTTTCCTCCATCTTACAACTGTAGAACTTGTCGGAGACTTCATATCTCTCGACCCGGGCATGAGCTTGGAAAACCATTTTCAGCTCTTCGAACATCTCTTATGCTCCGTGTTGCTCAAAACACTTTTGGAGCCCCGGTTCTAAGCTGTAAAGCATGCCGCACTGAACGAGGGAGTAATCATCAGCACATGACTGGCAAGCGTTCATAACATCTTGGTTCTCTGGATGGGTGCTTCACCTAGCGGTGCTTCTAGCACATATGCTTTCTTGGCAGCTATGAGGATGATCCTCAAGTTCCGGACCCAGTCCGTATAGTTGCTACCATCGTCTTTCAGCTTGGTTTTCTCTAGGAACGCGTTGAAGTTGAGGTTCACATGAGCGTTGGCCATTTGATCTACAAGACATATTTGCAAAAGTTTTTAGACTAAGTTCATGATAATTAAGTTCATCTAATCAAATTATTTAATGAACTCCCACTCAGATTAGACATCCCTCTAGTCATCTAAGTGACACATGATCCGACTCAACTAGACCGTGTCCGATCATCACGTGAGACGGAATAGTCATCATCGGTGAACATCTCCATGTTGATCGTATCTTCCATACGAATCATGTTTGACCTTTCGGTCTCTTGTGTTCCGTGGCCATGTCTGTACATGCTAGGCTCGTCAAGTCAACCTAAGTGTTTTGCATGTGTAAATCTGGCTTACACCCGTTGTATGTGAACGTTAGAATCTATCACACCCGATCATCACGTGGTGCTTCGAAACAACGAACTTTCGCAACGGCGCACAGTTAGGGGGAACACTTTCTTGAAATTATTATGAGGGATCATCTTATTTACTACCGTCATTCTAAGCAAATAAGATGCTAAAACATGATAAACATCACATGCAATCAAATAGTGACATGATATGGCCAATATCATTTTGCTCCATTTGATCTCCATCTTCGGGGCGCCATGATCATCATCGTCACCAGCATGACACCATGATCTCCATCATCATGATCTCCATCATCGTGTCTTCATGAAGTTGTCACGCCAAAAATTACTTCTACTACTATGGCTAACGGTTTAGCAATAAAGTAAAGTAATTACATGGCGTTATTCAATGCACGCAGGTCATACAATAATTAAGACAACTCCTATGGCTCCTGCTGGTTGTCATACTCATCGGCAAGCAAGTCGTGATTCCTATTACAAGAACATGATCAATCTCATACATCACATATATATCATTCATCACATCCTTTTGGCCATATCACATCACAAGGCATATGCTGCAAAAACAAGTTAGACGTCCTCTAATTGTTGTTGCATATTTTACGTGGCTGCAATAGGGTTCTAGCAAGAACGTTTCTTACCTACGCCGAAACCACAACGTGATATGCCAATTTCTATTTACCCTTCATAAGGACCCTTTTCATCGAATCCGATCCGACTAAAGTGGGACAGACATACACCCGCTAGCCTCCTTATGCAACTAGTGCATGTCAGTCGGTGGAACCTGTCTCACGTAAGCGTACGTGTAAGGTCGGTCCGGGCCGCTTCATCCCACGATGCCGCCGAATCAAGATAAGACTAGTAACGGCAAGTAAATTGACAAAATCGATGCCCACAACAACTTGTGTTCTACTCGTGCATAGAAACTACGCATAGACCTAGCTCATGATGCCACTGTTGGGGAACGTTGCAGAAAATAAAAAAAATTACGCTTCACCAAAATCAATCTATGGAGTCATCTAGCAACGAGAGAGAGAGGAGTGCATCTACATACCCTTGTAGATCGCGAGCGGAAGCGTTCAAGAGAACGGGGTTGAGGGAGTCGTACTCGTCGTGATCCAAATCACCGAAGATCCTAGCGCCGAACGGACGGCACCTCCGCGTCCAACACACATACGGAGCGGATGTCTCCCACGCCTTGATCCAGCAAGGTGGAGGGAGAGGTTGAGGAAGAGAGCTCCAACAGCAGCACGACGACGTGGTGGTGATAGAGAGGCAGTACTCCGGCAGGGCTTCGTCAAGCACTTAACGGAGGAGGAGAGGTGTTGGGGAGGGGAGGGGCTGCGCCTTGGATGTCGTGTGCAGCCCTCCCCTCACCCCTCTATTTATAGGGGAAGGGAGAAGGGGGCCGGCCCCCTCTAGATGAGATCTAGAGGGGGGCGGCGGCCAAGGGGAGGGGGCTTGCCCCCCAAGCAAGGGGGGCGCCCCCACTAGGGTTTCCCCCTCCCCAACCCTAGGCGCATGGGCCCAAGGGGGGATGCGCCCAGCCCTCCAGGGGCTGGTTCCCTGCCCACTACGGCCCATGAGGCCCTCCGAGAGAGGTGGCCCCTCCCGGTGGACCCCCAGAACCCCTCCGGTGGCCCCGGTACAATACCGATATGCCCCCGAACCTTTCCGGTGACCGTATGACAACTTCCCATATATAAATCTTCACCTCCGGACCATTCTGGAACTCCTCGTGACGTTCGGGATCTCATGCGGGACTCCGAACAACATTCAATAATCACTTACAAGTCTTCCTAATAACCCTAGCGTCATCGAACCTTAAGTGTGTAGACCCTACGGGTTCGGGAATCACGCAGACATGACCAAGACCGCTCTCCGGCCAATAACCAACAGCGGGATCTGGTGTTGGAAATATGCCCTAGAGGCAATAATAAATGGTTATTATTATATTTCCTTGTTCATGATAATTGTCTATTGTTCATGCTATAATTGTATTAACTGGAAACCGTAATACATGTGTGAAGACATAGACCACAACATGTCCCTAGTGAGCCTCTAGTTGACTAGCTCGTTGATCAATAGATGGTTATGGTTTCCTGACCATGGACATTGGATGTCATTGATAACGGGATCACATCATTAGGAGAATGATGTGATGGACAAGACCCAATCCTAAGCATAGCACAAGATTGTGTAGTTCGTTTGCTAAAGCTTTTCTAATGTCAAGTATCATTTCCTTAGACCATGAGATTCTGTAAATCCCGGATACCGTAGGAGTGCTTTGGGTGTACCAAACGTCACAAAGTAACTGGGTGGCTATAAAGGTGCACTACAGGTATCTCCGAAAGTGTCTGTTGGGTTGGCACGAATCGATACTGGGATTTGTCACTCCGTATGACGGAGAGGTATCTCTGGGCCCACTCGGTAATGCATCATCATAATGAGCTCAATGTGACTAAGTAGTTAGTCACGGGATCATGCATTACGGAACGACTAAAGTGACTTGCCAGTAACGAGATTGAATGAGGTATTGGGATACTAACGATCGAATCTCGGGCAAGTAACGTACCGATTGACAAAAGGAATTGTATACGGGATTGCTTGAATCCCCGACATCGTGGTTCATCCGATGAAATCATCGTGGAACATGTGGGAACCAACATGGGTATCCAGATCCCGCTGTTGGTTATTGACCGGAGAGATGTCTCGGTCATGTCTGCATGATTCCCGAGCCCGTAGGGTCTAGACACTGAAGGTTCGATGACGCTAGGGTTATAGGGAAGGTATGTACGCGGTTACAGAATGTTGTTCAAAGTCCCGGATGAGATCTCGGACGTCACTAGGAGTTCCGGAATGGTCCGGAGGTGATGATTGATATATTGGACAAAGGGTTTTGGAGTCCGGAAGTGTTTCGGAGGTACAGGGTGATGACCAGCATGACCGAAAGGTATTTCGGGAGCCCCGGCAAGTGTTGGGGGGCTTCATGGGCCAAGGGAAGGGGCAAACCAGCCCACTAAGGGGCTGTGCGCCCCCCTCACCTATTCCCACGTGACCAGGGGGTTTGGGGCACCCCATCTAGGGTTCCCACCTCCTGGCTTGGGGGCCAAGTCACCCAAAGGGGAGATCCCATTTGCCCTGGCCGCCGCCCCCCTAGGGGAAACCCTAGGGCGCCTCCCCCTCCCCCTTGCCCCTATATATAGTGGAGGTTTTGGGGCTGGCCAAGACATGAATCTCTCTCTCCCAAGGCGCAGCCCTACTTCTCTCCCTCCTCGTCTCTCGTAGTGCTTGGCGAAGCCCTGCTGGAGTACCGCGCTCCTCCACCACCACCACGCCGTCGTGCTGCTGCTGGACGGAGTCTTCCCCAACCTCTCCCTCTCTCCTTTCTGGATCAAGGCATGGGAGACGTCACCAGGCTGCACGTGTGTTGAACATGGAGGCATCGTTCTTCGGTGCTTAGATCGGATTCGGCCGTGATCTGAATCGCTTCGTGAACGACTCCACCGACCGCGTTCTTGTAACGCTTCCGCTTAGCGATCTACAAGGGTATGTAGATGCACTCCCCTCTCCCTCGTTGCTAGATTACTCCATAGATTGATCTTGGTGATGCATAGAATTTTTTTGATTTCTGCTATGATCCCCAACAGTGGCATCATGAGCTAGGTCTATTGCGTAGTTTTTATGAACGAGTAGAACACAAGTTGTTGTGGGCATCGATTTTGTCAATTTACTTGACGTTACTAGTCTTATCTTGATTCGGCGGCATCGTGGGATGAAGCGGCCCGGACCAACCTTACACGTACACTTATGTGAGACAGGTTCCACCGACTGACATGCACTTGTTGCATAAGGTGGCTAGCGGGTGCCAATCTCTCCAACTTTAGTCGGATCGGATTCGATGAAAAGGGTTCTTATGAAGGGTAAATATCAATTGGCATATCACGCCGTGGTTTTGGCGTAGGTAAGAAACGTTCTTGCTAGAAACCTATAGCAGCCACGTAAAAACTTGCAACAACAATTAGAGGACGTCTAACTTGTTTTTGCAGCATATGCCGTGTGATGTGATATGGCCAAGAAGGATGTGATGAATGAAATATATGTGATGTATGAGATTGATCATATTCTTGTAATAGGAATCACGACTTGCATGCCGATGAGTATGACAAACGGCAGGAGCTATAGGAGTTGTCTTTATTTATTGTATGACCTGCGTGTCACTGAATAACGCCATGTAATTACTTTACTTCATTGCTAAACCGTTAGCCATAGTAGTAGAAGTAATAGTTGGTGAGACAACTTCATGGAGACATGATGATGGAGATCATGGTATCATGCCGGTGACGATGATGATCATGGAGCCCCGAAGATGGAGATCAAAAGGAGCAAAATGATATTGGCCATATCATGTCACTATTTGATTGCATGTGATGTTTATCATGTTTATGCATCTTATTTGCTTAGAGCGACGGTAGTAAATAAGATGATCCCTCATAATAATTTCAAGAAAGTGTTCCCCCTAACTATGCACCGTTGCGAAAGTTCGTTGTTTCGAAGCACCACGTGATGATCGGGTGTGATAGATTCTAATGTTCACATACAACGGGTGTAAGCCAAATTTACACACGCAAAACACTTAGGTTGACTTGACGAGCCTAACATGTACAGACATGGCCTCAGAACACAAGAGACCGAAAGGTCGAACATGAGTCGTATAGTGGATACGATCAACATGAAGATGTTCACCGATGATGACTAGTCCGTCTCACGTGATGATCGCACACGGCCTAGTTGACACGGATCATGTATCACTTAGATGACTAGAGGGATGTCTATCTGAGTGGGAGTTCATAAGATGAACTTAATTATCCTGAACATAGTCAAAAGGTTTTTGCAAATTATATCGTAGCTCGCGCTTTAGTTCTACTGTTTTAGATATGTTCCTAGAGAAAATTTAGTTGAAAGTTGATAGTAGCAATTATGCGGACTGGGTCCGTAAACTGAGGATTGTCCTCATTGTTGCATAGAAGGCTTATGTTCTTAATGCACCGCTCGATGTGCTGAACCTCAAACATTGTCAGTGGATGTTGCGAACATCTGACTTACATGTTTTGATGACTACGTGATAGTTCAGTAAGGTTAAACGGTTTAGAATTGAGGCACCGAAGACGATTTCGAAACATCGTGGAACATATGAGATGTTTCGAGGGCTGAAATTGGGATTTCAGGCTCGTGCCCACGTCAAGAGGTATAAGACCTCCGACGAGTTTCTTAGCCTGCAAACTAAGGGAGAAAAGCTCAATCGTTGAGCTTGTACTCAGATTGTCTGGGTACAACAATCACTTGAATCGAGTGGGAATTAATCTTCCAGATGAGATAGTGATGTTTCTCCAAAGTCATTGCCACCAAGCTGCTAGAGCTTCATGATGAACTATAACATATCAGGGATAGATATGATGATCCTTGAAATATTCGCAATGTTTGACACCGCGAAAGTAGAAAACAAGAAGGAGCATCAATTGTTGATGGTTAGTGAAACCACTAGTTTCAAGAAGGACAAGGGAAAGAAGGGATACTTCATGAAACAACAAATCAGTTGCTGCTTTAGTAAAGAAACCCAAGGTTGAACCCAAACCCGAGACTAAGTGCTTCTGTAATGAGGGGAACAGTCACTGAAGCAGAACCACCCTAGAGACTTGGTAGGTGAGAAGGCTGGCAAGGTCGACAGAAGTATATTGGATATACATTATATTAATGTGTACTTTACTAGTACTCCTAGTAGCACCAGGGTATTAAGATACCAGTTCTGTTGCTAAGTGTTAGTAGCTCAAAATAAAAGAGCTACGGAATAAACGGAGACTAGCTAAAGGTGAGATGACGATGTGTGTTGGAAGTGTTTCCAAGGTTGATGTGATCAAGCATCGCATGCTCCCTCTACCATCGAGATTGGTGTTAAACCTAAATGATTGTTATTTGGTGTTTGCATTGAGCATAGACATGATTAGATTATGTTTATCGCAATACGGTTATTCATTTAAGGAGAATAATGGTTGCTCTATTTATTTGAATAATACCTTCAATGGTCTTGCACCTAAAATGAATGGTTTATTGAATATCGATCATAGTGATACACATGTTCATGCCAAAAGATATAAGATAGTAATGATAGTACCACATACTTGTGGCACTGCTGTTTGAGTCATATTGGTATAAAACGCATGAAGAAGCTCCATGTTGATGGATCTTTGGACTCACTCGTTTTTGACAAGATTGAGACATGTGAACCATGTCTATTGGTACATATGCATGAAAAAACTCCATACAGATGGATCGTTTGGACTCACTTGATTTTGAATCACTTGAGACATGCAAATCATACCACATGGGCAAGATGACTGAAAAGCCTCATTTTCAGTAAGATGGAACAAGAAAGCAACTTGTTGGAAGTAATACATTTTGATGTGTGCAGTCCAATGAGTGCTGAGGCACGCAGTGGATATCGTTATGTTCTTACTTCACAGATGATTTGAGTAGATGCTGAGTATATTTACTTGATGAAACACAAGTCTGAATTATTGAAAGGTTCAAGTAATTTCAGAGTGAAGTTGAAGATCTTCGTGACAAGAAGATAAAATGTCTCTGATGGAGAAACCTAAGTTGTCGTTTCTTAAAAGTTTGGGGCTGCGACGCTTATGTGAAAAAGTTTCAGGCTGATAAGCTTGAACCCAAAGCGAATAAATGCATCTTCATAGGACACCCAAAAAGTTGGGTATACCTCCTAATTCAGATCCAGAAGCAAAAGTAATTGTTTCGAAAAACGGGTCCTTTCTCGAGGAAAAGTTTCTCTCGAAAGAATTGAGTGGGAGGATGGTGGAGACTTGATAAGGTTATTGAACCATCACTTCAACTAGTGTGTAGCAGGGCACAGGAAGTTGTTCCTGTGGCGCCTACACCAATTGAAGTAGAAGCTTATGATAGTGATCATGAAGCTTCGGATCAAGTTACTACCAAACCTCGTAGGGTGACAAGGATGCGTACTACTTCAGAGTGGTACAATAATCCTGCCTTGAAGGTCATGTTGCTAGAAAACAATGAACCTACGAGCTATGGAGAAGCGATGGTGGGCCCGGATTCCGACAAATGGCTAGAGGCCATAAAATCCGAGAGAGGATCCATGTATGAAAACAAAGTATAGACTTTGGAGGAACTACTTGATGGTCGTAAGGCTGTTGGGTACAGATGGATTTTTAAAAGGAAGACGAACAATGATGGTAAGTATCACCATTAAGAAAGCTTGACTTGTCGTTAAGATGTTTTCCGACAAGTTCAAGGAGTTGACTACGATGAGACTTTCTCACTCGTAGCGATGCTAAGAATCTGTTGGAATTATATTAGCAGTTACTGCATTATTTATGAAATCTTGCAGATCGGATGTCAAAACATTGTTTCCTCGACAATTTTCTTGAGGAAAGGTTATGTGTGATACACCAGAAGGTTTTGACAATCCTGAAAGATGCTAACAAGTATGAAAAGCTCCAGCAATCCTTCTAAGGACTGGAGTAAGCATCTCGGAGTTGGAATATACGCTTTGATGAGATGATCAAAGATTTTGGGTTTATACAAAGTTTATGAGAAACTTGTATTTCCAAAGAAGTGAGTGGGAGCACTATAGAATTTATGATGAGTATATGTTGTTGACATATTGTTGATCAGAAATGATGTAGAATTTCTGGAAAGCATATAGGGTTATTTGAAAAGTGGTTTTCAATGGAAAACCTGGATTAAGCTACTTGAACATTGAGCATCAAGATCTATAAGCATAGATCAAAATCGCTTAATAGTACTTTCAAATGAATACACACCGTGACAAGATTTTGAAGGAGTTCAAAATAGATCGACAAAGAAGGAGTTCTTGGGTGTGTTATAAGGTGTGAGTATTGAGTAAGACTCAAGACCTGACCACGGCAGAAAAGAGAGAAAGGACGAAGGTCGTCCCCTATGCTTTAGACGTAGGCTCTACAGTATGCTATGCTGTGTACCGCACCTAAAGTGTGCCTTGCCATGAGTTAGTCAAGGGGTACAAGTGTGATCCAGGAATGGATCACAGGACAACGGTCAAGGTTATCCTTAGTAGCTAGTGGAGTATTGAATTTTCTCGATTATGGAGGTGGTAAAAGAGTTAGTTGTAAAGGGTTACACCGATGCAAACTTTGACACTAATCTGGATGACTCTGAGTAGTAGACCGGATTCGTATAGTAGAGCAGTTATTTACAATAGTTCCAAATAGCACGTGGTAGCTGCATCTAGGAGATGACATAGAGATTTGTAAAGCACACAGGGATCTGAAAGATTCAGACCCGTTGACTAATAACCTCTCTCACAAGAGAGATATGATCAAACCCAATAGGTGTTAGATTCATTACAATCACATAGTGATGTGAAGTAGATTATTGACTCTAGTGCAAGTGGGAGACTGTTGGAAATATGCCCTAGAGGCAATAATAAAATGGTTATTATTATATTTCCTTGTTCATGATAATTGTCTATTGTTCATGCTATAATTGTATTAACTGGAAACCGTAATACATGTGTGAATACATAGACCACAACATGTCCCTAGTGAGCCTCTAGTTGACTAGCTCGTTGATCAATAGATGGTTATGGTTTCCTGACCATGGACATTGGGCGTCATTGATAACAGGATCACATCATTAGGAGAATGATGTGATGGACAAGACCCAGTCCGAAGCATAGCACAATATCGTGTAGTTCGTTTGCTAAAGCTTTTCTAATGTCAAGTATCATTTCCTTAGACCATGAGATTGTGTAACTCCCGGATACCGTAGGAGTGCTTTGGATGTACCAAACTTCACAACGTAACTGGGTGGCTATAAAGGTGCACTACAGGTATCTCCGAAAGTGTCTGTTGGGTTGGCACGAATCGATACTGGGATTTGTCACTCCGTATGATGGAGAGGTATCTCTGGGCCTACTCGGTAATGCATCATCATAATGAGCTCAATGTGACTAAGTAGTTAGTCACGGGATCATGCATTATGGAACGAGTAAAGTGACTTGCCGGTAACGAGATTGAACGAGGTATTGGGATACCGACGATCGAATCTCGGGCAAGTAACGTACTGATTGACAAAAGGAATTGAATATGGGATTGCTTGAATCCCCGACATCGTGGTTCATCCGATGAGATCATCGTGGAACATGTGGGAACCAACATGGGTATCCAGATCCCGCTGTTGGTTATTGACCGGAGAGATGTCTCGGTCATGTCTGCATGATTCCCGAGCCCGTAGGGTCTACACACTTAAGGTTCGATGACGCTAGGGTTATAGGGAAGGTATGTACAAAGTTACCGAATGATGTTCGGAGTCCCGAATGAGATCCCGGACGTCACGAGGAGTTCCTGAATGGTCCGGAGGTGAAGATTGATATATTGGACGAAGGGTTTTGGAGTCCGGAAGTGTTCCGGAGGTACCAGGTGATGACCAGCATGACCGAAAGGTATTTCGGGAGCCCCGGCAAGTGTTGGGGGGCTTCATGGGCCAAGGGAAGGGGGCAAACCAGCCCACTAAGGGGCTGTGCGCCCCCCTCACCTATTCCCACGTGACCAGGGGTTTGGGGGAGAGCTCCTATACGCTGCCCGTGTGCGCCCGATCATCACAGCTGCGACGCGCAAACGGGCCGGCCCAATTATCACCCGTCTAGCGAAAATTCGAAAAAAATAAGCTCACGCGTGGGATCAAACTCCAGACCTCATTGTGGACTCTAGCGTGCCTGGCCAGCCGAGCTAGCGACGTTCAACCATATAAACTCAGCGCCATCCTTAAAGTATAAAAGCCAGCGCCAGATCCTTTTTAGAAAATTCAATATTTTACTGATATACGTTGAACAAATTTTAAAATATAGTGATCTTTTTCTGTAAACAAACACTGAACAAATTTCAAGTACACAAATGAACATTTTTAGTATACATTGAACAATTTTTTAGTACACGATGAACAACTTTTAAATACACAATGAACATTTCTTAATATTCGTCGAACAATTTCATAATACACGCTGAAAATTTTTATAATACACGATGAACTTTTACATAGTATACAATGAACATTTTCTGAATATGATGAACTTTTTTAATACACAATGAAAGTTTTATCTAATACGCAATAAAGAGAAGAAAAACAAAAACAGAAAATAAAAAGGGAAAATAAAAAGTTGTGGAGCCAAGAGCTGTGAACTCTGATCTTTGGTTGCCTTTGCTTTTTTAATAAAAAGTTAGGGCAGGGGGGCAACCCCTTTCGTTTAAAAAAAAGAAAAATAAAAGAAAATATGAAAGAAAAAGGGAACCAAAACAGGAAAAAAAAGGAAGAAAACAATAGAAAACCGGACAAAACAGTGGAAAAACTGGAAGCAAAAAACCATAGAAGAAAAACAAAACCAAAACCCGGAAGGAACAGAAAAGGAAGCAGCAGCGAGCGAATCAAACTAAACGCAATTCCCTTTACGTGGGCCGGCCCAACCAGAGGCTTGCCTCAGCGAAAGCGCAACGTTCTAAAGCTAACGAGCGTCAAATAGGATTTGCCGGTTTGGGGCGCCCCATCTAGGGTTCCCACCTCCTGGCTTGGGGGCCATGTCACCCAAAGGGGAGATCCCATCTGCCCCGGCCGCCGCCCCCCTAGGGGAAACCTTAGGGCGCCTCCCCCTCCCCCTTGCCCCTATATATAGTGGAGGTTTTGGGGCTGGCCAAGACATGAGTCTCTCTCTCCCAAGGTGCAGCCCTACCTCTCTCCCTCCTCGTCTCTCGTAGTGCTTGGCGAAGCCCTGATGGAGTACCGCGCTCCTCCACCACCACCATGCCGTCATGCTGCTGCTGGACGGAGTCTTCCCCAACCTCTCCCTCTCTCCTTGCTAGATCAAGGCATGGGAGACGCCACGGGCTGCACGTGTGTTGAACGCGGAGGCACCGTTCTTCGGTGCTTAGATCGGATTCGGCCGCGATCTGAATCGCTTCGTGAATGACTCCACCGACCGTGTTCTTGTAACGCTTCCTCTTAGCGATCTACAAGGGTATGTAGATGCACTCCCCTCTCCCTCATTGCTAGATTACACCATAGATTGATCTTGCTGATGCGTAGAAATTTTTTGATTTCCGCTACGATCCCCAACATCTGGATACCCATGTTGGCTCCCACATGTTTCACGATGATCTCATCGGATGAACCACGATGTCGAGGATTCAAGTAATCCCGTATGCAATTCCCTTTGTCAATCGGTACGTTACTTGCCCGAGATTCGATCGTCGGTATCCCGATACCTCGTTCAATCTCGTTACCGGCAAGTCACTTTTCTCGTACCGTAATGCATGATCCCGTGACCAACCACTTGGTCACATTGAGCTCATTATGATGATGCATTACCGAGTGGGCCCAGAGATACCTCTCCGTCATACGGAGTGACAAATCCTAGTCTCGATCTGTGCCAACCCAACATACACTTTCGGAGATACCTGTAGTGCACCTTTATAGTCACCCAGTTATGTTGTGACGTTTGGTACACCCAAAGCACTCCTACGGTATCCGGGAGTTGCACGATCTCATGGTCTAAGGAAATGATACTTGACATTAGAAAAGCTCTAGCAAACGAACTACACGATCTTGTGCTATGCTTAGGATTGGGTCTGGTCCATCACATCATTCTCCCAATGATGTGAACCCGTTATCAACGACATCCGATGTCCATGGTCAGGAAACCGTAACCATCCATTTATCAACGAGCTAGTCAACTAGAGGCTTACTAGGGACATGTTGTGGTCTATGTATTCACACATGTATTACGATTTCCGGATAACACAATTATAGCATGAACAATAGACAATTATCATGAACAAGGAAATAGAATAATAACCATTTTATCATTGCCTCTAGGGCATATTTCCAACACGCCAGCACTCTCATCATCCCACTGGCATGGCCAAATAGTGTTTGGCGGACCGTCGGACATGCAGCTAGCGGCGTTCTCATCTGTGTTCGCCTACGCAGCCAGCATCGCCTCTGCAACCACTTGTTCGTTGCGAGCAGCGGCTTGAGCACCGACGACCTTATAGGTCACATGCTACTCTACGACGAAGTGGCAGTTTGCCGCGGCCTCCTCGCTCGTCTGCTAGCAGTTGATTTGGCCCTCCGCCAGCCGGTGCTTCTCGACGAGGAACATGTTCTACCATTGTTCGTCATGCGCCTTTCGGAACGCCAACATAGGAGCCGACGCTGGCTGCTCCTCTGCCATAGTGGCACTGAAGTGCGCTTGCGCCTGCTCTATGGTCAAGCTGGCATGCATCGGCCCTGGGTCCATTGTTGAGTCGTCGTCAAAGCCCGTCTCCATCATGTGGTCATCGTTGGAGAGCTCGGGGGATTTGGCTGACATGCCGGCCTCGATGCGCCTGGAACAGTGCCTCTACCAGATGGCCGCAAGGGTGGTCACCTCATGCTTCATCTCCATCGATAGGCTCTCCCACAGAGTGTTGCTGCTCGCGTTCATGGTGGATGTGGTGTAAGAGAGGAGGATGTGGAGCGGATGTGTTGTGGTGTGGAGTTAGGGGGTCTGACCGCCTTTAAATAGCGGATTCCGATGAGGGCAAGCGTACAGGAGCATCAATGCACGACGTCGGTCTGTGTTTCTTGGCCGGCGAGCCTCCTTTAATGGCGGAATATGGACAGATAAGCATTGGAGGGTGTGGTAGATATTCGTCTCATCCCGTCCAATAAGTGCGTCTCCGGCGCCGAACAGGCGTGGACAAAGGGAATGTGGCACGGGCGGTGCCCTAATCCCACGCGCCACTTCAATGTCGGAGCCAGTGAGAGGTCACGTTCGCTCTAGGTCAGCGTCAATACGAGGCGGCTGTTCTACAGCTGCGTGAATGTGAGTAGATGATATTGAGCGAAAATGCGCGCATGCGAGGTAGAGGGTTTTGGGTGGGCCACGGTCGTCAGAAACGGGCATGACAGCGGTCCGGACACCCGCAAATCCCCTCCCCCCTCCCCCACCCCGGACTCCGGTTTGCGCAAAAAATCAAGTCTGGACCGGCCTGCAGACGAGTGCAAGACCGCATTGGATGACAAAATACATTCATGCCATATGGTCCGGACGATTGTTGGCTGTTTACTGGTCAGTGTCAGGGATGCCCTAATTCTTACACGTAATAATTACAAGGACCTGTAATTGACGCAGCTGTAATAATTAGGCATAATGCTAGTTTCCTTGACATGCAGTTGACGCATTATTATTAATTTGAAGTGAAAGGTTAGGCGGTAAATTGGAACGGCCTTAATCTCTATTGCATGGAAGTAATTGTTTTTAAAGGAGGCTGACAATCATGTTTGGTTCTTCTGTATATATACATCCTATATGAACAAAATAAGAACGACAAAAAAATATAAAAAAAACTTGTTTTCAAATAAACATTACATTCCGCTGTACTCATATTAAAATTTTGATCAAGAAATAAATTAATTTAAATAAAGTTTTTCTAAAAAGAGTTGAACTTTTGTTAGGGTCCTGTGTTGTGGATAAGGTGGGGAGGGGCTGGTTTGTGGGCCCCACCACCACTCTTCTTCCCCACTCATCTTCTTCCCCGTGCTCAGCTCCCCTTCCCCCTCTCTCCACCTCACAAACCCCCCCTAGATCCACTCCATTTGCTTGACATTTCATCGGTGGATTCGGAGCATTTTCATCACCCAAGGTACCTCCCCCATTCCCCCTCCTTTTGATTGGTTGAGATCTTTGTTTTGTGTGCATTTGGTCAATTGGTTGCAAACCCTAGGTGTTGATCTTGTTGTGTGCATTTATGACGCATTTATGGCTAGGGTTATGGTTATGTTAGGGGTTAGTGTTAGGGTTAGGGTATTTATGTTGGGGGTTATATTGGTGGTTATGTTGGGGGTTATGTTGGGGGTTAGGGTTATAGTGGTTATGTTAGGGGTTATGGTTAGGGTTAGGGTTAATGGTTAGGTTAACTTTAGTATGAATAGTAGTTATGCAAAATTTCGTTCATTTGTCCATTTGTGTTGGTTGGATGACATATATGGATTGATTATATTGTTTCCAACTTCTTAGATGCATAAGCTCGTAAACGTTCATTATTTGGATAAGTCGACATTTATGCTTGGAAATGATGATGAAGGGGAAGAGGCTATGGTTTTTGACACAAGTCCAAGCTTTGATGATCTTGTAGTTCAAGTGAGAAGCATCTTAAATTGGAATGACCCAAATGCCGAGGTTAAGCTTATTGGGAGGTATGACGTTGGATTGGGAGTAAAGTCCCGATTAAAGAGTATGCCCATCACCTCCCAATTGCATTGGAATGTGTACAAGGAAAAAGTAGACGCATCATAAGACAAGTCTCTTGAGATCTTTGCCACAAAGGTTGATCCTCCTCCTCCTTTGCAAATTGATCTCAACCGCAATGCATCCTCCCCCATGCATGATGATAGTGCCGAGGTGTATGTTCCCAATTGTTCTAGCCAACCACCAAGTAGCCAACCCAATGAAGATCATATCAATGCTAGCGCCATAGTTCTCTGTCATGATGCTATTCCTCATGTTGAAGAAGATGCTATTCCTCATGTTGAAGAAGATGCTAGTGGTCATGTTGATGATGATGCTATTGTTGCTCTAGAGGAGGATGTTTACTCGGAGAATGAAGAGATCCATTACAATCCAATTAGTAACTTGGATGTCATTGTGCCGCAATAAGACATGGACCGTACCCTCCCTTATAACCGTATGTGTGGGTATAACTCAGATGACGAGGGTCCGGAGGAAGAGTTGGATGAGGATGGGTTGACTGCGCAAGAAAATGAAATCTACAAGAAGTTGACCGGCAAGGAGAGAGGCCCGCCTTTGTTTAGGGATGTGAGTCTTGCGGACAATGCCGTCGTTGATGGTGGGATGAGATTCTGGTTGTCGGAGCCAACACCGTGCCCCAAATTCAGTGATCCTCGACCACAAAATGAGGATGAGAATGCTCATTTGAAGAAAGGCATCAAGTTTGGTTCTTTGGTAGAGTTCAAAATATGGTTGTGTGACTATGCCATTAGGAACCATAGGTCGTTTGTTGTTGGTCATTCAAATCAAAAACTTCGGTACACAGTCAAATGTGACCAAGAAGGTTGCAAATGGATGGTCCGCGGTAGAAAAATCAAAGAAACCGGGCAATGGGTCTTGAAGAGTCATGTTGGCACTCACATGTGCATACCCCCGGACAAGGCCGACCGAAGCAAAGGACACTGTCAACTCACGTCTGAGTATCTAGGATACAAATTGTTGCATCAAATAGCACATGATCCAACCGTGAAGGTCAAGTTTCTCATGTCTTCTATTGAGGAACAATTCGGACACCCGGTCAAGTACAGGAAGGCATGGATGGTGAAGGCAAACGCTATTAGGATGTTGCATGGTGATTATGAGGCCGCATATAATATTCTACCAAAGATGTTGGCAGCCAGTGCTCATCGAAACCCGGGAATGCGCCATCCGGTGGAGTCAATTGACGGAGTGTTTCGTCTGGCCTTCTGGAGCTTTGGACAATGCATTGAGGCATTCACGTATTGTCGCCCAGTCTTGTCTATAGATGGTACATTCTTGACGGGAAAATACAAGGGCACATTGATGGTGGCGATGGCCCACTCTTCAAATGATAACGTGTTGCCGATGGCATTTGCGTTGGTGCCTTCGGAGCACGATGATAATTGGGAGTGGTTCATGGGGCATGTGTGAACCAAGGTGACAGGCAAGCGAGAGGTATGCATTATATCGGATCGCCATCATGGGATTCTCAAAGCAATAGACGTTGATATTCCCGATCTTCCAAAGCTTCAACACCCTTGGTGCATGAGACACTTTGTTGCAAACTTTTACCGAGCATGCAAGAGCAAGGAGTTTTGCAAAGACCTTACCCTTCTTTGCGTTGCTTTCCACACCGCCACATTCAACACCCGATATGATAAACTCCTCAAGGCTTTGGAGAAGAACAAAGGGGGGAAAGAATTCTTGGTTAGGCTCTTTCCAGATAAGGAAAAGTGGTCACGCGCTTACGATGAAGGAGGTATGCGATATGGGGACATGACAAGCAACATGGCGGAATGCTTCAACAATGTGTTGAAGGGTGTCCGTTCCTTGCCGGTGACCGCAATACTCAAGTACACTTTCATCAAGCTCAATGAGTACTTCCTAAAGCATTCTGGAAGCACGGCCAAGTGGATTGGGGAAAAGATGGACTATCCATTAAAGGTTCATGATTGGTTGTTGCATCAAGCGCGCAAGTCTGCCAAACAACAAGTGATCACATATAGTGAAAAAGAAATGATCTATCAAATCGATGAGACGGGTGGGACAACAAGGGACGGTAGGTCTTATGGTGGAGTTGCTTACGAGGTGCGCCTAAAAAACCGTTGGTGCCAGTGTGAGAGGCCACACAAGTATCATTGGCCTTGCTCGCATTTGATGACCGCAGCACGGGCGAGAAACATGAACGTATCCGATGGCACAACGGTGTGGTTGCAGGAGTTCACATTGGAACGAACAAGGTTGACGTGGGCGCCTCGGTTCAATCCTTTCCTTGATGCCTCACAGTGGCCTGAGTATGTTGGGCCAGACATTGTGCCAGATCCCGCACTCATGGTGCCTATGAGGGGAAGAAGAAGAAAGAAGAGATTCTGGAGTGACATGGATGATCTAGCTGGATACACCGGAATGAAGCAATTTGGTAGTGGTCATTTCATGGAGCCACCGGGAAACAACAATTGTGGAGAATGCAATGACACAGGACACAACGTTAGGACATGCAAGAAACCAAGAAACAACACGGTGATACGTCTCCGTCGTATCTATAATTTTTGATTGTTCCATTCCAATATTCTACAACTTCCATATACTTTTTGGCAACTTTTTATACTTTTTTGGGACTAACATATTGATCCAGTGCCCAGTGCCAGTTCCTGGCTGTTGCATGTTTTTGGTTTCGCAGAATATCCATATCAAACGGAGTCCAAACGGGATAAAAACGAACGGAGCTTATTTTTGGAAAATATGGAAATTTTGGAAGGAAAATCAAGGCGAACCAGTGCCCGAGGTGGTCACGAGGCAGGGGGCGCGCCTGCCCCCTGGGCACGCCCCCTACCCTCGTGAGCCCACCGTAAGGCAGTTGATGCTCTTCTTTTGCCGAAAGAAAGCTAATATTCGGAAAAAAAATCACGGCGAAGGTTTCAGGCAAATCGGAGTTATGGATCTCCATATATACGCGAAACGGTGAAACAGAGCCAGAACAGAACGCAGAAACAGAGAGATAGATCCAATCTCGGAGGGGCTCTCACCCCTCCCAAGCCATGGGAGCCAAGGAACATAGGGGAAACCCTTCTCCCATCTAGGGAGGAGGTCAAGGAAGAAGAAGAAGAAGGGGGCCTCTCTCCCCCTTGCTTCCGGTGGCGCCGGAGCGCTATCGGGGGCCATCATCATCACCGCGATCTTCACCAACACCGCCGTCATCTTCACCAACATCTCCATCACCTTCCCCCTTCTATATCCAGCGGTCCACTCTCCCGCAACCCGCTGTACCCTCTACTTGAACATGGTGCTTTATGCTTCATATTATTTTCCGATGATGTGTTGCCATCCTATGATGTCTGAGTAGATTTTCGTTGTCCTATCGGTGATTGATGAATTGCTATGATTGGTTTGAATTGCATGTTTTATTATTGGTGCTGTCTTATTGTGCCCTCCGTGTCGCGCAAGCGTGAGGGATTCCTGCTGTAGGGTTTGCAATATGTTTATGATTTGCTTATGGTGGGTGGCGTGAGTGAGAGAAGCACAGACTCGAGTAAGTAGGTTGTTCGCGTATGGGATAAAGGGGACTTGATACTTTAATGCTATGGTTGGGTTTTACCTTAATGAATCTTTAGTAGTTGCGGATGCTTGCTAGAGTTCCAATCATAAGTGCATATGATCCAAGTAGAGAAAGTATGTTAGCTTATGCCTCTCCCTCAAATAGAATTGCAATAGTGATTACCGGTCTAGTAACGTAGTCAGTTGCCTAGGGACAATTCCACAACTCCTACCACCACTTTTCCACACTCGCCATATTTACTTTAGTTGTGTTTTTATCTTAGCAGCCCCTAGTTTTATTTTCGTGTTCTTTACTTGCTTGCAAGCCTATCCACAAAACACCTACAAAGTACTTCTAGTTTTATACTTGTTCTAGGTAAAGTGAATGTTAAGCGTGCGTAGAGTTGCATCGGTGGTCGATAGAACTTGAGGGAATATTTGTTCTACCTTTAGCTCCTCGTTGGGTTCGACACTCTTACTTATCGAAAACTGTTGCGATCCCCTATACTTGTGGGTTATCAAGACCTTTTTCTGGCGCCGTTGCCGGGAGTAATAGCGTGGGGTGGATATTCTCGTGTGTGCTTGTTTGCTTTATCACTAAGTAATTTTTATTTGCTGTTCTTAGTTGTTCTGTATCTTTAGTTATGGATATGGAACGCAAAATACCAAAAAAATTAGCTATACTTGCTACTCATGTAGATGGGGTTACTCCTAAAACCCTCGATTCTCATTATGCGAAAGATATTAGGTACTACTTTGATCATCCTGAGAAAACCCCATTCAACTTTATAATGGGAGTAACGTTGGATCAACATGAATACTTTAGGGATTATCGCTCGACAGTCGACACAAAAAGGGAAACTATTATGGGATCAAATTAATATGTTGTATTGGTATGCTCGGGAACTATGCTTGAGATATGATTATACTTGTTGCTCTAGGATGAAGTCTCCACACCTTGACTTCTCATGCAAATTTAATGATAATAAAACCTTAGCTTCTTATGCTAAAGGTATATATGATTACTATGATGTGGAACAAATAGAAGAATTTATTGCTTTTATGGGTGCTTATGAAATAGAATCTTTGTTTAAAACATGTGAAAATTTTGATGATGCTATTTACAGACCTGAAAATTTTGCTAAACTTAGATATTGCTATGAAAATTATGAATTCAATGCCAATATTGATGCATTTATTGAAGAAGTTAACGCTGTCCAAGAAGTGACTAATATTTTGCAGGAAGCTATGGAAGAAGAAATTGATGAAACTGTGAGCTCATTGGATGAAAAAGATGGTGAGGAGAGCGAAGAACAAAAGGAGGAAGAGTGGATTGATCACCCGTGCCCACCTTCTTATGATAGTAACTCTTCAACTCATACATTGTTTAATTCCCCTTCGTGCTTACCGAAGGATGATTGCTATGATGACTATTATGATCCCGTTGATTCTCTTGAAATATCCCTTTTTGATGATGCTTGCTATGCTTGTGGCCAAGATGCCAATATGAATTATTCTTATGGAGATGAACTTGCTATACTTCCTTATGTTAAACATGAAATTTTTGCTATTGCACCCACGCATGATAGTCCTATTATCTTTTTGAATTCTCCCGATTATACTATATCGGAGAAGTTTGCACTTATTAAGGATTATATTGATGGGTTGCCTTTTACCGTTGCACATGATGATTTTCATAGATATAATATGCATGTGCTTGCTGCTCCTACTTGCAATTATTATGAGAGAGGAACTATATCTCCACCTCTTTATGTTTCCAATACAATAAAATTGCAAGAAACTGTTTATACTATGCATTGGCCTTTACTATGTGTGCATGAATTGTTCTTTTATGACATGCCGATGCATAGGAAGAGAGTTAGACTTCGTCATTACATGATATATGTTACTTTGTGCTCACTACTAAATTACAAATCATTGCTAATTAAAATTGGCTTTGATATACCTTGGGATCCGGGTGGATTCAATACTTGAGCACTATATGCCTAGCTTAATGGCTTTAAAGAAAGCGCTGCCAGGAAGACAACCCGGAAGTTTTGGAGATTCATTTATTTCTGTTGAGTGCTTTCATATAGTTTAAAAACAACAAAAATAAAGAGGGGAACCCAAAACTTTTTCAAAAAGGAAAGAGAAAGTGAGAAAGACAAGCATTGTTGAAGTGGGAGAGCTCCTTGAACTTTGTTCATGCTCACGGCAACTTTGTGAATCTTGATTACAGAAACTTTTCAACAAAAATAATTATCCCCTTGTACAATTCGATTGTATTATAAAAATAATGTGCCAAGGTTTGCCTTTAGGATGTTTACAATGCTTGTTGGTTTGTACGGTGCAGGACAGAAACTTTGGCTGTAGTGCGCGAATTTAAATTTTTACTAGAATGTCAAATGGTTCTGATTCTTTTTGCATTGTCTTTCTGTACAAAGTTTTTATTTTTCCTAATTTTGGTAGAATTTTTCAAGTATCAGAAGTATGGTGAATGTTCAGATTGCTACAGACTGTTCTGTTTTAGACAGATTCTGTTTTTGATGCATAGTTTCCTTGTTTATGATGAATCTATCAATTTATATTAGTGGATTAAGCCATGGAAAAGCTATATTACAGTAGACACAATGCAAAAAAAATATGAATTGGTTTGCAATAGTACTTAGAGTGGTGATTTGCTTTATTATACTAACGGATCTTACCGAGTTTTCTGTTGAAGTTTTGTGTGGATGCAGTGTCTAATCAAGGATGTCTCGATATGAGGAAAAGGAAGAGAGGCAAGAGCTCAAGATTGGGGATGCCCGAGGCACTCCAAGTAAATATTCAAGGAGACTGAAGCGTCTAAGCTTGGGGATGCTGGGAAGGCATCCCCTCTTTCTTCAACAAGTATCGGTATGTTTTCGAATTCGTTTCGTTCATGCATTATGTGCAAGTCTTGGAGCGTCTTTTGCATTTAGTTTTCTTTTTTATTTTTTGCACCATGCTGGTATGAGATAGTAATTGGTTGATTTGTAGAATGCTCATCGCACTTCACTTATATCTTTTGAGTATGGCTTTATAGAATGCCTCATGTGCTTCACTTATATCATTTGAAGTTTGGATTGCCTGTTTCTCTTCACTTAGACAACCGCCATTTGTAGAATACTCTTTTGCTTCACTTATATTTGTTAGGGTGTGGGCATATCTTTTGTAGAAAGAATTAAACTCTCTTGCTTCACTTATATCTATTTAGAGAGATGACAGGAACTGGTCATTCACATGGTTAGTCATAAAACCCTACATAAAACTTGTAGATCGCTGAATATGATATGTTTGATTCCTTGCAATAGTTTTGCGATAGAAAGGTGGTGATATTAGAGTCGTGCTAGTTGAGTAATTGTGAAGTTGAGAAATACTTGTGTTGAGGTTTGCAAGTCCCGTAGCATGCACATATGGTGAACCGTTATGTAACGAAGTCGGTGCATGAGGTGTTTATTGATTGCCTTCCTTATGAGTTGCGGTCGGGGACGAGCGATGGTCTTTTCCTACCAATCTATCCCCCTAGGAGCATGCGCGTAGTACTTTGTTTTGATGACTAATAGATTTTTGCAATAAGTATGTGAGTTCTTTATGACTAATGTTGAGTCCATGGATTATACGCACTCTCACCCTTCCATCATTGCTAGCCTCTTAGGTATCGTGCATTGCCCTTTCTCACCTCGAGAGTTGGTGCAAACTTCGCCGGTGCATCCAAACCCCGTGATATGATACGCTCTTTCACACATAAACCTCCTTATATCTTCCTCAAAACAGCCACCATACCTACCTATCATGGCATTTCCATAGCCATTCTGAGATATATTGCCATGCAACTTCCATCATCATCATATACATGACTTGAGCATTCATTGTCATATTGCTTTGCATGATCGTAAGATAGCTAGCATGATGTTTTCATGGCTTGTTCGTTTTTTGATGTCATTGCTATGCTAGATCATTGCACATCCCGGTACACCGCCGGAGGCATTCATATAGAGTCATATCTTTGTTCTAGTATCGAGTTGTAATATCGAGTTGTAAGTAAATAAAAGTGTGATGATCATCATTATTAGAGCATTTCCCCATCCAAAAAAATAAAAAAAAAGGGTGCCAAAGAAGCCCGCAAAAAAAGGGGGCAATGTTACTATCTCTTTTTCCACACTTGTGCTTCAAAGTAGCACCATGTTCTTCATGTAGTGAGTCTCATATCTTGTGCTTCAAAGTAGCACCATGTTCTTCATATAGAGAGTCTCTTAAGTTATCACTTTCATATACTAGTGGGAATTTTCATTATAGAACTTGGCTTGTATATTCCAACGATGGGCTTCCTCAAATGACCTAGGTCTTCATGAGCAAGCAAGTTGGATGCACACCCACTTAGTTTCAGTTTGAGATTTCATACACTTATAGCTCTAGTGCATCCGTTGCATGGCAATCTCTACTCCTCACATTGATATCTATTAATGGGCATCTCCATAGCCCGTTGATACGCCTAGTTGATGTGAGACTTTCTCCTTTTTTGTCTTCTCCACATAACCCCCATCATCATATTCTATTCCACCTATAGTGCTATGTCCATGGCTCATGCTCATGTATTGCGTGAAAGTTGAAAAGGTTTGAGAAACGTCAAAAGTATGAAACAATTGCTTGGCTTGTCATCGGGGTTGTGCATGATGTGAATATTTTGTGTGGTGAAGATGGAGTATAGCCAGACTATATGACATTGCCCTTGGCTTTCTTTGGCTATGTTATTTCAATAAGACATAATTGCTTGGTTGGTATGCTTGAAGTATTATTGTTTTTATGTCAAAGGATAGACTATTGCTTTGAATCACTCGTGTCTTAATATTCATGCCATGATTAGACATATGATCAAGATTATGCTAGGTAGCATTCCACATCAAAAATTATCTTTTTTTATCATTCACCTACTCGAGGACGAGCAGGAATTAAGCTTGGGGATGCTGATACGTCTCCGTCGTATCTATAATTTTTTATTGTTCCATGCCAATATTCTACAACTTCCATATACTTTTTGGCAAATTTTTGTACTATTTTTGGGACTAACATATTGATCCAGTGCCCAGTACCAGTTCTTGTCTGTTGCATGTTTTTGGTTTCGCAGAATATCCATATCAAACGGAGTCCAAACGGGATAAAAACGGACGGAGCTTATTTTTGGAAAATATGGAAAATTTGGAAGGAAAATCAACGCGAACCAGTGCCCGAGGTGGTCAGGAGGCAGGGGGCGCGCCCCCTGCCCTCGGGAGCCCACCGTAAGGCAGTTGATGCTCTTCTTTTGCCGCAAGAAAGCTAATATTCGCAAAAAAATCACGGCGAAGGTTTCAGGCCAATCGGAGTTACGGATCTCCATATATACGCGAAACGGTGAAACAGAGCCAGAACAGAACACAGAAACAGAGAGATAGGTCCAATCTCAGAGGGGCTCTCGCCCCTCCCAAGCCATGGGAGCCAAGGAACAGAGGGGAAACCCTTCTCCCATCTAGGGAGGAGGTCAAGGAAGAAGAAGAAGAAGGGGGCCTCTCTTCCCCTTGCTTCCGGTGGCGCCGGAGCGCTGCCGGGGGCCATCATCATCACCGCGATCTTCACCAACAACGCCATCATCTTCACCAACATCTCCATCACCTTCCCCCTTCTATATCCAGCGGTCCACTCTCCCGCAACCCGCTGTACCCTCTACTTGAACATGGTATTTTATGCTTCACATTATTTTCCGATGATGTGTTGCCATCCTATGATGTCTGAGTAGATTTTCGTTGTCCTATCGGTGATTGATGAATTGCTATGATTGGTTTGAGTTGCACTTTTTATTATTGGTGCTGTCCTGTTGTGCCCTCTGTGTCGCGCAAGCCTGAGGGATTCCCGCTGTAGGGTTTGCAATATGTTTATGATTTGCTTATGGTGGGTGGCGTGAGTGACAGAAGCACAGACCCGAGTAAGTAGGTTGTTTGCATATGGGATAAAGGGGACTTGATACTTTAATGCTATGGTTGGGTTTCACCTTAATGAATCTTTAGTAGTTGCGGATGCTTGCTAGAGTTCCAACCATAAGTGCATATGATCCAAGTAGAGAAAGTATGTTAGCTTATGCCTCTCCCTCAAATAGAACTGCAATAGTGATTACCGGTCTAGTAACATAGTCAGTTACCTAGGGACAATTCCACAACTCCTACCACCACTTTTCCACACTCGCCATATTTACTTTAGTTGTGTTTTTATCTTAGCAGCCCCTAGTTTTATTTTTGTGTTCTTTACTTTCTTCCAGGCCTATCCAAAAAACACCTACAAAGTACTTCTAGTTTTATACTTGTTCTAGGTAAAGTGAACGTTAAGCGTGCGTAGAGGTGTATCGGTGGTCGATAGAACTTGAGGGAATATTTGTTCTACCTTTAGCTCCTCGTTGGGTTCAACACTCTTACTTATCGAAAACTGTTGCAATCCCCTATACTTGTGGGTTATCACACGGGCACTAGTCAAACACGTGGATGGAGCACTAGACTTGGAGGGGGTCGTGGCCGTGGAGGAAGGGCTAGCCTTGGAGGGGGCCGTAGCCATGGAGGTAGGACTAGCCTTGGAGGGAGCCATGGCCGTGGAGGAAGGACTAGCCTTGTAGGGGGCCGTGGCCGTGTATCCGGTGGTTCTAGGACACGTCGGGTTGATAAGAGAAGGCCTATCGACGTGTTGCTCAATCCGGATGGTTGAAATAATGTGAATGGTACTACTTTTAATATGTTCATGCATGTGTTGATATATTTGCCCCTTTACATGTCAATGTGTTCATATTTAGACTTAACATCTTTATTTGTTGTAGGGCAAGGCTTCATCCGGTTCCATGACGAGGCCACCTTGTGCTCACCAAGAAGACATGCCACACAAGTGGAAGGACGCATCTTTGGACAAGGTGAAGGAGAAAGATGTGAAGATTCCACCATGTTGGTGTGGAGATGTTTGCAAGGTGAAGGAGTCCACCGACCGAAAGAAGTCATGGACCGAAGGAAGGAGATATTTTGTTTGCCCCAATTATGCTTACGATCGTGCGCTTCCGACTAACGCCTATGACCTTCCACCGGTATGCTAGAGAAGTAACACGTTACTCTCAAATGTGTGTCAGCACTAACATCCGTTTTATATGTAGTCACCGCCTCCTCTATGCAAGTACTTCAGCTGGATAGATCATGAAGTGCCAAAAGATATCCAAAAGAATCATTTGATTGTCCATCCTATGACCTGCCCGGGTTTCCTCAAGTCCATCTCACGGAATTCTTCTTTGCTTGCAGTGAACGCAATCTCAACTGCCAAAGCGTGTCTGCAAGCATATTCCCGGTCTTGCAGCTCATCAAGCATCCTCTCTTTCTCCTTCACAAGCTTTCGGTATGCTTTTTTCTCCTTAGCATCAGAAGGTTCCTCGATAAAGTGATACTTGCTAAAATCCTTCATGGCCGCATTTGCCTCATCACAACTTTTCAACCATGCTTCACATTCCTTCCTCAAGCAATGGTGTCGCTCCGCCATGATCTTCTCACACGCTATGTTCATAGTCATGGATCGACTGTCCATCCTACATGAATATACGGGTTTAAGATGACATAAACAAAAACATAAAATAAATTAAGTAGAGTACAACACTTGGTAACTTGATATGACATACAACACCAAGTTCTTAATGAGTTCAAATGTTAAGGGTACAAGTCATAGTAGTTCAAACGACGACCAAGCATAGGGTACATGTCATTATAGTTCAAATGACAAAGATTACATAGCCGCATGCAATTCTATGCGGCGTACGGTCCCGGGTTGCAACAAATAACATCATTTCTTTCTTTGACCCATGCCCAACGAGATGCCTAGTTCTCATCCGACGAGAATGGTTGGCAAACTAACCAATCAATGACCTGACCATGATTCCCCATGTCTATCTCAGCATATTCTGCCATTGTCGCACACAATGTAATTTTCATTGCAAGATCACGCCTACAATTTTTTTCCGTCGTCTTGAGCTTCTTCATCAGCCTCTCCTTTTTTGTTATAAATTTTTCGGAACGGTCTTTATTAAAATAATTATATGAAAAGGCCATACGCTCCGCATTCAACGCATCAATGGCTTCGATCCACAAGTTCATCTTTTCCTCAATCAATTCGCGTTCACGGTTCGCCGCCGCCTCAGCAGAAGTTTCAAAGAAAATGAACGGTGCCATCCTACAATTCGAAAAGTTGCTATTAAAGTAACTTAGCTTTAATTGCTTTCTTAAGCCTAACCTAACCCCCATTATGTACATTAAGACTAGCACTAGATCTAGGCACACAAACTATTCTACAAGCAATTCTAAGCACATCATACGTAAGGAAATCACAAACATAAACCTAAATCGATCATAGTAATTGATTTGACCACACAAAAATGATGAGCTAGGGTTTGCAATCAAATAAGCAAATGCAAAGTAAACAAAGATATCAATCTATCAAAATGAGGGGAAATGAGAGAGCCACCTTGAGTGATGAAAATGGTAAGAATCCACCGGAGAAATCTCAAACAAATGAGAGAGATTTAGGAGGCTCTTGTGCTTCAAAGAAAGAGGGGGAGAGTTGAGCTCGGTGGAGAGGTGAAGTGGGCTGAATGAGTGGTTGAGGAGGGGGAGGAAATATCCAGCCCCTCCCCACCTTATCCACAACACAGGACCCTACCGCCAGAAGGTCTGACGGTAGGCTTCAGTAACCTACCGCCGTAACTGATGGCGGTAGGCCCTTTTCCACGTCAGCAACTGCCAACGGCCGTCAGTCGCCATCAAAGGACCTACCGCCGGAGGGGCCGGCGGTAGGACGCGCAACCCTACCGCCAGGCGGGCTGGCGGTAGGCAAAAGGGTCAGATCCCGAAAATTTTTCGAACTAGGATCAGATCCCGATTTTGTTTGCAAAAAGGGTCAAAACACGAAATTTAGCCGCACTTGGGTGCATAGAAGCAGCAAAAAATACTACTACAAAAGGACGATAGCGACCAGCCATGTATAGAGTTCAAAAAAGGAAATAGCATATAGAAGGAAGAAGACAAAAGGGAAGAAATATCCCTGGACGGCCGCTGCCCTTCATTGATCTTCTTGCGAAGGATCAGTAGGCGGTCAAATCCGAAGACCTTTTCTTGGCGGCAGCAGATCGGACTGCTCCGGAGTAATATTTGATGTAGCATGTTGGACAGCAATTAACATAGAACAATTCAGATCGCTGGCTTCCCCCGATGATGTGTTGAACATCCCCAAATCTGAGAATAAATTAGACAAACTAGCAGCAGTAGTTCATAAAGAATCTAACGTATGCAGCACAAATTTTAACTGAAAACATAACACCTGATTTGGCATGAGTTGAAGATCCCATCACGCCACGACGACATCCAGCAGGCTCTCAATGAAAGCACCAATGTCGGTTCAATATCCGGCGTATCTCATAGTAGGAGTCCTAAGCTAGGCGTCTTGGAGCGATGGTAACATGAACACGGGGTTTTACCCAGCTTCGGGCTCTCTCGAAGAGATAATACCCTACATGCTGCTTTTGACTGTATTCATATGGGTGTAGTACAGAGTACATGTATCTACCACGAGATTGTAGTCATGAATATGAGATTGTCTATTAACTAGCCTGGCCTCGGTTTATAAAAGACACCGGAGGCCTAGGGTTTAGGAGAGTCCTTGTCTTGGGCGCTAAGTCATGTGGAGTCTTCCTTGTATGAGGCAGGGGTTGTCCGAACTGGCCCATGAGTATACGGCCATGGGGGATGTCGGTGTCAAAACCGGCGGATCTCGGGTAGGGGGTCCCGAACTGTGCGTCTAGGCGGATGGTAACAGGAGACAAGGGACACGATGTTTTTACCCAGGTTCGGGCCCTCTCGATGGAGGTAAAACCCTACTCCTGCTTGATTAATATTGATGACATGGGTAGTACAAGAGTAGATCTACCACGAGATCAGAGAGGCTAAACCCTAGAAGCTAGCCTATGGTATGATTGTTGTTCGTCCTACGGAATAAAACCCTCCGGTTTATATAGACACCGGAGAGGGTTAGGGTTACACAGAGTCGGTTACAATGGAAGGAGATCTACATATCCGTATCGCCAAGCTTGCCTTCCACGCCAAGGAAAGTCCCATCCGGACACGGGACAAAGTCTTCAATCTTGTATCTTCATAGTCCAGGAGTCCGGCCAAAGGTCATAGTCCGGCCATCCGGACACCCCCTAACCCGGGACTCCCTCAGTAGCCCCTGAACCAAGCTTCAATGACGACAAGTCCAGCGCGCAGTTTGTCTTTGGAATTGCAAGGCGGGTTCCTCCTCCGAATACTTCATAGAAGATTTTGAACACAAGGATAGTGTCCGGCTCTGCAAAATAATTTCCACATACCACCATAGAGAGAATAATATTTACACAAATCCAATCTGCTGACGTACTCCGCAGTGTGTCATCACACCACGGCCAAGCCTTTATTCGAATCATTTTTACTGTCCCACCTCAGCGCGTTTAGCGAGGCGGTTTCCTTGGCACATCTTGTCAAAGCAGAGATCGTGTCCCCTTATTCCGGAATTCTCATCAATACGGACGTGGGTAACCCAACCGCGCCCGTTGGCACGTCTCCTCTATCGAAGGCGAGTCCCCAAATGGTCACGGGGGAGGGCTCTTGGTATTCAACATCTTTATAAAGAGACCAAGGCTCTACTCCTTTCTTTCAATCTCAATCGAGTCCGCCCCTCGCCTCGAGTTCCAACACCCAAAGCTCCAGATTTAGGCGCTTCGGACCTTCGATGATGTCCGGCTCCGACCTTCAAGGCCGGTGGATGCCTTCCTCCGTTACGGAAGAAGACGTGCTAAAGCTGAGAGATGCCAGGTATTTAACCGGCGAAATCTCGCATAGGCTGCCTGCTCAAGGGCAAGTTATTCCCACTCCCAAGCCTGGTGAGAGCGTGGTGTTCGCGTCTCACTTCCTTCTGGGGTTAGGCTTCCCGACGGACCCCTTCGTGAGGGGGCTCATGTTTTATTATGGGTTAGAATTTCACGACTTGGATCCGGAGTCCATCCTCCACATCTCATCGTTCATCGTCGTGTGCGAAGCCTTCCTCCGCATTACCCCTCACTTCGGATTGTGGCTCAAGACCTTCAAAGTAGAGCCGAAGATGATCAAGGGGCGGCAAGCGGAGTGCGGAGGGGCTGTTATAAGCAAGAATGCTGATGCTCCATAGCCCGAGGGCTCTTTTCAAGAGGAGTTCAGCTTATGGCAATGAGAGTGGTTTTATATCACAGCGCTCAGGGGCACCAAGTGGGTGGCGCCTCCTGTCTTTCGCTCGGGTCCTCCCCCACGGCTGGCGTCATGGGTCAATAAAGGGCTCGACTGGGGGCCGTCCAAGGACGTGCCCTTGTTGCAGGGCCGCATTCAAGATCTCCTGGAAAGAGACATCAACCTGGGTGTAGTGGCGCAGGTCATGTTGATTCGCCGCACTTTTCCCTACAAACGCCACCCCCTTCGCCTGTGGGAGTTTAATCCAGAGGGACCACGATCTCTCCAACACTTTACAGGCATGACGCCCATGGAGATGCATGAATTGTTCTTCGGATCACAAGCAATGTTTCTGGACTTGACCGAGGACGCGGGTCTAAGCTGCAATCGCCCGGATACTCAAGTAAGTAGCCCTGTACCCGGACACGCTATCCGTATATTCGTCATAAAATTGCCCTTAAAGGGGCTTGTCCCTTTAAACAGGAGTGGATAGCGAAAGCAAAGCTGATCAGGTGTCCGGCCCCCCTCCCCGAGACCACGCCGGATCCCATGTTAACCAGGATGCTGGAGGTTGCGCCCTTGGAAGAAGGCGAAGGGGGGAACAAGGAAGCTACCGTCTCCTCGAAGGAGGCTATCAGGAAAGGAGGGATCGAGAATCCCTCCATCCAGGGAAAGAAGAGGACCGCCTCTGAAGACCCGGAGACCATGGTCTCAAAGCGGGGGAAGAGATCTTCGTCAGAGGGTCCTGCGCTGGGAAATGGCCGCACTGTGCCCTCAAGGGGACCAGCCCTCCAGCGAGCCATAAGTAGAAAGGGGAGTTTCCAAATAAGAGACATCCATGTTTTATTCCTGAGAAAGACAACTGAATTTTTACCTTGTAGTTCGGATCTCCGCCCTTCGCAGCAGAGCTCATCTTCAGGGGATCTTCGTCCGGAGATGATGGAGAGCGGAACGCCCCCTCCTGCCGTACCGCCTTGCGAGGCGGGCGACCCTGAGGTGTCGTCGCGGAGGGTTTCTCCGAATCCGGCAGGGCCGGAAAGCAGCCGTATGGCTCCCCAGAGCCCTCCATGCCAGACCTTCGAAAACGGCCATCAGACAAGTCCGGCACTGTCCGGTGCACGGTTGGAGGATTTGAAGGATCTGCTCGGGCGAGCGTCTATCTCAGAAGAACACCGTGCATTGATGGGCATGGTGATTGAAAGGATTTCATCCGCGGGGAGCGGGTTGCACGAGGCCGTCAGGAGTTTACTGACAGGTTTTGAGGTACGCGAAATGATGTACCTTTTGACGGTTCCGCATATAAAAAGATGTGCCCTGTATAGATAGTGGCCGTGAGACTCAGTGCTTTGTCAAAGATGACAGCGCGCCGAGGATCATAATCCCAGGTATAACATGTCGCTCTTCCTATGTAGGTGGCTAGCCGAACTGATGAATTTGTCGAGCTAAAGCGGCAACTTGACGTGGCGGATGCTGACATCGCGCTTGTCAACAAGCGGTTGGACGAGTCGCAAGGTATGAAATTTTCTCCGCGGACACCTGGTAAGGGGCCTTGATGACCTTGCCTTACAACATGTATGCTTGATGCAGATGGTGCCGCTGCCATGGAGAACCTTCGGGCGGAACTCGCCCGAGCCAAGGAGCAGGCCAGAAAAAGTGGTGCGGCTGCCTTGAAGGCGGCCGAAGAGCTGAAAGCCGAACAGGCTGCTCACTGCCGAAGCAGGAAGGAAATGGCCGAGATGGCAGTGAAGTTGAAGGATGCTGCCAATCGCTGCAAGCTTCTTGAAAAAGAAGATCGGGCGGAACAAAAGGACCTAGATAAGGCCACTACCGACGCCAAGGATGCTCGCTCTGCAATGAGAGCCATGAAGCAGGAGCTACGTCAGGCCGGAGATATCGCGGCTGGAAAGCCCTTTATGCTACGGATGAAGTTCGGGGATCCTAAGTATGCTCAGTTGGAACAGCTGTGGAGTGCGGCGGATACTTATCTGGATTTGGCGGCAAGTGTCGCGGATGCGGCCGAACACTTCCGAGATCAAAAGGATCACGAAGTGGAAAAGCTTTTTTGGTCGCAGTTCCACAATCCAGAGCGCCTACTTCCATTATCCGAGCGATTGGCCGAATGGGCGGAGCTGAATAGGTTATCCGGACTCGCCATGAAGGAAGTCGTGAGTCATCTGTGGCCGGAGGGACCTGAGCCGGAGAGTTATTTTGGTTTGTTGCAGCAGTTCCTTGGTGTGATGCCCCATATCAATGCAATGAAGAGGTCAGCATGCATAGAGGGTGCGCGGATGGCTCTAGCCTGTGTCAAGACATACTGGGCGGAGATGAAGACCACCAACGTTGCATCCCAAGATTCAGACGGGAGCCGAATACCTGCTGAGCACTATTTTCAGGAAGTTCTGCAGGGTGCTCGTTTAATAGAGACGCAGTGCTCGAAGGACATCATGTTCGAATAACATGTATAATTGTAAGACAATGTTTCGATTGAATATAAAAGCTTTTTATACTTGTGCCTGCAAAAATTAAAATACCTCCTGTGCGGTCGTTAATGTATATGTGTATATAACCTGAAAGATGGCAGTCCTCGGCTTCAGCCCCCACGCATATAATGCAGGGGTGTTCGCAAAAGGCGCATTTTCACACTTGATCCAATGTCTTGGTCCTATAAAGGAGGTGATAGCGTAACGAACTAGGCAACCGGACTATAATGCTTTATCACTTTCACTTAGCCATAGGAGGTTGATAGTGGGGCTACTATATAGCCCCTAGGGGCACCGTGCTCGCCCAAATTCGGGGCGCGTGTGTGCCTGACCGGGAAACGGCCCTTCGTTAATGCGGAGGAATCCTAAAGATTCCGATGGGTCATCGAGTGGTTGACCAGTCTCACGCTACAACATGACAGTCAGTTTTCGGCTTTCTCTACTGAGGTGCTCGCCCGGCCGAACCGGGGCACAATCGTAGTAGTTCTCCTGGTGCCGCCTTAGCCGATAGAGTGGAATGTAAGGCAGCAAAACACAGGAGCCGGGCAAACCCAACATTTGACCAAAGACATGATTCGGAGCTGATGCATATAAGGCCAAACTCGCGACGCCGAACACTCCCTAAGGTATTCGGTCTTTATGAAAACAGGCTGAACAACGCCCTTATTAATAAGCCCCTGGGGTCCAGGTACGCGCAAACGTCTGACATGGCCGATGCCAAGACGCCAGCCTCCACCTCGGTTATAGCAAGAAACCGGGGGATGTGTATCAACAAGAGACAGTAAAAAAGGTTTACACGGGGTCTTAATCTGAAAAGAATCCTTGCAACGGGTCCCTACTGCACGTCTGCGCCTGTATCTCCGTTGTGCCGTATCCTGGACGGGTGTAGCACGGTGTTCATATGTGCGGAGCCCCTTGAACGGGGGCATGCAGATAGTAAGCCCTTATGCCGGACTCGTCTAGCCATGTCCTGGGTCTGAACGACCTGTTTAGGTGCTTTGCCTAATGAGGCCGATTTAGTGTGTGGCTGTTAATGCAGCCGCACAATCTTCTGTGCTCGAGGAACACTCGATATTTCCCTTTAATGAGATGATGCCTCGTGGACCGGGAATTTTAAGTATAAGGGATGCATAATGCGGTATTGCGTCGAAGCGGGCGAAAGCTTCGCGTCCCAGTAGTGCTTGATAGCTGCTTGTAAATGGTGCGATGTGGAAGGTTAGCTTTTCGCGGCGAAAGTTGCCGGGTGAGCCGAACAAAACTTCTAACAGGAGAGAGCCCGTACAATGGGCCTCTGTGCCTGGCGTCACCCCTTGAAAGGAAGTGTTGCTTTGGCAAATTACTGTTGGGTCTATCCCCAGTTTGCGGATTGTGTCCTGATATATCAGGTTTAAATCACTGCCGCCGTCCATTAGGACTTGTGTCAAGTGGAGTCCGTCAATTATCGGATCTAATACCAAGGCAGTCCAACCTGCGTTCCGGATACTTCTAGAGTAATCCTGATGGTCGAAGGTGATTGGTTTTAACAACCAGTGGCAGGACTCCTCTGGGATAGGCCGTGTGCGTATCTCTATGGGCGCCACTATTTTCTCCCTTTTTGTCACGTGAAGTGAATTTACTGTTTTGACTTCTTGTGGGAAGTTATTTTGTTTTCCGTTACTCTGCTTGTGGGGTTCGTCGTCATCCTCGCTTGGTGTGTCGAGCCCCTTGTGTTCGGCGTTGGGTTTGCCGGATTGATTGAAGACCCAACAATCTCTGTAGGTATGGTTTCCAGGCTTCCCGGGAGTACTTTGTATTTGACATATCTTGTCCAAGATTTTGTTTAAGTTAGCTAGCTCGTCCCTATTATCTTTGGGGGGCGGCTTTTTCTGATTCTGCCGAGGGCTTTTGAATCCGGCGTTGACTGCCGTGCTCTTCGGGCTGTTTCCCTTGGTCCGGCACTGGTCCTTGCTGCGTCGCGGTTTCCCGTTTCCATCCCTAACTTCAGATGTACTTGGGTCGCTGGTACCGCATCTTGCCAACCAGCTGTCCTCTCCTGCGCAAAAGCGGGTCATGAGGCTTGTTAGTGCTGCCATTGTTCTTGGCTTTTCTTGGCCGAGGTGTCTGGCAAACCATTCGTCTCGGACGCTGTGTTTGAAAGCTGCTAAGGCTTCGGTGTTCGGACAGTCGACTATCTGGTTCTTTTTAGTAAGAAATCTGTTCCAGAGTTTCCGGGCTGACTCTCCGGGTTGTTGAGTCATATGACTTAGATCATCTGCATCCGGAGGTCGTACATAAGTCCCTTGAAAATTTGCCCGAAAAGCATCCTCGAGCTCTTCCCAACTTCCGATGGTGTTTTCGCGAAGGCTTTTGAGCCAATGCCGGGCTGGCCCTTTGAGTTTGAGTGGTAAGTATTTTATGGCGTGGAGATCATCTCCTCTAGCCATGTGTATATGGAGGATGTAATCCTCAATCCAGACTCCAGGGTCTGTTGTTCCGTGGTATGCCTCTATGTTTACGGGCTTGAATCCCGCTAGAAATTCATGATCCAGCACCTCATCGGTGAAACACGGGGGGTGTGCGGTGCCCCTATATCTGGGCGTACCGCGATGTTGGGATATTTGATGTGTTGCATTGCTTGCTAGAGCTTGCTTTCTTGGCCCACAGATAGATCTGGCTGGGCCATCATTTTGATGCGAATCCTTGTGCAGATCGCGTGCCGGCTTGTGTGCAGCGTCCTTTACCACACTGTGTTGGCCATGGGATCGTTTGTCCAACCGGGTGGCTTCCTTATTATTTTTTGATTGCGGGGGATCTAAGGCCTCATCATCGAATTCCGGCAATAATTTTCGCTTCGGATAGCTCTTTGTGCGACGACTGTCGCCGTATTTGTCTGCGGTGTTGAGTACTTTGCTCCATCTAATTCTGAGTGCATCTTCCGCTGTTTTGAGCTTCCGCTTCTGCTTTTTCAGGCTACGCGCAGTGGCGACGAGCCTTTTTTGGAGGTTCTTCTGCTCCAGCAACTTGTCCGGTGTGACGTCGTCCGGACTATTTTCTTTGCCGGGGACGGGTTGTTTATCCAAGTTGCCCTGTTCGAGCGGTTGCTCGATGGCATGTTCTTCATCCGCCGGTTCGCCCTGCTCTATGGCTGGTTCTGTATGGCTGTTTTCTCTGCCGAGGTGAGGTTTGGAGCGGCGCTTACGCCGCCGCTTTGATTGCTTTTCGAGGGAACGGTCCCTCGTTGCGTCCCTTTGTTCCTCGTCGTCGGTTCCTTTAGGTGTATCAACCATGTATACAACGTGAGATGGGGTGGTTGTCCAATGGCCTATAGGCGCTGATTCCTGTTTGTCTCCTACATCGTCGTCATACCATCGATGTCTTCGGAGTCGAAGTTAAGCATGTCGGTTAAATCATCGACAGTGGCTACAAAGTGGGTGGTGGGTGGGCATTGAATTTCTTCGTCGTCCGCATCCCAACCTTCCTAACCATAGTCTGGTCGGGGCTCTCCTGATAAAGAGAGAGACTTTAGTGAATTCAGAATGTCGCCAAAGGGCGAGTGTTGAAAAATGTCCGCGGCGGTGAACTCCATTATCGTCGTCCAATCAGATTCGATTAGCAGGGGCGCGGAAGGTTCGGAGTCCGGAAAGGAGTCCGGCACCTCGGAGTCACGAGCTTCGCAAAGGACAGGTATGGTGTTTGGCTCGATCGTCGTAGAGATTGCAGCCCCCGAGGCGGTGTCCAGCCACCTGTCCTCGATAGGCGCAGTCGGCTCCAAGCTAAGGGTCGGAGCGGACATTGGTGCGGCCTCCAGGACACTGTTCGGCGGCAGAGCTAGATCATGCCCATCGTAGCAGTGCGGCGCGCATGGCTGTGGCTCGGACCCGCCGAAGATCAAGTCTCCGCGGACGTCGGCCGTGTAGTTCAAACTTCCAAATCTGACCTGATGACCAGGGGTAGCTTTCAATTTGCTCCAGATGGCCAAGCGAATTGGCCCGCAGTGCAAAGACGCCGAATACGAAGATCTGTCCGGGGAGAAAAGTCTCACCCTGGACCACGTCGTTGTTGATGATCGAAGGAGCCATCGGGCCTAAAGGTGACAACACAGAGGAACTCTCAATGAAAGCACCAATGTCGGTGTCAAAACCGGCGGATCTCGGGTAGGGGGTCCCGAACTATGCGTCTAGGCGGATGGTAACAGGAGACAAGGGACACGATGTTTTTACCCAGGTTCGGGCCCTCTCGATGCAGGTAAAACCCTACTCCTGCTTGATTAATATTGATGACATGGGTAGTACAAGAGTAGATCTACCACGAGATCAGAGAGGCTAAACCCTAGAAGCTAGCCTATGGTATAATTGTTGTTCGTCCTACGGACTAAAACCCTCCGGTTTATATAGACACCGGATAGGTTAGGGTTACACAGAGTCGGTTACAATGGAAGGAGATCTACATATCCGTATCGCAAAGCTTGCCTTCCACGCCAAGGAAAGTCCCATCCGGACACGGGACGAAGTCTTCAATCTTGTATCTTCATAGTCCAGGAGTCCGGCCAAAGGTCATAGTCCGGCCATCCGGACACCCCCTAATCCGGGACTCCCTCAGGGGTCCTCGGCCCAATCCAACTGATCGGGAGATGACGTGGTGAGTACCCCCTAGTCCAGGACACCTTCAGCGGCCTCTCGGCGTGATCCCGCCGGCGACTTTTGCCGGAATCGTGGGCGGCGGCCCGCCGGCGGGGTGAGGGAGAGAGGGGAGGTGGTAGGTGGAAAAAGCGCGGCCTGAAATGTCCTCCCCACCAACCGCTCCCGCTATATGCAGGGCACCGATGGGCCGGGGGGGGAGGAACCCGCATATTCGCGGGTTGGGGTCGAGATTTTGCTGCGCCCTTCAAAAACATTTACGGGGCGGACGTGTTTGCGGGGTCAGTTCAGGCGGGATTTTCTGCGCCGACCCGCATTTTGGCAGTTATTTTGCGGGTCGAGGCTTTTTACGGGGTCTTCTAGAGATGCTCTTAGGGCACCTCCAATGGCGACCCACAAATTTCCTTCCGCTTTCATCCGCGAAACGGAGGATCAGTCCGCGGACACAAATGTGGAATTCAGCCATCCAACGTTATCATGTATATGTCCGCCAGCAAAGGGCAACTTGAAATTCAAATTTAGTTCGATCCACACATCACGCCTGATCGCATGCCGATCATATCCAAAAAGAGGCAAGTATGCTTAGGTTTTACCTGCCCGAATCCAAAAGAACATCAGCTCATAGATCAAGGTGCCATCGCCGCCTTGTAGGCAGCCTCCGCATCCGCCGCTGCATTTGCCTCCGCCTCGTCATCATCTTCCACCGCTATCAACAGATCTTTCTATTGCTGCAACATTTGTTAGCGGACAGATTGCACGATGATTCGTGTGTCGGCATCCAAAGAGTCCAGATTCAACAACATCTTGGCGTCCTCTGCATTGGAGACGATCTTCAACTTCTTTGCCTCGAGAGTGGTCTTCCACTCTTCGATCATGGTCCTCCTCTCTTCGATCTTGAGCTTCTTGTCCGTTGCCTCCATTTGAACATCTCCGCCTTTTTCTCCTCCTTGAGGTCCGAGAACTTCACGCATGCATCCTACTTCTTCGATAAGATGGCATCGAACCTCTCCAACAGCGTGGCAGTTGCACCTTATCGTTTCGCCCTCTCCTCCTCCCACTTCTTCGCCCATAAATATTTTCTCACCTTCTTCGGCGGTTCTTGGGTTGGGTCGGTAAGGTCACTGGTTCTTCCAAGGTGGCTTGGGCGGCGGTCTTGGCTATGAAAATGTTCCACTTCGGTTGCCCATTCTATTTCAACCAACCCTGCATGACGGTGAAGTTTTTCTTCTCCAACTTCTTTTACACCAAACAAGCACGAGAAGGCTACAAAGTGAAACAATGTGAACAATGTATATCTGACTATTGAGCAACAAAACTAAGCATGCCCGGCTAGTGAGCAAAAAAACTAAGCATGCCCATCTAGTGATCAATTTACTTGCTCGGTGATTTGTGCTCTGCTAGGCCACCGTGCGATGAGATGCTTCAAGTGCCCGCAATACTTGGACACGACCTCTTGGGTGGTGTACTATTAATGGTTGAGAGACTTTCATTCATGGTTGCGGATGACCACGTCGGAGTAGAGGACAAAATGCTTGTGTTCGTGGAACCAAATGTGAATATTTTCCCAAGTGTTGTCCCCTTTTGATCCGTGACATGGATCGGATCGAGGCTAATGGCCAACCATGCATCACAACAGCTCGTCCTCCCGCATGTTGAAACTTTCTCCCCTGCCCTTCTTCTTCGGATCGTCAGTTGTATCATCCAGATCATCATCCTCGCCGTCCCCCCTCCCTCCCCCGTCCTCCTCCTCCCCCTCCAGCTATTGTTGTCCGACGGCCAAAATGCTCTTATTGTGTTCCCATGCCGGTTTGGGTGTAGGACTGCCGCGTGTCCGTGTGGGTGTAGGACTGCCGCTACTGGTAATTGCCAGAATGATTGAGATCCGTGTCTTCCACATGCCCGTCTTCATTGCCTGCTCCTCCGCCTTCTCCTCTGTTGTGGATGATGTCGAGCATATCCTTGTTCGGGTCCTCATACGCCGGATCCCCGGTTCTAGGCATTGCCGCGAACAGGGTGCGGGCACCCATCTGCTCTTCGCCCACCGTCCGCGCCCGGACGAGCTGTGACGAAGAATACTCAGAGAAGAGCGGAGTCGTGTTTACATCGACGACGTAAGGCACCTTCCCGATGGGGGTCCTGAGCTGCTTGGTGGCGTAGAAGTACGAAGGCTAGTAATGCTCCGGCCATGGCGCCGTTTGTAATGTGGGCGCTCCTCTCCGGGCACAACGCCCTCCGCCGCGACGTCTGCCACGTCCGGCACGAATGCCACGACCGCCGCCAGCACCATGCCCACCGGCGGCCATTCACTTCTTGAGATTCTCCTCCTTTGCGGCCTTCGCCTTCACGCAGCGAGTTTGCCGCTTAGCCGAGCTGATCTTCTGGGTGAGTGTGATGATCAGATCCTCCGGCACCGCCACCACCTCCATCTACGACAGGTTCTCCATCGGTTCCATGCATCGGCGGCCAGAAGAGGGTGGAAGAAAAGGGAGGGAATTGGGTGGAGAGCGGCAGGGATGAAAGAAGAGAGTGCGGAATTTTGACGTGGAAAAAATGCGGGTTGGTACAAGGGGGTCAGAGTGTGACGTTTAGCGTGTCCGGACTCCCGCAAAAACCCCCACGTTTGGTTCTGATTTGTGGGAAAATCATTGTTCGGACCACGCCACGGACCGATACAGGACCGTGTGGGATGGCTTCCGTGGTCCGGATAGCGCGATCCTAGCGTATGCAAGCGGTTTGAGGATCACCGCTGGAGATGCCCTTATACGTATTGTGTGCGACATAGTAATTGCCATATTAAATGTATTGCTCTACCCGGGTGACCATGTTCCTTGTCGAGATCTCGGCAGTGCACGGCACCCTCTTGTAGAATGCGAGTCTGCATCGGGCCGCTGGTCCTTCTTGATTACTCCCTCCGTTAATCTTTAGTCGACATATAAGTTTTGTCCAAAATCAAAGTATCATTATTTTGGCCAAACATATAGAAAAGGGTATTAACATCCACAATGCAAAATCAATATTGTTAGATTCATCATGAAATGTAGTTTCATAGTATGCATATTTGGTTTGTAGATGTTGATATTTTAAATATAATTTAATCAAACTTTATAATATTTGACTTGACACAAATATAATACGCAGTAGTAAAATGGAGCGGACGGAGTATATATGATAAGTATTTCCCACGACAACCATGCAGGGCCGGTCAGAGCCCACGCGACGTTGCAGTCGTCGCAGCAGGTAACATCGTGTTGGAACAGACAAACAGCATCTGTCGCAGGCCAGCATGGGACCTAGACACTGTAGAACGTAAGTATATTTTTACCGGCTATACGATTCTTCGTGTTTGTCTTATTCGCAAAGAAACAAAATGCCCGGTCCCAGAATGGAAAAATCACGTGGGCACGGGCGGCGGAGGCACGCAACGTGCGCATATTGATTCGTGTCGTGATTTTCTTACCACAATTGACACTAATACGGACGCACTTAGGGCATCTCCAGCGGTTCGGCCCCAGGGCGCCTAAATAGAGCGGTCTGGGGGCGTGCTGACGCTAGTTCGGCCTTTGGGGGCGACCTAACTCCCAGTCACGCCCCCACGCGCCGGTCCCAGGATGCGGGAAATTCAAATTTGGTCGTTCCCGCTCTTAAAAGACGCCGCAAATCCGGCGATCGGACGTAGTCTGGCGTTACAAAAAACAGAGGGGCGCCGTGCGCAACGAATCACTCGGCTTGGTCGGCTCCAGGCGTTGGCGGAGTCGGCGTGCGCGGGCTCGTCGGTGTCGGACCTGCTTCGTCGCAGGGCTGCGTCGGCGCGGCTTCGGCACTGCTGGGCGGCGATGTAGAGGCGCCGTCCGGGCTTGGCGTCCGTGTGGTCGTGGGCGTCATCGGCGTCGTCGGCGTTGCCGTCGGCAGTTCGTCCAGGATGAGGCCGCGCTGCACCAGGTACCACGCCTTGAGCTTCTCGTCGTTGCTCTGGAGCATGTCCGCCCCGCTCATCAGAAAAGCCATGTCGGTGTTCCTCTTCTTCGCGGCGACGTTCGTCCGGAGCAGGTCGAGCTTGATGGCGTTGTTCTTCATAAGCGACGACCACCGCGCCTCGGTCATCTCTTCGCGTAGGACGGCCCGGGCCTGGGCGTCGGCGAGGCAATGCTCGATGGACTCCTGCACTCGCGCGGTTGCCGCGTCGGCACTTTTCCCCTTCTTTGCCAACTTGTGGCCGTCCGGCCGTCCCTCTGACGCGCCCGGAGTCGTCGCTTCTGGCTTGTATGTCTCCTTGGCCTTGTCGAGGGCACGCCAGACTTCCGCCCACTTCTCGCACTTGTCAATGCGCTTGTAGACGTGGAGGTGCTTGAAGTCGGCGTCTTGGTTGTCGCCCCGATACATGGCGAACATGCGCAGCAGCTGCGCGGATAGACAAACAGTTGGCGGGCGGCGGGCGTAGGGGACGAAGATATGCGGGTGAACGGCGTGCGTACCTGATCCTCAATGCTGGCGCCGCTCTCAAGGCGAGCCGCGACCACCTCGACGATTCCATGCCATTTGTTGCACGCCAACTGGACACGCCCTCAATGGTTCGCCATCGCCTTGGAGCTGCGCTGCACGTACACGCCTTTGAAGTAGGGGTCGACGAGCTTCCGCTCGTCGAACTCGGCCTTGATGCGGTCCCAGTACGTGTCCAAGCTCTAGTTCGCGCCGGTGGTCGGGTCGAGGCAGACGACTTTCCATGCTTTGGCGAGGCATTCCTCCTCCTTGGACGTCCACTTGGTGCGCGGTTCGCCTGACCTAGCCACCCGCTTCTTCTTCTTCTGGCGCCCCTTCGTCGGAACAGGGGCCGGTTCCTCCTCCTCCTCCTCCTCCTCCTTGTCCTCCTCCTCCTCGGGTTCCTGCACGTCGTCGCCGTAGACGTAGCCGAGCTCGGCCTCCATGTCGCCGTTGAGGTCCACTACCTCGTCCTGGGTGGCGAACCCGGGAGACTCGGCGACCGCGGTCGATCCTGTCGCGATGATGTCGTCCATGTCGGCTCCCGTGTCGTCGGTGTCGCCGAGGTGCGAGAAGGGTAGTGGTCCGCGGTAGAGATGAGGCGTCGGTGTGGCGCGTAGGAGGCGGGCGGTGAGTAGTTGTATGGAGGGTACTGCACGCCGACGAAGGCGGGCGAGGGCGTGCGCGTAGCGGGGTGACCATGAGGGAAGGTCACGTGTGGGCTGAACCCGCCGTGCGCGTCGCCGTCGGCGTAGTAGCCGGGCGACGATGAACCCCATGGAGATCCGGTGCCTTGCTGTCCCCAGGGCGCGTACTGGGCGTGGCTGACGACGGGTGGGTTCATCCCCGTCTGGTCGACCGATGAGGAAGACGCCGCCGCGCGCGCCGCGTTGTCGCGGGCCTTCTTGGCTATGGCCCTGTTCCGCCTATCGGCGGTGACCGCTTCGCGCCGCTGAATTTCAACCCTCCACTCGGCGTTCGACAGGCCTGGTGGCTTCGATGGCGGCGCCCTCGGCTTCCTCGGCTTCGGCTTGGCCACGGCGCCAGTCGCGGTTGCCGCCGCGCGCGGCATGGCGTACTTCTTCGGCGGCATGGCGTGCTTCTTCGCGGCGAGCGGGATGGGGTTTGGCGGGAGGAAGGCGAGCGAGCGGGAGAAGGGGATAGAATGGCGGGAGGAAGGAGAGCGAGCGGGAGAGATGCAAGGAAAAAGCGTCAAGAAACGGCGGGAAAAGACCTTCGGGTCGCTTCCAGGGCGGGCCCACGCGCCTTTTTCGCTTGCGCCGGCTCCCCAAGCGCCCCCCAGGGCGTCGGGTTCGGCCTGGGTCTGCCGGCACCAGTTTTGGCCCGAGCCGGCGAAAAACGGGCTTCTGCGGGCACGACTGGGGCCTTTTTTTGTTGCCGGCGCGGCAAAATCGCCTGGGGAGGGCCTGTTGGGGGCGCGGCTGGAGATGCCCTTACACTCACTGTGAATATATGCACGTACAGTCTGTTTTTGTGAGCCTCCTCGAGAAACTTAGCTGACATAGTATTTTAAGATTGACAAAGTTGTCATAGATATTCGTAGTTAACAGAAACGCCTCTTATATTCAACACACAACGTCAAAGGCTTGAAATAAATTCGAAAAAGATACAAGCATGAGTGTCAAGTCTAGAATTTTAACTTTGGTGGGATGTAGATTCTATATTGTATAAGACTAGGGTTTTAACTAACTGTTGGAAATATGCCCTAGAGGCAATAATAAATTAGTTATTATTATTATATTTCCTTGTTCATGATAATCGTTTATTATCCATGCTATAATTTTATTGATAGGAAACTCAGATACATGTGTGGATACATAGACAACACCATGTCCCTAGTAAGCCTCTAATTGACTAGCTCGTTGATCAATAGATGGTTACGGTTTCCTGACCATGGATATTGGATGTCGTTGATAACGGGATCACATCATTAGGAGAATGATGTGATGGACAAGACCCAATTCTAAGCCTAGCACAAAGATCGTGTAGTTCGTATGCTAAAGCTTTTCTAGTGTCAAGTATCATTTCCTTGGACCATGAGATTATGCAACTCCCGGATACCGTAGGAGTGCTTTGGGTGTACCAAACGTCACAACGTAACTGGGTGGCTATAAAGGTGCACTACGGGTATCTCCGAAAGTGTCTGTTGGGTTGACACGAATCGAGACTGGGATTTGTCACTCCGTGTGACGGAGAGGTATCTCTGGGCCCACTCGGTAGGACATCATCATAATGTGCACAATGTGATCAAGGAGTTGATCACGGGATGATGTGTTACGGAACGAGTAAAGAGACTTGCCGGTAACGAGATTGAACAAGGTATCGGGATACCGACGATCGAATCTCGGGCAAGTACAATACCGCTAGACAAAGGGAATTGAATACGGGATTGATCGAATCCCCGACATCGTGGTTCATCCAATGAGATCATCGTGGAACATGTGGGAGCCAATATGGGTATCCAGATCCCGCTATTGGTTATTGGCCGGAGAGGTGTATCAGTCATGTCTGCATGGTTCCCGAACCCGTAGGGTCTACACACTTAAGGTTCGGTGACGCTAGAGTTGTTATGGGAAATAGTATGTGGATACCGAAGGTAGTTCGGACTCCCGGATGTGATCCCGGACTTCACGAGGAGCTCCGGAATGGTCCGGCGGTGAAAATCGATATATTGGACGAAGGGTATTGGAGTCCGGAAGTGTTCCGGGGGTATCAGGCTATGGCCAGCATGACCGAAAGGTGTTTCGGGAGCCCCGACAAGTGTTGGAGGTCCTCATGGGCCAAAGGGGAAGGGGCAAACCAGCCCACTAAGGGGTGGTGCGCCCCCCACACCCTTTCCCACGTTACTTGGGGAGGTGGGGCGTGTCGTGGTTCTAAGCCTGACAGTAGATTGGGGGGTAGGTATGGAGAGGCAAGGTCCTAGCTATGGAGAGGTTGTAAATACAAGGGATGTACGAGTTCAGGCCCTTCTCGGAAGAAGTAACAGCCCTACGTCTCGGAGCCCGGAGGCGGTCGAGTGGATTATGAGTATATGCATTACAAGGTGCCGAACCCCTCTGCCTTTGGAGGGGGGTGGCTTATATAGAGTGCGCCAGGACCCCGGCCAGCCCACGTAGGAGAGGGTTTAAGGTGAGTTAAGTCTGGGGCGTTACTGGTAACGCCCCACATAAAGTGCCTTTACTATCATAAAGTCTACTTGATTACAGGCCGTTGCAGTGCAGAGTGCCTCTTGACCTTCTAGTGGTCGAGTGAGTCTTCGCGGTCGAGTCCTTCAAGTCAGTCGAGTGAGTCCCTCGTTGGTCGACTGGAAGGCGACCTCTTCTAAGGGCTTCCTTGGGTAAGGTACTTAGATCAGGTCCATGACCCTACCCTAGGTATATGACCCCATCATTAGCCCCCGAATGGATTGAGGCTTCGAGTGAGGAAGGAGTTGATGTCGTTTCCGATTAACCTTTGCACACTGGTCGTGCGTTGTTCTGGGCCAAAGAATTTCTTCGTCGATAGTGAGCAACTTGTCTTCGGTCGACTCGATCCATTCTCTTCTTTCGTCGAGTGATTTTTCGGGCTTCGACGGTCTCCGAGCGACGGATCGCGGGAAACCCCACGTCTGACAGACCGATCTGCCGTTCGCGGATTCCGCGGGATGCGAAATTTGGGGACGCGCGCGAAGCGGAGCGGACCGCGGCGTTCGGAGGGGACGGGGCATAGACGCCTCGATCTCCGCGCCGCTTTCTTCGCCACGTATCCCGTCTGCACAACTGTTCCTGATATGATTAGATCGACCGGGCCCACCTGTCAGCCACTCGGAAGGGACCTTATAAATGCGCCCGGCGAGGATTTCTGTACTGCGCCTCAGTCATTCTCTCTCTCCCTCTCCGCTCCCTTCGTCCCCGTCCAGCGCGCTCGCTCTCGCCCCCGCACAACTTCCCCACGCGCATCTCGCCGGCAACCATGGCCAAGGAGAAGACGGCGGTGCTGGAACGTGCGAAGAAGGCGTCGGCGACGGAGAAGGCAAAGGGGAGATCCACCAGCCGCGGCGGGTCCTCGTCCAGATCCCGCCTGCCGAAGGACTGGGTCCAAGGAGACTGGATCCAGTCGACCATCACCGAGAATGACCTCCTCGACATGGCTAACGAGGGCTTGATCCCTCATGGAGCTGCGAGGCTTCCGGGGAAGGAGTGGCAGCCCCAGCCAGAAGAGGGTGAGTGTGTGCTCTTGGCCACCCATGTTGATCGTGGATTTTCCTTGCCGCCGAGTGTTTTCTTCCGTGGCTTCTTGAATTTCTTTGGGGCGCAGCTCCACCACTTTACCCCAAACTCTATTGCCTATCTTGCCGCGTTCGTGTCCATGTGTGAGGGTTTCCTGGGCTGTCGACCGCACTGGGGTTTGTTCAAGCATATATTCACGTGTCGATCTCAGACCGTGAAGAAGGCGAGCCCAGGTGATGAGAGAACCCGAGTCGTCCAAATGTGTGGGGGTCTGGGGATCCAGGTGAGGAATAAGAGCACCTTCCCGCCCATGACCTTTCCCGAGTCCGTCAGAGGCTGGCAGTCGACTTGGTTCTACTGCCAGGTCCAGTCGACGCCAGGGCAGTCGAGTGGACTCCCTCCGTTTACCATGGACCGAGTGAACAAGCCCTCCCCTCTGAAGCTGATTCCGGAGGAGAAAGCTGACGTGAAGATGTTGATGGAGCGCGTGGTGCAGTTGGTTCGGGAGGGAGTGACTGGCATGGACCTCCTGGAGGTCTTCCTCAGGCGTCGCATCCAGCCCCTTCAGTTCCGGAGCCACTGCATGTGGTTGTACCGTGGGAACAAGACGAGACTAGAGTCCATCCAGAAGCAGTCGACGACGTCACTCTGGAAAGATGGATGGTAGCCGTTACCGGAAACAAGGATAACCCACGCGGAGCGAGAAGGATTCCTCCACTCGACCACAACAGCGATCCAAACAAGGTACACTTGCCCTGCTCTCCACTGCGCTCTTGTCGCATTCATTTCTGTTTACCCTGCCGACTGGTCGACTGATCCTTGTCTGGACATCTGCTAGGCCCTCACCGAGCTGTACTCGATGCCCAATGGGGCACAAGCTTCGACTGAGGAGGGCGAGGCGAGCGGGGGCGACAGCCAGGAAGAGGAGGAATGGGACTCGGATGTTGCAGAGGATGATGACGACGATGATGATGATGACGGTGATGAAGATGACGTCGAGGACGAGGAAGAAGAGGAGGAGGAGGTCGTACCACCGCGCTCAGAAAGGCGGTCGAAACTTGTCCACGACCCTTCGACCGAACGTGGTAAGGGGGTTGCGACCGCCACTCAGTCGACCAAGCGCCCTCGGACCACCTCTCCGGTGCCGACTGAAAAGGCGCCGAAGCAGCCCAGGGTGGCCTCGTCGAAGCCGATCAAGCTCCTGCCGAAGATGAAGGTGTCCATCCCCACCATATCAGGGTAACCGTGCTGCTCATATTTTCTTATTTTGTGTGAACTTTGTCTCTGGTCGACGCTGAAGTTAGTCGACTGATCCTTTGGAGTTGCAGTGCTGCTACTTCTGAAACCTCGGCCCGGGCTGATGACCACGAGATGGAGGACGCAGCAACTTTGAACCCAGGTACTGTATTCTTAACGCCGTTCTTAGTCGACTGACTCGCGATCTCTGATCTTGATGTCGACTGACTCGTGATCTCTGATCCTGATTCTTCTCCGTAGCTCCACCCAATACTATTATCAATCTCCCTGATGATGATGAGGATGAAGAGCCGCTGAAGCGCAGGAGGAGTCGGAAAGCGTCCGCCAGTAAGGTGCCTCAGGATGTGATGGCGCCTGAGATTCTGACTGTGGAGGAAGAGAACACCACTCGACACACGGTGTCCTTCGCAGATCCATTGACGAGTGCTCAGCAGCCCTCCCTCTTCACGACGCACCACGTCCCAGAGGACCAAGCTGGCGCAGCGAAGGAGGTGATACGGCAGGCGGGAATCATGATGGAGCAGCTGAAGACCATCCGGGATGCGAGCCAGGCGGCTTATGACGCCAGTTCTGCCCTCCAAAGCAATGTCCAGGTCAGTCGACCACTGTTTGTTCTGTTGGATATGCTACCAAAAACTTTTCCTTTCCGGAATTTATAGTAGTCACCCACTGGGTGTGTCGAATAAACTCCGTGTTAGCGGGGGCACGCTGAGTGCACCCGCTGGGTGTAGTCCCCAAGGCTAAGGTCGACTGCTGGCAGTCGGCCTTAGGCTTTATGATGTCAATTTTTCTGCCAGTCGACTATGTCGACTGGATTTCACAAACCGGTGGGGGCACGCTGAGTGCACCCACTGGGTGTAGTCCCCGAGACTGTGGTCGACTGCTTGCAGTTGATCACAGTCTTAAAGAATACATCTTTTTTTTTGAGGTCGACTGGTCGACTTTGTCTTCAACAGGATTAGTGGGGGCACGCTGAGTGCACCCACTGGGAGTAGCCCCCGAGACTACGGTCGAATGCTTGTATTCGGCTGTAGTCTTAGAAACGTGTGTTTTTCCCTTTTTCACTCGGAAGTGAATTATATTTGACATTTAGTCGATTGGTTCTTCGCAGAACTCCTGTGATCTTGTGGCTCGTTACTCTGAGCTGGAAAACAAGCACACTCAACTCGAGCTGAGCTTGAAGCTGGTTCAAGAGAAGCTGACGAAGGCAAAGGAGGAGACCGAAGGTATGTTTGGTGAGACCTTGACGACTGCTTTTCCCCTTGCTTGTTTCAAAATCTGACCTTGCTGTAACTTGCAGGTAAGGTAAGGGAGGCCCAACAGAAGAAAGACCTCGAACTCGCTGAGAAGATCAAGCTTGCTGACGAGAAGTTAGCTTCAATCATCAAGCTTGAACAAGACAATACCAATCTGAAAGCTGCTCCTGGGATCGCCAACAAGGAGGTCAGTCGACTGAAGGCTGATAAAGCTGCCCTGACCGACCAAGTCAGCAAATTGACTGGGAAGAAAACTGATCTGGAGGCCTTTCTGAGTAGTCTTGCCAAGAAGCTGTTTCTTATGCTTGAAGGTAAGCCTCTATGCTCGGCAAACATTTCCAATCGTGGTTTTTCCATTCGACCATCCCCTCGACTCAGTGATCATCCTTGCAGAATTTTGCCAAAACTTTGAAGAAAAAACTAGTCGACTGGAGCCAAACCTCGACCCCGTCAATTCTCCGGTGAACGATGAAGTTGCCATGGATGTTTTCCGACTGGAGTCTCGTGTTGCAGCTGTCGTGGACTATCTCGCAAGGCTGAAGGCCGCCACATCTCGCATCGACTCGACGCTCTGGCCTGAGGAGACACTTCAGAATGACCTTGAGTCGCTGATGGCCTGCTTGAACACGATCCCTGGTCGAGTGCAGGAATGGAAGAAGTCCTCGGCTCGGTGTGGTGCGGATGTTGCTCTGTGTCTGGCCCGAGTCCACTATAAAGATGCGCGAGCAGAGAAGCTGGCGGCTCTTCGGGTGGCCAACACCAAGAAGCACGACTTCAGGTCCTTTATGGAAACTTTCCTTGCAGCTGCCACTCGGATCGCCGACGGAATTGACCTTGATGAATTCGTTGCTCCTTCCAGCCCTCCACAGGAGGGGTAAAAAACTTCTTCTGGCTCGACGCTTTAAATTTGCCTCGGTATGCCGAGTGGAATTGTAACCGATAAACCTTAACAGGCTTAACGCCTGAGCACTCTCGGTTCCTTTAGATATCGATTCAAACTTGAATTTGGTGCTTGAATACGATTGCCTTTGGCTCGAAATGTCTTTTGCAGGTTCAAAGCAAGGCGCCTTTACTGCGATCGACTTATTCTTCAGTCCACTTAGGCGAGCACTGGGCTGCAGCTAAGCCCCCGAGTGAGAGGTTTACTCTTCACTCGGCAGGATTTTTATAACTTAGGCGAGCATAGGGCTGCAGCTAAGCCTCCGAGTGAAAGTCCGGCTTACCACTCGGTAGGATTTTGATAACTTAGGCGAGTGCTTGGACTGCAGCTAAGCCTCCGAGTGAGAGGGTTGCTCTCCACTCGGTAGGATTTTGATAACTTAGGCGAGCACAAGGCTGCAGCTAAGCCCCCGAGTGGAAGTCCGGCTTACCACTCGGTAGGATTTTGACAACTTAGGCGAGTGCTTGGACTGCAGCTAAGCCCCTGAGTGAGAGGGTTGCTCTTCACTCGGT